>NC_053394.1:431357049-431957049 GCF_905171765.1 Bufo bufo | reverse complement strand
CTGCGCACAGTCACGCATATATGCGTCATCTCGCGAGACGCGAGATTTCCTGTGAACGCGCGCACACAGGCGCGCGCGTTCACAGGATCGGAAGGTAAGCGAGTGGATCTCCAGCCTGCCAGCGGCGATCGTTCGCTGGCAGGCTGTAGTAGCACCAAACACCTCACTACACTACAACCCCCCCCCCGTCACTTATTAACCCCTTATTCACCCCTGATCACCCCATATAGACTCCCTGATCACCCCCTTGTCATTGATCACCCCCCTGTAAGGCTGCATTCAGATTTCCGTATGTTGTTTTTTTTACGGATCCACGGATCGGATCCGCAAAACACATACAGAAGTCTGAATGGAGCCTGACAGAGGGGTGATCAATGACAGGGGGGTGATCACCCCATATACACTCCCTGATCACCCCCTGTCATTGATCACCCCCCTGTCATTGATCACCCCCCTTTAAGGCTCCATTCAGACATTTTTTTGGCCCAAGTTAGCGGAAATTTTTTTTTTTTCCTACAAAGTCTCATATTCCACTAACTTGTGTCAAAAAATAAAATCCCACATGAACTCCCCATACCCCTCACGGAATCCAAATGCGTAAAAATTTATAGAATGCCAGGGCAGTATAAATACCCCACATGTGACCCCATTTCGGAAAGAAGACACCCCAAGGTATTCGCTGAGGGGCATATTGAGTCCATGAAAGATTGAAATTTTTGTCCCAAGTTAGCGAAAAGGGAAACTTTGTGAGAGAAAAAAAAAAAAATTCCGCTAACTTGTGCCAAAAAAAAGGTGCTCTTTGGAATGTGGGCCCCTTTGCCCACCTAGGCTGCAAAAAAGTGTCACACATGTGGTATCTCCGTACTCAGGAGAAGTTGGGCAATGTGTTTTGGGGTGTCTTTTTACATATACCCATGCTGGGTGAGAGAAATATCTTGGCAAAAGACAACTTTTCCCATTTTTTTATACAAAGTTGGCATTTGACCGAGATATTTATCTCACCCAGCATGGGTATATGTAAAATGACACCCCAAAACACATTGCCCAACTTCTCCTGAGTACGGCAATACCAGATGTGTGACACTTTTTTGCAGCCTAGGTGGGCAAAGGGGCCCACATTCCAAAGAGCACCTTTCGGATTTCACCGGCCATTTTTTACAGATTTTGATTTCAAACTACTTCTCACGCATTCGGGCCCCTAAAATGCCAGGGCAGTATAACTACCCCACAAGTGACCCCATTTTGGAAAGAAGACACCCCCAGGTATTTCGTGATGGGCATAGTGAGTTCATGGAAGTTTTTATTTTTTGTCACAAGTTAGTGGAATATGAGACTTTGTAAGAAAAAAATAAATAAAAAATTATTATTTTCCGCTAACTTGTAACAAAAAATAAAAAATTCTAGGAACTCGCCATGCCCCTCACGGAATACCTTGGGGTGTCTTCTTTCCAAAATGGGGTCACTTGTGGGGTAGTTATACTGCCCTGGCATTCTAGGGGCCCTAATGTGTGGTAAGTAGGTAAATGACCTGTGAAATCCGAAAGGTGCTCTTTGGAATGTGGGCCCCTTTGCCCACCTAAGCTGCAAAAAAGTGTCACACATGTGGTATTGCCATACTCAGGAGAAGTTGGGCAATGTGTTTTGGGGTGTCATTTTACATATACCCATGCTGGGTGAGAGAAATATCTTGGTCAAATGCCAACTTTAAATAAAAAAATGGGAAAAGTTGTCTTTTGCCAAGATATTTCTCTCACCCAGCATGGGTATATGTAAAAAGACACCCCAAAAAACATTGCCCAACTTCTCCTTAGTACAGCAATACCACATGTGTGACACTTTTTTGCAGCCTAGGTGGGCAAAGGGGCCCACATTCCAAAGAGCACCTTTCGGATTTCACCGGTCTTTTTTTTACAGATTTTGATTTCAAACTACTTCGCACACATTTGGGCCCCTAAAATGCCAGGGCAGTATAACTACCCCACAAGTGACCCCATTTTGGAAAGAAGACACCCCAAGGTATTTCGTGATGGGCATAGTGAGTTCATGGAAGTTTTTATTTTTTGTCACAAGTTAGTGGAATATGAGACTTTGTAAGAGAAAAAATAAAAATCATCATTTTCCGCTAACTTGTGACAAAAAAATTAAAAGTTCTATGAACTCACTATGCCCATCAGAGAATGCATTAGGGTGTCTACTTTCCGAAATGGGGTCATTTGTGGGGTGTTTGTACTGTCTGGGCATTGTAGAACCTCAGGAAACATGACAGGTGCTCAGAAAGTCAGAGCTGCTTCAAAAAGCGGAAATTCACATTTTTGTACCATAGTTTGTAAACGCTATAACTTTTACCCAAACCATTTTTTTTTTACCCAAACATTTTTTTTTTGTCAAAGACATGTAGAACAATAAATTTAGAGAAAAATTTATATATGGATGTTGTTTTTTTTGCAAAATTTTACAACTGAAAGTGAAAAATGTCATTTTTTTGCAAAAAAATCTTAAAATTTCGATTAATAACAAAAAAAGTAAAAATGTCAGCAGCAATGAAATACCACCAAATGAAAGCTCTATTAGTGAGAAGAAAAGGAGGTAAAATTCATTTGGGTGGTAAGTTGCATGACCGAGCAATAAACGGTTAAAGTAGTGTAGGTCAGAAGTGTAAAAAGTGGCCTGGTCATTAAGGGGGTTTAAGCTACGGGGGGCTGAGGTGGTTAACAGAAAATATGGCCATGAGATCTCCCTACCCCCACACTGCGCAGGCGCGGAGATCGGATGGATCTTCTGGAGTTTGCCGCGCTTGCGCACTGGGCCGTAATATTTCCCTACTGGGCTCTCCGCCGCATGCGCAGTGTCCCGGCGTGCAGATGAACTCCGCTGAGATTTTCCATAAACTGTCCGTTTGCGCATGCGCCTCCTCACGTCATTAGCGGTGCAACCGGAAGTTAGGAGGTAGGGAAATCTCACGAAGTAGGGTAATGTAACGTTACAGGATGAAAGCCCTTTCTTCTTAACCGCCTCCGGACCGCCTAACGCAGGATCGCGTTCCGGAGGCGGCAGCGCTGCGCAGAGTCACGCATATACGCGTCATCTCGCGAGACGCGAGATTTCGCTCAAAGCCGGCCCGCGCATGCGCATCGCGGGCCGGCAAAATTTAAAGAACAATTTCGTCACCAGCCTGCCAGCAACGATCATTGGCTGGCAGGCTGGCGATTTTCAAAAAATCCAATCACAAGCCATATAACAGATCATATTAGTAAATATGATCTGTTATATGGCTTCTCTGCTCCTGTGCTGGTCCTTTTCGTCGGTTGGATCCAGCAGAGAAGCAGACTTCACAGTGAGTAGCACCAACACTACACCTTAGCCCCAGATCACCCCCCTGCACCCCAATTAACCCTTTGATCACCCCTTTGATCGCCCCTGTCAATCACTAGTGAAAGACAAAAAGTGATCAGTGTAAACTGTCACTTTTTTTTTTCACTAGTATCGGCTGTTAGGTTTTAGGGATAGTTTAGGCCCCTTGGTTAGGTAGTTAGCGTCAGTTAGCGCCCACCCCACCGCACCGCAGTCACTTTTATTCGCTGTTTAGCGTATCGCTAATCAGCATTTGTACTTTTATAGTATCTGTAAGTGATCAAAACTGATCACGGTCAGATCTATAATTGTATTAGTGTCACCTTAGCTCGCCCTCCACCCAAAACGCAGTGTTTGCCCGATCAGGCCTGATCGGTCGCCCACACGTGCGTTCACCCACGCCCGCCCCACCGCAGTGACAAAAAAATTTTTTTTTTTTGATCACTGCACATTCACTTTACACGCTCTGCGGCGATAAAAAAATCAGTTTTGATATTTTTTATCAACCGCAGCGGCCTCCGGTACTTCGCTAGCCTCCCCTTTGTAAGACAGGTTTGCTTTTTTTCTTGGGTAGTCTCAGGGAATACCCCTAAATTTAGTAGTCCAAATGTCAAACAGGGGGTATTCTTCTGAAGAGGCCTACAGGATTCTGACCCAGTCGGATGAGGAGTGGGAACCCTCATCTGACGAATCTAGCGGGTCAGAATATGAACCTGTGGAAAGCAGTGGCTCTCTGACCCAAAGTTCGGACGAGGAGGTGGAGGTCCCTGATAGAACCAGGCGTACCCGGCCCCGTGTCGCTAGACCACAGGTTATGCAGGATCCGCTTCAAGAGCAGCAGAGTGGGGCTGTCGCTGCCGGATCACGTGGTGAGGCATACACCAGCAGCGCAGCCCTCCCTGGACCTAGTACCAGCACTGCCGTACAACCTGGTGAAGTAGCGAGCACCAGAAGGGCAGTTGAAGCTGGTACGGTGGCACGTGCAGTAGTTACCCCGTCGCAGCCACCACACAGACAGGCCCGTAGAGCCCCTAGAATCCCTGAGGTGCTGGCAAACCCTGATTGGCAGTCACCAACTTCAGCCGCACCATTAGTTCCCCCTTTCACCGCCCAGTCTGGAGTTCGGGTTGAGACGGCTCATATCGGTTCGGCCCTGGGATTTTTTTGAGCTGTTCTTGACTGCGGAGCTCTTGGACTTAGTCGTGGCAGAGACAAACCGGTATGCCACACAATTTATATCCGCCAACCCGGGAAGCTATTATGCCCAGCCTTTCCGGTGGAAACCAGTCCAAGTTTCCGAAATTAAAATTTTTCTGGGCCTTCTCCTCAACATGGGTCTAACTAAAAAGCATGAATTGCGGTCATATTGGTCCACGCACCCGATTCATCACATGCCCATGTTCTCTGCTGCTATGTCCAGGGCACGATTTGAGGCCATCCTCCGTTTCCTGCATTTTAGCGACAACACCACCTCCCGTCCCAGAGGCCATCCAGCTTTTGACCGGCTCCACAAAATTCGGCCCCTCATAGACCACTTCAACCAGAAATTTGCAGATTTGTATACCCCTGAGCAAAACATCTGCGTAGACGAGTCCCTAATACATTTTACCGGGCGCCTTGGCTTCAAACAATACATCCCAAGCAAGCGTGCCCGGTATGGGGTCAAATTGTATAAGCTCTGTGAAAGGGCCACAGGCTATACCCACAAATTTCGGATCTATGAGGGAAAAGATCAGACCCTGGAGCCGGTCGGTTGCCCTGACTACCTGGGGAGCAGTGGGAAGACAGTCTGGGACTTGGTGTCACCCTTATTTGGCAAGGGGTACCATCTTTATGTGGACAATTTCTACACAAGTGTGGCCCTCTTTAGGCATTTGTTTCTAGAACGGATTTGCGCCTGTGGCACCGCGCGAACTAGTCGCGTGGGCTTCCCCCAACGGCTCGTTACCACCCGTCTTGCAAGGGGGGAGAGGGCTGCCTTGTGTAACGAAGAACTGCTCGCGGTGAAATGGAGAGACAAGCGTGACGTTTACATGCTCTCCTCCATTCACGCAGACACGACAATCCAAATTGAGCGAGCAACCCGTGTCATTGAAAAGCCCCTCTCAGTCCACGACTATAATTTGCTCATGGGAGGGGTGGACTTCAATGACCAGATGTTGTCTCCGTATTTAGTTTCCCGACGCACCAGACGCTGGTATAAGAAGGTGTCTGTATATTTGATTCAATTGGCTCTGTACAATAGTTTTGTTCTCTACAGTAAGGCTGGGAGAACAGGATCCTTCCTCAAATTCCAGGAAGAGATCATCGAGAACCTCCTGTATCCAGGAGGTTCCGTGGCCCCATCCACCAGTGTAGTTAGCCGTCTACACGAGCGACATTTCCCCAGTGTCGTTCCTGGTACCTCAACCCAACCGTCACCCCGAAAAAGATGTCGTGTCTGTAGCAGGAGTGGAATAAGGCGTGACACCCGCTATTTCTGTCCTGACTGTCCTGACCACCCTGCCCTATGCTTAGGAGAGTGTTTCCGGAAGTACCACACACAGGTACACCTAGCATAGGGATCACATCTCACAGGACAGGCACACAGGGCTATTAGGGCCCATTCACTCACAGCTGCTGCAAACCTCTCCTTTCACCTGGGATAAAGTGCATAACGTACTTCACCACATCTTTGGGCGATTTGCGCTTTGCACATTGTCCCAAGGGGAAGGAGAGGTTCGTTCTTTAAAAGGAAAAAATAACTAAACAAAAAAAAAAATACCGGTAAGTAAAAAAGTTAACGTTCAGTTAAAAAAGTTAAAAAAAAGTTTATATGTTTGGTTCAAAAGTTAATAAATTTATTGCGTTGCGGCCTGGTGTTTTCTTTTTTGTTTTGTTTTTTTTACCTTTCAGGTGGACCAACCGATCGACTAGCTGCAGCACTGATGTGCATTCTGACAGAAGCATTGCGCTGCTGTCAGATTACACGCAAGTCGGTGTATGCGGCGCTGCAAGATGAGATTTCTCCTCTGCAGTAAAAGATACGTTTGCCGAGGCATATGAGCTGAGGAGGTGGCGGTGTTCATATACTTTGGCAAACACTTTGTATATATATAAAAAATAAAATCCCGGCAATGATTTATTCATCCACATCGATTGATGTGAATGGAGAAATCTGGTTTGCCAGGGCATACGAGCTAAGTGGGTATGGATGTTGGGCGGAGCTCCTATGTCCTGGCAGACGCCTTTCCCCTCCTTTTTCTTTTTTTGGCAGAGATTTTTTCATCCACATTGATCGATGCGAGCCCAGAGGCTGAACGGAAAAAAAATAATCTCATTACCTGTATGCTCAATATAAGGAGAATAGCAGAAACTCCTAATGCTGGGCATACATGTAATGATTGCGGAGACCCTCAAATGCCAGGGCAGTACAAACACCCCACAAATGACCCCAATTTGGAAAGAAGACACCCCAAGGTATTTGCTGAGGGGCATATTGAGTCCATGAAAGATTGAAATTTTTGTCCCAAGTTAGCGGAAAGGGAGACTTTGTGAGAAAAAAATAAAAAAAATCTATTTCCGCTAACTTGTGCCCAAATTTTTTTTTTCTATGAACTCGCCATGCCCCTCATTGAATACCTTGGGGTGTCTTCTTTCTAAAATGGGGTCACATGTGGGGTATTTATACTGCCCTGGTATTTTAGGGGCCCCAAAGCGTGAGAAGAAGTCTGGTATCCAAATGTCTAAAAATGCCCTCCTAAACGGAATTTGGGCCCCTTTGCCCACCTAGGCTGCAGAAAAGTGTCACACATGTGGTATCTCCGTATTCAGGAGAAGTTGGGGAATGTGTTTTGGGGTGTCATTTTACATATACCCATGCTGGGTGAGATAAATATCTTGGTCAAATGCCAACTTTGTATAAAAAAATGGGAAAAGTTGTCTTTTGCCAAGATATTTCTCTCACCCAGCATGGGTATATGTAAAATGACACCCCAAAACACATTGCCCAACTTCTCCTGAGTACGGGGATACCAGATGTGTGACACTTTTTTGCAGCCTAGGTGGGCAAAGGGGCCCACATTTCAAAGAGTACCTTTAGGATTTCACCGGCCATTTACCTACTTACCACACATTTGGGCCCCTAGAATGCCAGGGCAGTATAACTACCCCACAAGTGACCCCATTTTGGAAAGAAGACACCCCAAGGTATTCCGTGAGGGGCATGGCGAGTTCCTAGAATTTTTATTTTTTGTCACAAGTTAGTGGAAAATGATGATTTTTATTTTTTTTTCTTACAAAGTCTCATATTCCACTAACTTGTGACAAAAAATAAAAACTTCCATGAACTCACTATGCCCATCAGCGAATACCTTGGGGTGTCTTCTTTCCAAAATGGGGTCACTTGTGGGGTAGTTATACTGCCCTGGCATTCTAGGGGCCCAAATGTGTGGTAAGGAGTTTGAAATCAAATTCTGTAAAAAATGACCTGTGAAATCCGAAAGGTGCTCTTTGGAATGTGGGCCCCTTTGCCCACCTAGGCTGCAAAAAAGTGTCACACATCTGGTATCTCCGTATTCTGGAGAAGTTGGGGAATGTGTTTTGGGGTGTCATTTTACATATACCCATGCTGGGTGAGAGAAATATCTTGGCAAAAGACAACTTTTGCCATTTTTTTTATACAAAGTTGGCATTTGACCAAGATATTTATCTCACCCAGCATGGGTATATGTAAAATGACACCCCAAAACACATTCCCCAACTTCTCCTGAATACGGAGATACCACATGTGTGACACTTTTTTGCAGCCTGGTCATTAAGGGGGTTTAAGCTATGGGGGCTGAGGTGGTTAAAGAGGCAGACCAGCGGAGGGTCTAGGCGCAAATGGCGACAAGACTACAAAGTCTTGTCGCCATTTTGCAATTCTAAGTCACATTGGCGACCACTCTGGTCGCCATCTGGAGGCCTGCATTATAAGGCTAGGGCTACACGACGACTGTCGCATGCCAATTTGTATAATGGCAGTCTATGGTGTCGCACTGCGACATGCTGCGGCTGCGACACGACAGTCGCAAAAAAAAACATTCAAGATGGATTTTTCTGCGACTGTCGCAGTCGTAGCATGTCACAGTGCGAGACCATAGACTGCCATTATAAAAATTGCTGCGTGACATTAATGTTGTGCGACACATGTAGAAGTGTAGTTGTGCCCTATGTGTCGCGCGACTTATTGTCGTTGTGTAGCCCTAGCCCAATAGCCAAGATGTTGATAGGAGAGGTCACCTCCCACCATCTGTTCCAAAACTGAAATGTCTGTGAGATCTCAAGAGCAGAAAGTTTAGGAGGACGGAGGGGAAGGAGTGGTGCTCAAGGGGAAGGAGTGGTGCTCGAGGGGAAGGAGTGGTGAACGAGGGGAAGGAGTGGTGCTCGAGGGGAAGGAGTGGTGCTCGAGGGGAAGGAGTGGTGCTCGAGGGGAAGGAGTGGTGCTCGTGGGGAAGGAGTGGTGCACGAGGGGAAGGAGTGGTGCACGAGGCATCAAGCAATGAGGAGGAACATCTCTAATGACTGCACTTGAGGACTCCATAATCTCATGTAAAGTCCGTAGCCTCATCTAGTTCTATTCCTGATGTCCAGGCTCAGGAAGATGTTTTTTTCCCCCCACATGATGGAATTGTCTTACGTCAATCAGATATTCGTTGAAGGTCAATGAAGATGTCAAGGTGAATTCGGACGTGGCGATATTCGGGCAGATTATTGTGACTGAACGTTCCTGCAGATGCTCGTTCCCGACAATCTGCATGTCTAAAGGTGCAGCCAATCACATAATGAACAAGCGAAACTCTTGTTCATCGGGTGAAACTGTCGTTAGTGCAGGCGAGTAAATTATCGTGTCTGAGCAGTAGATCGTGATGTCTAAACAGCTGCTGCCCAGAAACAGTGCAGATGAGGACGAGCGATGGCAATAGTGACCGCTCGTCCTCCTACTGTGGAGGTGATCGCTGCATGTAAATGAGTGCTTCACCCCCACTGAACGGTTCCTTCAAGACAATCGGCTTCCGGTCACCACGTCTAAATCCACCTTTACTCAACTGACCTGGATCCTTTGCCTTTTGATACCTTGCTTCCCTCCTCAGACTTGCTCTGATTCTTCTCCTGCGTGTTGGGCTGTGACGACAATTTTGTGCACTCTAATAACGTCATCCAGACAGATTCACTAAACACGTCTCGAGTGGCAGGATGTGGCTGATTATTCAGATTAGTCTTTGCGTTCCTGCTACACCGGCCACCCAGCCTTATTACACCGGCCATCCAGCTCTACCACACCTACCATCCAGCTCTACCACACCGACCATCCACCTCTACCACACCGGCCATCCATCTCTACCACACCTACCATCCAGCTCTACCACACCGGCCATCCACCTCTACCACACCGGCCATCCACCTCTACCACACCGGCCATTCACCTCTACCACACCGGCCATCCACCTCTACCACACCGGCCATCCACCTCTACCACACCGGCCATCCACCTCTACCACATCGGCCATCCACCTCTACCACACCGGCCATCCAGCTCTACCACACCAGCCATCCAGCTCTACCACACCTGCCATACTGCTCTACCACACCGGCCATCCTGCTCTACCACACCTGCCATCCAGCTCTACCACACCTGCCATCCAGCTCTACCACACCAGCCATCCAGCTCTACCACACCAGCCATCCAGCTCTACCACACCGGCCATCCTGCTCTACCACACCAGCCATCCAGCTCTACCACACCGACCATCCTGCTCTACCACACCGGCCATCCAGCTCTACCACACCGGCCATCCAGCTCTACCACACCAGCCATCCAGCTCTACCACACCGGCCATCCTGCTCTACCACACCAGCAATTCAGCTCATATCCGAGTCTACAGTTCAGTTACTCTAGCACAGCCAACACCTCTGCTATACCAGCGGTGTTTAACCTACCTGCTCAGTTAAGCTAGCGCCAATTATCTGTGTTACTGCAAGATCAGCTTTACTGCAAAAGAGGTTTAGTGGATCCACCTCACCAAGTGAAAGTGAACAGAACACTTAGCTCCTGGATCCTCCACTGAGGAACGAGAAGACCCCCATCTTTGTAGAGTCACAGTCCACGTGTTTGGGGATGCCTGGCTGATTCATTTTGGCACAGTGCGCACATGAAGCCGCCTCACCACCAACAGCCATGACTGAGGCCACTCGATCGGTGGAGGTCTCAGTGGTGAAATCTCACCTGTCACAAAGTACTCCCATCATCCTCCCTATTCTTTTTTATCTGGGCGATCTGTAGGCACAAATCCTCTGAGTTTCATCATTTTTACAATGATGTATTTCTATACATAGAAGGCAGCATAGAGGGGCTCTTTGAAGTGTCTGATGGGTCACCGAGCTTCTAGGAGGACGTGCGTCCACCTTCACAGTACAGATGGATTCCTGTTTATGATGGGACATGTAGTAAGGCATCAGAACTTCTCTACCTTCATGTATGGATTACCTACATACAATCCCGATGTGGGACAGACAGACTTTCATGGCATAGCTCAGCCCGACCACCAAGCCTCATGATCTTTGGCCTCCATGCATTGGAAATGTTGTCCTGAGAAAAATGAAAAAGTACTTAAAGGGGTTGTCTAGAACTTTGACGACTTTTCATCAGGACAAGTAAGGTCCAACTTCCGGCATTCCCCCCAATCAGCTGTTGGCTGGGTTCTTGGTCGTCATGTCCATCATTTCCATGGTCTCTGTGCAGCTCAGTCTAATACAAGTGAATGGGATTGAGCTTCAGTACCAAACACAGGGTCACTGCACAGGGTTAACTGATGTAATGTAACATTGCTAAGTTAAATGTTGTGATTTGTTATATTTGTGTACCTGATAGCACTAAATAGACAATTAGGGGTTAAACCCTTGGCTCACCCTGATAGGTTGCCAGAAGATGGACCTGGGTCCACCCCTTGCTTAGTCAGTGGACATTCTGTTCTTAGCTGTGCTACAGAGAGGCCCTAGAGGTAGGGGTGTAAACAGATCTATTAGGGCCCCATAGCAAACCTTAGCATTGGCCCCCCTGACCCGCCCAGTTTCCCAATATGTGTGTGACAGTCACCTCCAGGCAACACAAAGTGCAACGTCCAAGATTTTGGACTAATTTCTGGGGGGGGGGGGGGGGGGGGGATTTAAGCGGAAGAAATTTTCATTAAAAAACAAACAAACATTGTATTTAAAAAAAAAAAATAATGCTAAATTTATAAATGTCTGGGCTGGTAGAGCAGGCTGACTTGCCCTTCAGGCCAGCAGAAGACATAGATCTTGAGGGCCACCAGGTTAACGCACTTTGAGGGCCACCAGGATTGTTCCAGCTGTTCCAGCTAAGGCGTGAGATATCATCTGCAGAGGTCCTGTGTCCACATCTCATGACCTGGTTAGCAGAGCTGGAGATGAGGAAGGGATGGGTGCCATTGATGCCATTATCTGTGTTCATGTTCCAACCCTTCAGACAGCATAACTGGGTGGTCTCCAGGTAAGGGGGTGCCACGCGCCCCCAACATGTTTAGTTTCCAAAGCCAGGGACAAGATGGCGCTGGATGCATTGCTGTCCATTACTTAGGGACGGCAGATGGCTACGTCTGGCCATGGTGAGCAGGACATGGACTCAATGGTGGAGTCACCTCGTCTGATCTCCTCTGTGGTTGACCACTGTTCTGGTCCAGGTAGCCACCCACCACCTTCCATTATCCTTGGCCTGGGCTCTATAGGTGCACCTTGGTTTCTCCCATGGTACGGCACATATGTATCCACTATGTCTGTCGCCAATCTCGGCAGTGGGTGATATGTGGGGCTCACTGATGGGGTCACATAGACCAGGCGATGTTAAAACCGTACATTTATTTGGTTAGACAGTATTCACGTACAATAATAGTCCTTCACGTACATGACGCAAACAGTTCCCATCATCATCATCATCAGCTCCGGCACCAGATATGACCGGGGACTGTATATATTCATTATGTGGATACCGCGTCGTGTACTTGCACTTATTACATGGCCGACTTTAACATCTCATTTACATCTCCCTTATAGCAAAAAAAAAGTCTTGTAATGTCGCCTGGAAGCCATCAGCAAGTAGGTGCTAACTGCTGCTGACTGACTGCTTTCCCATCACATGGGCTCCGCTCCTCTGAACGGGCTCCACATCTGTACAAAGAGTAAGAGATCCGTCAGCAGCTGGAGCCGACTTGGTGACGGATTCTATTGGCTTAGAAACAGAAGCTTTGACTGTGTTTTATCATATGTTGAGAAGGTGGTTATGTTAGTCACAAGAATTCTGGGCTGATTTGAGCACCGTGTGGTGGTATTATTTGAGCACTGCACTGCAGCATTATCAGAATGTGGTCTGGCAGTATTATATGAGCACTGTGTGGTGGTATTATTTGAGCACTGCACTGCAGCATTATCAGAATGTGGTCTGGCAGTATTATATGAGCACTGTGTGGTGGTATTATTTGAGCACTGCACTGCAGCATTATCACAGTATGGTATAGCAGTATTATATGAGCGCTGTGTGTTGGTATTATTTGAACAGTGCATGGTGCTATTTTGTGAGCATTGTGTGGTGGTATTATTTGAGCACTATGTGGCAGTATTATTTGAGCACTGTGTGGTTGTGAGCCATGCATTGCGGCATTATCCCAATATGGTGTGACAGTATTATATGAGTGCTGTGTGGAGGTATTATATGAGCGCTGTGTGGTGGTAATATTTGAGCACTGTGTGGCAGTATTATTTGAGCACTATGTGGCAGTATTATTTGAGCACTATGTGGCAGTATTATTTGAGCACTGTGTGGTGGTAATATTTGAGCACTGTGTGGTGGTAATATTTGAGCACTGTGTGGTTTTGAGCCATGCATTGCGGCATTATCAGAATATGGTGTGACAGTATTATATGAGTGCTGTGTGGAGGTATTATTTGAACAGTGTATGGTGCTATTATATGAGCATTGTGTGGTGGTATTATTTGAGCACTATGTGGCGGTATTATTTGATCACTGTGTGGTGGTAATATTTGAGCACTGTATGGTCAAGAGCATTGCTTTGCAGCATTATTAGAGTATGGTGTGGCAGTATTATATGAACATTGTGTGGTGCTATTATTTAAGCATTGAAGAGCTGTATTATTTGGCAGTTGTATGGCAGCATTATCAGAACATAGTAAGGCAGTATGATTAGAGCATGCTATGGAACGAGTAGGCACTGTACGGTATATTATATGTGTAGTGTATGGCAGTGACGGCATTTCATAATATTGTCATTTACATTACTGTATACAGATGGTCTTTGGCCACCGTTAGGCACCGTATTTTATACATATACTACCATATGGGCTGAAGCCAACATGAGGTACCGCACAGGACATCATCGGCTCTGGTTACATTATCAGATAGGTTATTACTGGAATGGCTTCCTTTACAAGTGGGGACAATCAGATAACAGATAACCATTAGAGGTGAAGCTTCAGTGACCTTCAAGAGACCTACAGGTAGGTCCTTCAGCTTTTGATTTTGACCCAAGCAGCGCAGTCTTCATTATTTATCCAGAATAAAGCATGGACTGGCTCAGTAAAGGTGGCAGTGAAGGTGTGCAGATGTCTAATGGGGTCATCCAGAAGGTAAAAGGACAGCTGCCCGGCCTCGTAATCCAGATACACCCCGAACCTCTGACAGCATAAGTTATAGGACAAACGGACAATGCTACTCTTATGAACAGCTAAACATTGGTTATAATTCCTCCGCAAAGTCCAGGAGGCCCCATGGGCACCATTTCGATAGGGGTAGGTCACACCCAATCTCCAGTTTCCCAGTTTACTGATGTCAACTTCCCAATAATGTCGCCTGGATAAAAAGCACTGGGTGCTTAAAACCTCATTTCTCGGACACCAATCTGGGCAAGGGGGCCGTTCTTCTTCTACATAAGTCAGCGATGCAGTCTTCAAGTCTTCTGATATACGTAGATTATTAGCAGCTGTATATACATCCAACGAGAGGTCCACAGGGTCCAGCAAAAACAGCCAGGGGTTGATATGGGCTATCACATTAGATACTTGTTCATGTATGGTCTTTTTGATCAGGTCCTCATCTAGGTCAGCTGTACCTTCAACCTTCTGATCATTGTGGTCCTCTTGAACCCAATTGTTTTCACATTTCGGGTCTAGTAAGACAGTTATGGGATCAGTCATCTTACAGCGATCCTCAATTTTACCCATTTTATTGGACAGATGTTTCTTCTTTATGTCCAGCTGTTGGATCTGGTCCAAGATGAAGACTGATACCTGCTTTTCCTGCCCAGAGATCTCACTGAGGACCCTTCTCTCCACATCCTCCAATTGTTTTCTAAGGTCTGTGAACAGAGTCTTGACTTTACCTTTTATCTTAGCTGCCTTGCCCTTTTCTTTTTTCAGGCGTTCTTGTAGATTCTGGAATTTTGTCTCAGCCTCCTTCTTCTTCGAGGTCAGTGTCTCCAGAACCTTTGTCAGTTTCTTCTTCTTCTCTTCAGAGGCTTCATCCAGAGACTGAACTTGGTGGCCATTGTGGTCTCCATCAACCCGACAGTAGACACAGATGCACACCTGATCTTTGAGGCAGTAATACTCCAGGATCTTCTTGTGAGTAGAGCATTTTCTGTTCTCCAAGGAAGTGGTGGGCTCAATCAAGACGTGTTCCGGCAATTTGTTGTGGGCTTTCAGGTGTCTTCCACACAGAGAAGCTTCACACAACACACAAGACTTCACAGCAGGTACCGGGCAGTGTAGACAATAGGTGCAGATAACCCCGGCCTTTCCTTTTTGTCCTGGTGGAGGCTGGAAATGCTTCACTATACTTCTCAGAGTAACGTTCCTGCACAGTGATGGCCGCTGATTGAACACTTGCCTGCAGTCAGGGCAGTTATAAACTCTTGACCTCCTCTGTGAATTCAACACAAGATCGATGCACCCCCGGCAGAAGTTGTGTCCGCACCTCAGGGTGACGGGATCTGTGTAGATGTTCAGGCAGATGGAGCAGTTCAGCTCGTCTCTCAGATCAGCAGACGCCATTGTGGACTGAGCAAGGAAACTGAAACTTGTCTATGAAAGTCAACGTGCTTCCTGTGAGCTCACAGCTTCCAGATTAGGCGGAGACTGTTTAACCCCTGTGAGACAGTGACAGAGAAAGTGGTCAGAGGTCACTATATTTTGCCAAGTTTCCGCTCATATGTGTACTAAGTTCTAACAAGTAGGTATCTCATCCAGGGAAAGCTGGATGAGATGCTGCATATGAAGCCCTGGAAAGCTGAGTGGTTTGCTAAAGGAATGTTTAAGTCCTGTTTTGGGGTCTGGATTTTTATGGTCTGATAAGCAGGTTGGTAGTTGGGCCTCTCATTCCCTTCCAGTCCAGTCCAGAGGTTTTCTGCAGCCCTCAATCAGTTTAGATGTTGGAGCTCAGCTCATTACTGGCCTATAAAGGTGGGCATTGTGTGCACTTTAGGGGTAGGCCCTGGTTTGTGGGACGATGACCAGCTGCATCCAAGTGGACATTTGCCGTTGGGTAACGTGTTGTTTTTGCTTCAGGTGGTTGGTAGTATACCACTTGTGTAGTCAGGGAAACTTGCTTAATTAGAACTCAGATAAGTGGGGGTTAATTTTTGTGTTGTGCCTGAAGGTAAGGGCTATATGGTTAGGGTGGCTTCACATGTGGCGCAATCCATAGGTGGAAAAATCTGCATCGTAATGTTCCTCACATGGTCCTTTGGAGTTTCACTCTGTCTTCTCTAAAAACCTGATGTCTTGTGGATTTTGTGAGGCCCAATGTCTGGCCACATAAACCTAAAAATATGCAGATTGTATTTTTTGGTCTGCAAAATGCCAATCTGCAAAATATGGGTGACGGCCGTCTTGCATACATTTTTTTGTGGACCCATTCACTTCAATGAATCCATGGACCACATTTTGCAGCCAAGCATGGCGGATGTTCTATCATTTGCAGAACGCACATACGGATGCAGAAAGGGTCCGTTTTGAGGTCCACAGATTGCCGATCCATAAAATCCGATTGCGGCGTGTTCACACATGGCGGATTTTCAGTATTCAGTAAATCAGAAAACTGATCCAAACGTGAGTAAAAAAATATCAGAGGTATAAATTGACCTTGAAATCTCGAGTATGGAAATTTATGCTGCGAATTTTCACTGCAGATTCTGCCGCCACTTTCGCAGCGAAATAACGTGGAACTCATGTTTTCTTTTGCAAAATCTGCTACGGGCTTTTCCGCCGTGTTTTCTGCGCCATGTGAACGCACCCGTATTGTACTACGCTACAGATATGGCGCCTAACAGGGGTGGCGGCATACGGTGCAGGATACTGCACAAAAGAATCATGTAAATCCAAACTATTAATCGTGTTTTTGGTGCGGTTTTTGGTGTGGATCTTCCGCACATCTCACCCTTCCACTGAAAAGAGTGAAATCCGCGCAAGAAAAACGCGACAACAATTGACCTGCTGTGAATTTCAGAATCCGTAGATCGGGTCAATTTCTGCACCTAAGAAAAAAGCAAAGTGCAGGTAAGATTTTGTATCTCATTCACTTCTGTATCCACAGAAAATCCACATGAAAAAAACGCACGTAATCCGCATCGTGCGCAGCCATGTTAAGTCCACGTGCGGGTCGCTTGAGGTCTGGGTCACACACGGTTAAAAGCATTTTTTTTAAAGTTTTTTTACAAAGCCAGAAGTGAATTCAAAAGGAGTGAGAGCTGTAAAGGGAGGACGTCTTCTTCTCCTCCCCCTGAATCCTGGCTTTGTGTGAAGCTGCCCTTACAGAGAGGGCGGACCTTGCAGACCTTTAGCTATAGGGTGGTCACAGAAGGTTGTAGACTGGAACTTGTAGTCCTCCTCCATTGGCCGTAGAGTAAGAACTGATCGTTCCTGCTAGAAACAAACCGAATGTTCTTGGTAATCTCCACTATTGTGAACTTCTCATCCAGCTTTTCCAGAATCAGATAGAACTAAGAAACGGCTGAAGGAATTGGAAATACCTTGATCTAAAGAGGACACTGTGGGGCCTGATGTCCTTCTGACCTCCTGACAATCACTGATCACAATGTGTTCCTGCTGAGATCCCAGCGATCAGTGGTGAAGAGACCAGGCAGTAAGTGTTCAATTTCCCTGCAGCGCCATCACAGGGGAAATCAGGAATTACAGCGCGCGTTCTGTATAATGCAGGACAGGAAAGTAAAGGTCCTCCAGGGTGGGAGACGCCCTTTATACCTTCTGACCATTCTGCCCAAAGATGGGGGTACTAATAGGGTATATATAAAAGACCTCCTTTAAGGAGAAGCTGCGTGGAGGAGACATCATGGGGGGCTACTGCTCCACCAGTGCCTATTGGGCTCACGGAGATGGCCAGTGATCCGCAGTCAGTGAATGGGGCGTCAGCATCATGCTTCTGACTCCTCCTGCAGTTACTTTAGGAACCAGCTCAGGGGGCATGTCCTTTCTCCTGCAAATCTCTCCCTATCACAGCTCAGGGGGCATGTCCTTTCTGCTGCAGCTCTCTCCATATTACAACTCAAGGGGCATGTCCTTTCTGCTGCATATCTCTCCCTGCAGCTGTCAAAGCTTTTGCACTACATTTTGCTGGTGGCAGCTGATGGTTGGAACTAAGCATGTGCGACCATCTCAACAATGATATTGCGGTGGACTTAGAACTAACGAAAAAAACCAACAGGTGGCGCTACACAGTTAATTTCTAGTGAATAACTCAGGGGCTGTACTAAATGTTTAATTACTTGCAATTACAAAGGATTTCTGGTCCAGGTGTTGGTTTAAAAAACTTTAGATTATTTTTCATGGGAGAACCCCTGTAACGTCAGTGGGAGCCGGTCGCTGGCACCTCCGCTGAAGGACGTTGGCCTGGCCTGCAGTTCACAGGCAGCCGCCTCACCACCAAGAGCCATGACTGAGGCCACCCAATCAGTGGAGGTCTCAGCGGTAGTATCTCACCATACACAAAGTACTCCCATCATGCTCCTCCGTAGTCTTCTTTATCTGGACATTCTCTAGGGTTTCTACCACACAAAAACTCTTAGTTTTTTTCACAATGGAGTATTTCTATACGTAGAAGGCAGCATGGAGGGGCTCGGTGAAGGTGTACAAGTGTCTGATGGGTCACCGAGCTCCTAGAAGGATGTGCGTCCACCTTCACAGTCCAGATCGGTTCCTGATGCATGAGGCAGCAGAACTTCTCTACCTTCATGTATTGATTTCTGATGTGGGACAGACAGCCTTTAAAAGCGAGAATCTGATAGCTCAGCTTTACCGAGGTGAGGGCTAGGCGACCACCTATGGTGCAAACTCACAATTTTATATAAGAAAATAATAATTATAGTGAATTCTTTAACATCATAGTTCTGATGTCGGTTTTTTTTGCCTCAAATCGCCTAAGGCCTCATGCACACGACCGTTTTTTTTTGCGGTCCGCAAAAACGGAGTCCGTAGGTCCGTGATCTGTGTCCGTTTTTTCTTCCGTAGGTCTTCCTTGATTTTTGGAGGCTCCACGGACATGAAGGAAAAAGTCATTTTGGTGTCCGCCTGGCCGTGCGGAGCCAAACGGATCCGTCCTGATTTACAATGCAAGTCAATGGGGACGGATCCGTTTGATGTTGACACAATATGGTGCAATTGCAAACGGATCCGTCCCCATTGACTTTCAATGTAAAGTCAGGAGTTAATATACCATAGGATCGGAGTTTTCTCCAATCCGATGGTATATTTTAACTTGAAGCGTCCCCATCACCATGGGAACGCCTCTATGTTAGAATATACCATCGGATTTGAGTTAGATCGTGAAAACTCATATCCGACAGTATATTCTAACACAGAGGCGTTCCCATAGTGATGGGAACGCTTCAAGTTAGAATATACTAAGAACTGTGTACATGACTGCCCCCTGCTGCCTGGCAGCACCCGATCTCTTACAGGGGGCTGTGATCCGCACAATTAACCCCTCAGGTGCCGCACCTGAAGGGGTTAATTGTGCGTATCATAGCCCCCTGTAAGAGATAAGGTGCTGCCAGGCAGGAGGGGGAAGACCCCCCCTCCCCTGTATTTAACTCATTGGTGGCCAGTGCGGCCCCCCTCCCTCCCCTGTATTTAACTCATTGGTGGCCAGTGCGGCCCCCCTCGCTCCCCTGTATTTAACTCATTGGTGGCCAGTGCGGCCCCCCTCCCTCCCCAGTATTATATTCATTGGTGGCCAGTGCGGCCCCCCTCCCTCCCAGTATTATATTCATTGGTGGCCAGTGCGGCCTCCCCTCTTCCCCCCCCTAATTAAAATCCCCCCCTCCATCATTGGTGGCCAGTGCGGCCTCCCCTCTCCCCCCCCCTAATTAAAATCACCTTTCCCCATCATTGGTGGCAGCAAAGAGTTCCGATCGGAGTCCCAGTTTAATCGCTGGGGCTCCGATCGGTTACCATAAGGAGGGAGTGGGGTAAGTGACTGGTCTGTGCTATAAGCAATGCGCCGCACAGACCTGTCACTTACCAGTAGGAGGAGCACCCGGCCAGTCAAAGACATCGCAGGTAAGTATAATGCTTTTATTGCTAAATAACCATGGCAGCCAGGACTGCAGTAGCGTCTTGGCTGCCATGGTAACCGATCGGAGCCCCAGCGATTAAACTGGGACTCCGATCGGAACTCTCCGCTGCCACCAATGATGGGGGAAGGTGATTTTAATTAGGGGGGTTGAGAGGGTAGGCCGCACTGGCCACCAATGAATATAATACTAGGGAGGGAGGGAGGGAGGGGGCCGCACTGGCCACCAATGAGTTAAATACAGGGGAGGGAGGGGGGCCGCACTGGCCACCAATGAGTTAAATACAGGGGAGGGGGGTCTGCCCCCTCCTGCCTGGCAGCACCTGATCTCTTACAGGGGGCTATGATACGTACAATTAACCCCTCAGGTGTGGCACCTGAGGGGTTAATTGTGCTGATCACAGCACCCTGTAAGAGATCGGGTTCTGCCAGGCAGCAGGGGGCAGTCATGTACACAGTTCTTAGTATATTCTAACTTGACGCGTCCCCATCACTATGGGAATACCTCTGTGTTAGAATATACTGTCGGATCTTAGTTTTGACGATCTAACTCAAATCCGATGGTATATTCTAACATAGAGCTGTTCTCATGGTGATGGGGTCGCTTCAAGTTAAAATATACCATCGGATTGGAGAAAACTCTGATCCGATGGTATATTAATAGGGACTCCTGACTTTACATTGAAAGTCAATGGGGGACGGATCCGTTTGCAATTGCACCATATTGTGTCAACGTCAAACGGATCCGTCCCCATTGACTTGCATTGTAAGTCAGGACGGATCCGTTTGGCTCCGCACGGCCAGGCGGACACCAAAACGACTTTTTCCTTCATGTCCGTGGATCCTCCAAAAATCAAGGAAGACCCACGGAAGAAAAAACGGACACGGATCACGGACCTACGGACCCCTTTTTTGCGGACCGCAAAAAAAAAAACCGGTCGTGTGCATTAAGCCTAAGGGGAAGGGGGGGGGGGGCAGCAGGAGTCACAGCGAGAGGACTGAGCTCCCGGTGTTATCTAGCGGTCGTTTTTTTGAATGTTTCTTGAATGTTTTTTTTGAGTGTTTCTTGAATGGTTGACTCAGTCATCTACTTCGTCCCAAGTGACATCAGACACCCCCAGCCAAGAGTCGGTGCGTTTGTCAGACACAACCCTTAGTTGGCATGGCCCGAGAGCAGGCCCTGTGCCCTCACCTGTCCTCGACCTGCCTCTGTCCTTTTCTGTTCCCTCAGCCAGAGAAGTATTATATGCTGTGGGAACAGCTCCACTATACAGCGAGGAGGAGCTACTAGAGGACAGTCAGCAGCTACTGGCCAGCCAGGATGTGAAGGAGACATCCGCAGCTTTCTCCGGTAGGTGGGCAAGTAGTGGAATGGGAGCTGGTGTTGCGAGCGGTCAGGCTCCTGGCCCTGAGACCGTTGAGGAGGAAATCGGTGACGTGCAGACAGTACTCGATGATGTAGCTGATCGCACTTGGGAGCCGGGTGAATTAAGGGCTTCATCATCATCGGAAGAAGATAGTGACATCTTGCAGTGAGGCAGCGGCGGCAAGTCGCTAGCATGGCCAAGAGTCAGCAGGGTGGTAGCAGTGGGAGGTCAGTAGCCAAACGGGCCTGGGGTAGACCAACCGCTTCGCAGTAGCCTATCTGCCCGAAAAGTAGAGGTGCGCGGGTTCACGGAAGCAGCAGCAGTAGCAGTCAGTCAGTGCGTAGTGTTGGGGGTAAAATCACCTACTCAGCGGTGTGGCAGTTTTTTGTTAAGCTGCTGGAGGAGGTGAACATGGCCATATGTAGAATCTGTGGGCAGAAGGTGAAGCGTGGCCAGGGTGTCAATGTTGGCACCACGGCCCTGCGTCAACATATGCAGCGTTGCCATAAAGTGGCCTGGGAGAACCGTGGCTCCGATGTGGTGGTCCAGCCTGCCGCAGCAAACCGCAGCATCAACCAGTGGCACACAACCGGTTTCAGGCAGTCAAGTCTCCATCACCTCAGCTGAAGGGAGCTGTCTGTCCTTCCCATCATCTGCTGGTCCTGATGCTCCTGCTCCTCCTCGTTAGTTATTCAGTCAGCGATTGATCACCGAAGTGATTGCCAAGAGACAGCAGTATGCTTGCACTCATCCGACGGCGCAGAAGCTGAACGTGCTCCTGGCCAAGTTGCTGGTGCTGCAGTCCCTCCCTTTCCAAGTGGTGGACTCTTGCACCTTTCAGAAAACTGATGGCTTCTGCCGAGCCGAGGTGGAGAGCCCCAAGCCATCATTTATTTACAAAAAGGCAGTACCAGCCCTGCACACACATGTAGAACACAAGGTGGGCCAGTCCTTGAGCCTGTCGGTGTCTGCCAAAGTGCACTGCAGCGCCAATGTGTTGAGCTGTAACTACAGTCAGGGACAATACATGTGCTTTACGGCCCACTCGGTGAATGTGGTTCCTGCACAGCCACACCAGCAACTTGGCCAGGTCACGCCGCTTCCGCCTCCACGTTGTCACGCCGTTGGTCCTTCGACAATGTCCGCCTCTGCCTCCTCATCCTCCACCGTGTCCCCAGCCTCTACAATTCACAGTGCCCCTCCAGCATACCATATGTGCAGGGCACGGCGGTGTCATGCTGTTCTACACCTCGTTTGCCTGGGCAAACAGAGTCACACAGGGGAGGAACTGCTCTGTGTTCTTCATCAAGAAATCGAATACTGGCTTTCTCCGCGACAACTCAAAATCGGAACCATGGTGACCGACAACGGGAAGAACATGGTGTCTGCGCTGCGTCAAGGAAGGCTGAGCCATGCGCCCTGCATGGCACACGTGTTCAATCTGGTTGTCAAGGGGTTCATGAAGTCTTCTACCCATCTGCAAGATATCTTAAAAATGGCCAGGAAACTTTGCATGCACTTCAGCCTCTCGTACACCGCAAAGCACACCCTCCTTAAGCTGCAGCGGCAGAACGGCATCCCCCAACAAAGGCTGATATGCGACGTTTCCACCTGTTGGAATTCCACCCTCTATATGTTGGACCGACTATACGAACAGAGAAAGGCCATAAACGATTTCTTGATGATCCAAGCGGACAGGAATACTCCTCTGTGTAACTTTGATGTCAGCCAGTGGCAGCTCATGCGTGACACCTACCATTTGCTCAGGCCCTTTGAGGAGGCCACGTTATTTGTCAGTCGCCAGGTGTCACGACCATGGTTATGGTCGTGACTCTTTGGTCGCATGTAGTTGTCAGCGGTTTGTTCTTTGTCAACCACAGGTGAGGGCTCTGTGTATGTTGCCTCACGTGTGGTTGCCATTGGCAACATATGGTTGTTGGCAGTGTAACAGCTGGAGGCTAGGCTGCTCGCTGTCATGGCATGCGGTTGCCTCTGGCAACGTGTGAGTTTAAGTGTTCAATTTTGTATGTTTGGTGTGCACGGGATTTAAGTTATATGTGCATTTCCCCTTTAAGTGACACTTACCTTCTTTGGTGATGAAAGGGTTAACTCCTTTCCTGGTGTGTGGGTGTGGGTGTGGCTGCTTGGGCTATTTAGCTCCTGCTGGATGCCAGAAGTCTGAGGGGTACTCCTGCCATGCTTTATGCTGGAGTCATCCTCCTGGTTCATTTACCATCTGTCCAGTGAGGGCCACCCTTGTGGTCATAAAAGTTATGCATGATGTTAAGTTGATGTTGTTATCCTTTTTATGTTTATTGCAGCTATGGATGTCCTGGTTACCTGTGTGTTTTGTGGTGTGCTGTGTCCTAGTGTTTGTGTGGACATCAGTACTGGTGCATGGGTTCCAGTCAGCGAGGCTGTGGCAGGTAGGTTTGGAACTGGAGTAGTTCACCTGCCATATCCATATGTCTGTATATGTTTCCCCTTCCTTGCAGCTTGGCCTGTGAGACTCCTGTTCGTCCGTGTCTTGGAGGAACAGGTCATCTTACCCTGCTCCTAGGACAGGGTTTTCCTGAGGGATAGTAGGGACCCTAGGTTCCAGAGTATGAGCCCTCCTACCATCTGGGTTGGCTCATACAGTTAGGAGTCAGGGTCAGCATTAGGGACGCGATAGGAGGTGACCTGCTCCCTGATCCTGTGGTCCTGGCAGCTACCATCCATCCTCTTACATCGCACGGCTGAGAGTTTCCCCCACTCTCAGCTGTGACACCAGGACTACAGGATGAACAACTTCATTCCACTGCTTCATGTCCTGGAACAGATGCTGGTAAATCTGGCTGGTCAGGGGACTGGATACGTGGCGCCTAGATCTCACGACCACATGAGACCTGTGAGGGCTGAACTGGAGGAGGAGGACATTGGAGCACAAGCAATGGGTAGCAAAATGGGTGGTTTTTAAACACAGGTGACGGGAGAGGAGGAGCAGGAGCAGCCAGAGGAGCTACAGGGCGATGAGGAAGATGAGGCAGAGGACCCAGACACACCGTGGCAGTATGCAGTGGAGATGCAGGCAGGTTACAAACTGAACTACTATATAGACATCCTATGTAGTAAATTGGCAGCTGCCTATCTGTTCCGTCGTCCATCCGCTCGCAGGTCTGACCGAAGTGGCCCTCTGCGCTCACGTTTCTCTGCCATGGCTGCTGTGGGAGGGTAGGAGCAGTTCCAGCTCCATAAGCAGCAACTTGAGTCTAGAGTCGCTGAGCAGCTTTCTTCAGTGAAAAAACTACCCACCAGCAGCTAGACCTGGAGCAGGACCTGAACCAGCAGATGGTGGCATACTTGGACAGTACCCTGCCACCCCACATTGAAGATCCACTGGACTACTGGGCAGCCAAACTTGATTTGTGGCCGCAACTAGCAGAGTTTGCCCTGGAAAAGCTGTCCTGCTCGGCCAATAGTGTGGCATCAGAGCGGGTGTTTAGAGTGGCGTGGACCATAGTTACCCCAAGAAGAACTCGCCTGTCCACCCAAAATGTAGAGAGACTGACCTTTGTCAAGATGAATCAGGCGTGGATCAGCCAGGATTTCCACCCACCAATGCCTAGATCATCCATGGTGTCATACCAACACTTTGACAAAAGAGACCGATTTCTTCTGGCTACCTGCCTCAGCTACTGTTCTGATGCTGCCACCTGCCTGATACCACACATCTGATGCCAACTGCTCCTTATTTCACCCACCATCTGCAGCTGGTACTGGTATTGCCACCCACCTTCCCACTCTGTCACCGGGTCACTCTGTGGTATCCTGATGCTGCTGCCACCTCCACACTATGTCACCTTGCCACTCTGTGGTATCCTGATGCTGCTGCTGCCACCTCCACACTGTCATTGTGCCACTCTGTGGCCTCCTACTGATGCTGCTGCCACCTCCAGACTCTGTTATTGGGCCACTCTGTGGTCTCCTCATGCTGCTTCCACCTCACCGATATGTCATAGGGCCACTCTGTGGACTTCTCATGCTGTTCTCACCCTCCTCACTTCATGATTGGGCCACTATTTTGCCTTCCGGCCTGGCTGACATCATCATTTATTTGACCCTTCTTCTGATCTGTCAGAAGGAAGGAAAAATGAGACGCACAACGGATCCTGACTGTGTTGCAGCTGTAAGGCCTGTATGGTCCCATCAGAATTGGCTTATGATTTGGTAGCCAATAGCAGGAGTGGGTACAAAACAGAAGACATGCAAATATTCCATTCACGTGTCATCTCTGTTTTGGATCCACTCCTGTTTTTTTTTTTTGGCATTAGCAATACTGATGGATCACTGAGCAAATACTGAGTGTAGGCAGATGCTCACCAGACGGGATCCATTTTTTGGGGGTTATTGTTCTGACGGATCAGAGGAAGGGCAAAATAATGAGTGACGTCAACACAGACTTACCGCTGACACCCTCTCCACTCTGTCGGGGGGCTCTACTTGTATAAGCGTTTAATAGAACAGGTTCTGTAGACTCTATGTGGAATCAGCTGACGACGGTGTAAAAGAAGTGCGCTTCTTCTTGGCGCTAACATTGACCTGTAAGGCTGAGTTCATACTTGAGGTATTTGGTCAGTTTTGGCCCCATGACCGCCCAAAGTGTGCAGTGATTCTAAGAGTGACGCTTGTCATCCGCATGTCATACTGACTGATAGTATTGTTTCACTACCACATGTGGCAATGTGAACATTGAGGTGTTGTTTGCACCAGGAGCGTGTCACCAAGGGGCCCGGCCTTGGTGGAGTAAAAGCCCTAGTCCAGGTGTCCACTAAAGTAGTTGGGGGACACCATATAGATAGTGTAGCTGGTTCAGCTAGTTCAGGGCAGGCTTTTACTGGGAACAGGCAATGTGTTGGGTGGGTGCCTGTTCCCCAGGTTCCAGTCCGGGACTTGAGGCATGCTCATGTCCAGGGATCCTATTTAATCCTGCTACTGGATCTTGGGTGTGGCTCACTGTGGAGTGTCTTGTGAAGCAGAGTCCTGTTGAGGCTCTGTGTGAGTGGTCTCAGCCGGGTGGGCTAAGGGGCCACGAGGCTAGGCGATAGCCTGAACTTTGGGGGACGAGGTGACGCCTGTGAAACAAGGATCACGAGGCCAGAGTCGGGAGGACTACTGGGCCACAATCCCCCAAAAGGTATTGAAGTGTCACAGCCTGGAGGTTGCTGGACTGAACGGCTGAGGAAAGCCGCATTTATGTTCCAGGTGTGAACAGGGCTCTCTAGGTGAGTCAGGGATACGCTTATGTGTTTAGTTAGAGCCTCGCCGGGCAACGGTTTGTTATTTTGTGTGGATGTCACACGTGATAAGTTGAAGCTGCGACTTCTTAACCTGTGCTTTGCTAAAGTGTCTGAAATAAAGCAAGAGTTTGGACATTATAATCGTGTCTGCGAAGATATCTGTGAGTGTGACCCCCTGAAAAGAGACGACCCCTTACACACAGCAGACTCCCTATGCATTTTACTGCAAGGCACAGTGTTCTACACCACTATAAAGGCTCTCTTCAGCCAGGAAATAGCAGTTTTTAACACGATACGCCACAAATAAATTCAGATCGAAGTGAATTTTTTCGGAAAATTCGGCGAACCAGCCGAATCCATTTTTTTTAAAAATGTGCTCATCTCTAATAAAAACCCCAGATGTAAGGGCTCAGTGAAAGTGGTGGTGAAGGTGTGTAAATGCCGAACCGGGGTACAGAGCTCTAAAAAGAGACACAACCAGTTTCATAGTCAAGGAAGATTCGAAACCTTGGAGACGTGAACTGCCACTATGTATCACTGAACAAAGATTGTTAGATTTACAAAGAGACCAGGATTTACTGTTGTCTTTGATGACAGGCTGTAGTCCTTTCCGGTCTATACTAATGTAGGTCACTCCTGTCACAGCCACTATCTCTGGCTGTGACCTTCCGTCATTGCTTGTTCGGCACTCCTCGCTGAAGTTCTGTTTCTGTGTATTTGTGGTTCTTTATGGGTTAACTCTCCTGTGTTCCTATTAGGAGTTAATCCTCTGTCTGCTCCATGGGTGTGGTCTCTCTGCTGCACCCATGGAACCTGTATATAAGGCTGAGGTTTCCTCAGTTCTGTGTCAGCTCTCCTGGTGTGTGTTGTCTTGTCCTGTCCGCCTCCTGGTTTGTACTTGCTCTCCCATGCTGCTGACCCATGGGATCCGTGTCTGTCTGTCTGTCTGTGCTCTGTGGGTTTTCCTACTTGTTCATTAACGTCGTCTGTCTGTTATCTGTTCTGCCAGTTATGTTTTAGTCACTTTGTGTTTATTCTGATGTCTGTGTTCAGCAAGCCTTTGCAGCAGAGTGGCATGACAAGGCCATGCAGTTTACTACTGGTGGAGCAAGTCCTTCTCTGCTTATTGCCACTCCTGCTCCCTTGCATGAACTCCTGCTTGTGTTATTATTTGCCCTGTTTTGTATTTACCTGTCTGTTATGTTTGCCTATGTGCCGTCGGTACCTTCTGGTACCTGTTGTCCATTCGCTCCTGCTGTCACTGTCTAGGTCACGCTCCAGAGTGGACCCTGGCAACTTCCTGCGGCTAAGTCTAACCCTACCATCTAGGGCTCTAGTGAAAACCAGGAGTTGCTTAGTTACGCCCCTCTGGAGTATTACTAGACAGTGGCGCAGTGGGGGTTTTCTCCCACTGTGCTGACGGTACATAGAGCTCATGTTTTATCTGTGCTGCTTTCCATGTTTCTGTTTGTGCAATAAACTCTTATGTGTCTGTACCTGATTTCCGTTTATTGTTTGACGACGCGGTGGTCTCTCCTGGGACCTCCAACTCGTGACAACTCCACAACCTCCAGTTGCCGGTTTCCACATCCCAGGAATGTCTTCCCAATAGAAAACCCCTGATGCTTATTACTTGGTTGTACTGAAATCTCTCTGGTCTCTCGGGTTGGGCCTGGTTTACAGCAGACCATGTTGGGGTCTTCAGATCATCAGATACGATTATTATATCACCCGCTGTGTCTATGTCTAGCACTAGACCTGGATCACTAGGACAGTGAAAGATTTTCTTAGCAATAGACATAATATGAGCTAACCTCGAGTGTAACGTCTCTGAGATCAAACCTTCATTCAGATCACTGACATCAGGGATGTTTTTGTAAAGTTCCTCTTTGTCTTCACTATCTCCATCCTTTGTGCCTCGAAAGGGTCATCCCGATCCGATTTTTGGTGTTGTATAACAGCTATTGGATCAGTCCTGGTAAACAGCTCCTCAATGTGTGCATCCTTTGGGACAGTTCATTCTTGTCCAGTTCCAGCTGATGGATCAGGTTAGAGACTGATTGTGACACCTGCTTCTCCTGTCTGGAGATCTTCTCCAGGACCCTTGTCTCCAAGGTTTCTACTGATCTCTACAAACAAGGTAGCAACTCTCTCTTTTACATCTCCTGATTGATTTGGCACTTTTCTTATGTGCTCTTGAAGTCCTTGAATTCTATGGTCTGCCTTCTAATTTTTAACAGATAGGTTCTCTAAAAGTTGCTTAAGCTACTCCATTTTCTTCTCAAGTGCTTCATTCAATAAAGCCACCCGGTGACCTCTGTGATCTCCAAATGCAAAGCAGGATACACAGATGCAGAGAGATCTTCACAGCAGACATACTTTAAAAGCCCATTATGAGCTAAGCACTTCTGATGGGCCATGGAGGTGGTGGGTTCTGTTAGGACATATTCTCGGGACTTAATGTGGACCTTCAGATGGTCATCACGCAGAGAAGCTTCACACATCAGGCAAGATTTTACAGCAAGCACAGGCAACTGAATACAGTAAGTACAGAGAATTCCAGTTTTCTTTGAAGGGGATGACTCTCAATTGTTGATTCCAGGCTCTTCTTGTGTTGCCATATTACAGTCAGTGCAGTCTTGGTAGAGGTGGCATCCTCATCTCTGCATTGTAGGTTCTGTATGAAAGTTCTGACTGGTGAAGCAGATCACCTCCTCTCTCAGATCAGCAGATGCCATAGAAGAGAAGTTATAGAAAATGTTCAAAAATGTATATGGAGAGCTAGTTCTTCTGTTTTTCACATTGCAAGTTAAATGTCACCATGTAATTGGGCTTGTCGTAGATAAGCAGGTAGATGTAGGCCCTGATTGTAGAGGAACGGTATGCATTGTATGCTCAGAGACATGGGTGTAGGAACCCCCAAAAATCTGGGGGGGACAGCATTTTTGCTCGCCGGGTATATTCTTATTCAGTAAACTGCGAGTTGTTTATATCGTTAAATTTTAAGTGTGTGTGTGGGAACCCCCCCCCCCCCCCCCACACACACACTTACAGTTCTGAAGACTCAGGGGTGCTGGCTTGGCCGGGCAGAAGGAGTGTGGGAGACTGTGAGGCCTTTTTCTCCAAGCTGCTCCGGATCAGTGCTCTGGGCAGCTGGGCTCCGGGCTGGAAGTGGGCACAATAAGAAAATAATATTTTTCATTACACCTCAGGTCAGACCACCAATCAGACCCCCAATGTTAATCAGACCTCAGCTAACAGCCCCAATAAGATCCCCACTGTTAATAAGACCTCAGATCACACCTCAGCTCAGACCCCAATATGAATGTCTGCAATACGCCAGACCTGCAGGGTATTGCGATTGTGAGGTCACGGTGAACAGCAAGCGAGGGTTACTCACAGTTCTGGAGGGAAACCCTGGGCAGCGTACAGCAGTGAAGGAGAGGCTGGCACAGGAGTCCTCTGGGGCACGCTCTGTATTTAGGGACCAGGCCTGGTGGTGGATGAGGTGCCCTGGATGTTGAAGGTGTTTTATGTGCCTGGGGCAAGGTCCCTTTAAGGTTCGTGACGCCAGTGCCTGTAACGGTGGCACACCGGTTGGTAGTATTAATAAGTGAGGTACACAGATGGTATGGTGAACCAAACTTTGCTTTACTGTGATCAATTCAACTTTATACAGTTGGATGTCAACTCAGTTCCACATATCAAGTACACTTCGCAAGCAGGCTTTCACAATTATGGCAGGTATACTGTTTCCTTACAAGATACTCAGAGGGTAAATAACAACACACTCAGAATCAGGCTGTACCTTCTCCTCGGAGAACGTGTACACTGTTCCTTAGAACTCCTGTCTGGTTTCAATCCCAAGGCCCGGATGCCTCAATGCTGGCTTTTATCCTTGGTAACAATCTTCCTCAGGTACTCATCCTTGCTTTACATTACTACCCTTTCTGCCCTTCAGCTTACTTGTACTAGCTGGACATGCTGACTCTGCTTGACTTGGTGGGAACTGCAGGTTTTCTCCCAGGAGGCAAACTCTTCCCCTGGGGTGAATCTTCTGAGCTAACCATGGCTCTCTTGATCAGCAGGTAGGCTAGGATCCCTCTACTAGCCTCCTGATAACAACTAGAAGCCTGGGCTGTCTAGTTGCATGTCAGGAGAAGGCTCTGGCTTGTGCCTTCTAACTTGCCTCTGCAGACTCCTGACCTTGAACTCCCACTCCCTGTCTGGGCCTGGACCTTTATACTAGGGGTTCTCTAACTCCCTCTAACGTCTGGGATGACTACAGTAACTGCATCCAACTAGGCCTGCTATTGCATATTACAGGGGAACATTGCATACAACAATTACATTAGAAAATACAAAAGATGCACAATTAAATATGACATTTCTGTCCCTAGTGAGGATGAGTAACGTACACACCAATTTACCCTTGTGTAGTGCCCACGCCTATCTAGTGGGACACTACATACCACCACGCTATAACGTTGCCCGACCTCGGCGCAACATGGAGGGGCCCTGCCCAGCTGGATACTGCACCTGAAAAAGAGAAAACAACGCAAAGCAGGAAAATTTCATCTACATTTGCAGAAGCACATTATATGCATAAATCAGGCAGTTCCACTGGCTTAGGAACAAGTGACGGTGAAAAGGGGCGTCGTTCTCTTCTCTCAGGATAGTGTGAGGGAACAGGGGCGCTGACCTGGCACAGCGTAACATTATAACCAGGATAGTCCATAAGTGCAAATTGTCCTTAATAGAACAGCAGAAAAATGTAAACAATTTAAAAGTTCTTGGAGGCTCAAGGAACAAATATGAGTCCGTACCCAGGTTCCTTTCTTATTTAGTGTGAGTGTCTGTCACCAGCAAGGTAAGGTAGCAAATCACAGAGGCTCGCTTACAGTGGAGTCCATCTCTGGGCACATTTCTTTAAAAGAGCAAAAATCTCAGAGGCTCAGGTGCTTTTGAGTCTATCACTGGGCACGTTTCTTTAGAATTAGGTTGCACAACAAAATGACAGCACATAAAAGATAGCTCATCCTTTCAAATGGCGCAATATAAAAACAAGTGCTGTAATACCCTTAATCAACCTGAAAAGGGGGTAAAAGGGTTAAAGGTGCAACAAAAACAGGCACAACTTGGTGTGAGATCGTAGAAGCAGGCAGGAGGTCCTGGAAACAAGATGGTTTTGCTGACATTTTTATTTCAGTGGGTGACCACTACTACTGAGCCGTGGGTAACTGGCAGCAGCAACAAAGGACCAAAACAAAGGACTCCTGTCCTGGAAGGGTTAAATTTTCAGAAGTAATCCCTTGGCAAAGAAAATAAATCAAGGGCCTAGCAGGCTAATTCACAGGGGAATATCATAATCACCTGGCTCTGCTGGCAAATGAGGCCGGTAATAATCCTCCACAGGTGGATGTGCCCACAACACGGTGTTAGGGGGCAGCTGCAGCATGAAGGGACCCCTAATAGGTATTGGCCCCATAGGCCTAGGGGTAACGACAGTTTGGGACCACACCGGTCCAGGCATAATTATGGTAGGCTGTGCTGGCCTAGGTACCGCCGCCGCAAGGGGTCCGGTGGGCGCTGCGCAGCAAGTCACAGGGTGAGAGGACCTTCTTGATGGCCTTGATGCAACTGTGGTAGCGGAAGGTGGCCGGCCGGTAGGGACAGGTACCCTTACCTCTTCCTTCTTAGGCGGCGTCTGGATCCTGGCGGTGGCAATCTTGCGTAACTCCCGCAACTTCTCCTCCAGACGGACGATCTGGTCCTCCAGGCTCTCGGTCTCAGGATCGCTGTCCTCCGCTGTCGCCGCCGGCACAGGTACAGTCGATGATGCATCGGACGCAGCCGCTGCAGGCTCCGGTGCCGCATCAGGTCTCTTACCCTTCCGGATATTATCCAGGGTAACGCGGAGTCCTTTCAGCTTCTCCATTTCTTGGATTGTTTTCTCCCGGCGAGGCAGCTCGGGGGATGGATAGGGACTCACCCATTTCTCTAACACTGTTGGCTGCCAAAATACGTTAGGGCCAATGAAAGAGCCCCGCTCTTGGAATGCGTGATGGGCCGGTTCTGGAGAGCGCGCTGGTTTGCACTCGCAGCCAGAGTAGTCCTCATCTGTGTCGGGTATTTATTTCATATAAGATATGAAATCATAAAAATTATGATTTCATATTTTTATGAAATATGAAAAATTAAAAATTTAAATTTTTATTGGCGGACATATAAACGCCAGTTCTTTTATTGATGAGATCTAAAGTTAATTTGTGCAGATAATGAAACAGGGTGCAATTAATTATATAAAATATAATTTATTACAAATAAATACATGCAGTAAAAATGGCATACAAATGAATACAAGGATAATATCAAAATTGACCACAAAATGATGCTCCGCCGTTTACGCCGGGCTTACTTAATTTAGTACACCAAGTACAATACAATGTTATTCAAATTATTATCAAATTATTACCGATTATTAAAATATTATAATGTAACAATAACAACAAAACAATAGAAATGAATCTGTGGAAAATCCCTTATGCTCAATCAAAGAATATGGCAGTAAGAGACATCTTATAAATACGCCCGTTGGCCTAACTACGGATAATAAAATCCGATCAGAGATTCCACTCTGATAGCAATATTACAGGAATTCTAATGATGTGCACGTTCATTAAAATTTCCCATAAAATTATTGTTTTAACACTATTGACCCACTAATAATGGGGTCTTGTTATGTCCCCTGGACACTCTGTGTCTCTCAGGTGCCGCTGGCAATGCTGCCAGTATCTGCTCAGCAAGTTACACGCACAGGCCGATGTACTACTTAACCAGAGCAAGGTTTATTACCCAGAACATTATGGCATTCTTACATGGAGGAGTCTTATTCCAAACAGCTTCTGTCCTTATCAGATGCAATCCCTTCTCAGCCTCATGTGTCTGCTTCCGGTTCCCCTCACACACTGTCTGACTTCCTGGTACAGCTCCTCCTCCCCCATCATGCATCAGGAGAAAGAGGGTAAAGGTCACAGTGATCTATCACAAACATCACACCTCCTTTCCTTCCCAAAAAAAAAACAAAAACATAACAAGAGAACAAATGTTGAACACATAACATAACAAGGCAAGCGAGATCAGTTCAGCAAGTAGTATCTCCAACTCAGTTCTGTGATTTCCGCAGCACTTCATGAGCCCTTTGTCTCTGTTCCCTGACCTCCAATGTGTCCCGTAAGATTTCAGCACTTTGCCAGCGCGGCGTTTGACGTCTTTGACGGGTAGACTTACGCAGAGGCACAGCACCGGGAGGGATAGAGTCAGTCAAAGGTTCTGGAGATGTCAGTGGGCGTCCCACAGACAAATCAGTCTCTGTAACTCCAGGCACATGTCCGGGCTCCTCAGGAATATGGTCACCAACCGGTTCAGGGTTTGGTTGTAAACTTGTGGGATCATGCCAGACACCATGCCATATGTCACCAGCAGAGTTCAGAGTAGACTCTGGTGGGTGGTTAGAAAGAGGGGTCGGTTTTGTCACTAGTGGCCGGCAAATGCGTTTCCTCAATTGTGAAAGGTGTCGCTGAACACAAATGCCTTCCTCCAGGCGGACAAGGTACATTCTTCTGCCAAGAGTTCCATCAATAACGCCAGGAAGCCAAGGAGGCAAAGCTCTGTAATTCCGAGACCATACAAGATCACCGGCACGGAATCCCAGACGGCCCGGCGGAGGAGGCGTTGGTGACTGTTCCTGCGGACGAACTAAATCAAGTTTGGTGCGGAGATGCCTGCCAAACATAAGAAAAGCCGGTGACAGCCCAGTAGTAGCGTGTTTCGTGTTACGGTACATGATCAAGAATTCCAGCAGCTTCTCTTCTGACAGTCCAACCTGGTCCAGAGTGGACAGTAAGTGCTTCTTAAATGTCTGCACAAATCGTTCTGCCAGCCCATTTGAAGCTGGATGATAAGGAGCTGTTTTGTAGTGTTGGACGCCCAAGCCACTAAGGAAGGATTGAAACTCATGCGATGTAAATTGAGTTCCATTGTCGGAGACTATGGCTGTTGGCAAGCCATATTGAGCAAAGAGCTTCCTTAAGACTAGAATGGTAGCAGCTGAGGTAATAGAAGGCATTTGAAAAACCTCCGGCCATTTTGAATGCGCATCTACCACGATCAAATACATTTTACCCTGGATGGGGCCAGCAAAATCAAGATGGAGTCTGGACCACGGTTCTGTTGGCCATGGCCAAGGTTGCAGGGTTCCTCTCTTTTGGGGTCGCTGGGCTTGACAGCACCCAGGACATTGAGCAACATAATCTTCAATTGCTGTATCCATTTGTGGCCACCAAACATAGCTCCGGGCTCGCTGCTTCATGCGCACCACACCAGGATGGCCTTCATGCAGTATCCTTAGCATGGTTGATTGCAAGTACTGGGGTACAATCACTCTATTGCCCCATTGTAGGCAACCAGCATTAGTCACAAGCTCACATTTTCTGGCAAAGTACGGACGAAATTCACCTGAAATTCTCTCTGGCCATCCAGTCTGAACATAAGAGAATATCTGAGACAGGAAAGGATCTGTGGCTGTATGTCTGGCAATCAGGGAGGTGGACATGCAAGATTGTGGCCTGTGTACTTCCACTACACGTACCTCTCTTAGTGGGTGGTCATCTCTTAGTGGCAATCTGGAAAATGCATCTGCATTTCCATGGGTATCATGGGAGCGGTATCTGATAGAATAAGCATAAGCTCCTAAAAATAAAGCGTACCTTTGTAAGCGAGATGCGGTTGTTGTAGAAATTCCTTTCTGAGGGTTCAGTATTGACAACAGAGGTTTGTGGTCAGTGATAAGTGTGAACTCCCGACCATAGATGTACGCGTGAAATTTTTTTGTGGCCCATACAATGGCCAAAGCTTCCTTGTCAATCTGGGAGTAGTTTTGTTCTGCTGAGGTTAAAGACCTGGAGGCAAAAGAAATGGGGCGCTCCGTGCCATCCGGCATGACATGGGAAAGCACGGCACCCAGTCCATAAGGCGAGGCATCACAAGCCAGGATGACGGGTTTCTTTAAATCATAGTGGACCAGAACTCGAGAAGACAGAATGAGTTCTTTAGAAAGCCGAAAAGCTTCTTCACATTTGTCTGTCCATATCCATTTAGCTCTTGCATCCAGTAAGCGATGTAATGGGTAGAGCTGGTGTGCTAGGTTCGGCAAGAAACGGTGGTAGTAATTTAGGAGGCCAAGGTAGGACCTGAGCTGGGTGACATTCCGGGGGGTAGGGGCATGGGTAAGGGCTTTAACCTTTTCTTCAGTAGTGTGTAACACATGTCGGTCCACCGTGTGGGCACAAAACTCCAGTTGAGACTTGAGAAATTCGCATTTTGAAAGATTGACACGCAAACCATACTTTTGGAGTCTCTCTAGCACAGCTTCAACATTCTTTCTGTGTTCTTCATCAGTGGGACCAGTGATGAGCATGTCATCCAGTAGACATTGGGTGAAAGGTATTCCTGCCAGTACCTCATCCATGATCCGCTGCCAGATGGCTGGAGCTGGGGCTATGCCAAAAACCATGCGGTTATACTGGAATAATCCTTTATGAGTGTTAATGGTCAACAGATGGCGTGAATCTGGGTGTACTTGCAGTTGCAGGTAAGCTTGCTTTAAGTCTATTTTTGTAAACTTTTGCCCCCCAGCCAGTGAGCCAAATAAATCTTCAAGTCGAGGCAATGGGTATTGATCCACAAGAAGTTGGTTGTTCAGAGCTACCCTGAAATCACCACAAATCCTAATGTCTCCATTCTTTTTCTTGACAGGCACAATTGGTGATGCCCATTCACTTCTATCCACTTTCGTTATGATCTTTTCAGCCAATAGGTGGTCCAGCTCTGCTTCCACTTTTTTTCGCAAGGCAAAAGGTACTGATCTTGCCTTACAAAAACGAGGTGTAGCACCAGGCTTCAAGAGGAGGTGGGCCATCTTTCCTTTTACGGTGCCCAAAGAGTCCTCAAAAACCTCTTTAAAACGTGACTTCAGGGATTCCACCCAATGGTCTACTTTAGAAAGCAATGTACATTGGGCAATGGTAAAAGGAGGCATGCCCAGGGCTTTGATCCAGTCCCTTCCATACAGCGGAGGACCTCCATTCCTTACAACATAAAGGCGTAGACTTTGACTGCGGTTGCCTAATGTAACAAGGGGTTTTACATAACCCAAGGGCTGTAGTAGTTCCTTGCTGTAGGTTTGTAGTGTGAGCTTTGTAGGTTTTAGCGGCAGGGACAGACCCGATGCCTTTAAATCAGTCCATGAAATGACAGACACAGCTGCCCCTGTATCAACATCCATGGAGACAGGACAGCCATTGAGTGTGACATCCACTTTAATCGCAGGAGTACTCCCAGCTACTTGAAACAGTCCAACATGCTGGACACATGTCTCCTCATCAGAGCTAAAACCGTTATTGTCCATATCCACACGGAATGTCTGTTTACGTCTATCTTTTGTGGTAGTGTTCGGGGAGCGAGAGCTGCGGCAAACGCGCCCAATATGACCAGTCTTTCCACAGCGAAAACAAACGACATCCTTGAACTTGCAAGCAGGCGCACTGTGAGTAGTGTTACCACAACGGTAGCAAGTCGGGGTCCCAGAGACAGAAGAATTAGTGTGGCGAGGTTTAAGCTGAGTGGCAGGGGACGGCCGTCTCGAGCGTTGAGTGATAGCGGTGTGGAATATTTCCTCACACTGGCTTGCAGGAGTTGTAGGTGGTGCCTTCAGTAGGGTGGCGTCCCGTGTTGCCAACTCCATGACCGTAGCAAGGTCAGTGGCTTTCGTCAGAGTCAAGTCGGGTTCTGTGAGTAAACGTTTCTGTATGGCTGGGTCGCAGAGTCCCATGACGAACATGTCACGGAGAGCCGTCTGTAGGTAGTCTCCAAACTGACAAGTGGCAGCTAGTTTACGTAAAGCAATGATATATGTCTTTATATCCTCCCCGGCCTGCTGCCTTCTACTGTAGAATTTAAACCGCTCTGCGATTTCTAACGGCTTCGGGTTGTAGTGTGTATGTAGCGTCTGAAGTAACTCAGGCAGGGACTTAGAGGCTGGCTTGTCTGGAGAAACAAGGTCTCTGAGGGTTCCATATGCAGCTTGACCCAATGCAGTGAGAAAAACTGCAACTTTCTTTTCAACAGTCACATTATTTGCTTCCATATACTGTTCCAGCCTCTCCACCCAGGAGATCCATGACTCAGCTGCAGGATCAAATGGTTGAATAAACCCTATGAAGGCCATGTGTGCTAAAATCCACAATCCTCGTCGCCACTGTTATGTCCCCTGGACACTCTGTGTCTCTCAGGTGCCGCTGGCAATGCTGCCAGTATCTGCTCAGCAAGTTACACGCACAGGCCGATGTACTACTTAACCAGAGCAAGGTTTATTACCCAGAACATTATGGCATTCTTACATGGAGGAGTCTTATTCCAAACAGCTTCTGTCCTTATCAGATGCAATCCCTTCTCAGCCTCATGTGTCTGCTTCCAGTTCCCCTCACACACCGTCTGACTTCCTGGTACAGCTCCTCCTCCCCCATCATGCATCAGGAGAAAGAGGGTAAAGGTCACAGTGATCTATCACAAACATCACAGGTCTCAACTATATGCCAATTGGAGCGATTTATAATTACTGCAAATGAAATAAATTATACATTACCCCTGGCTTTGGGATAAAGAGCTTTTAGAATGGACTCAGCTTTCCAAGGTTCAGATATGTCCCGTCCTATGGTATGTTCCTGACGTGTGAAGTGATGCTGATAAATAAATCTTTGTAAAGAGTTCCGTTGTGAAGAAGTCCTTGTGAAGTCTTTGAAGTGTCCGTGAAGAAGTTTCTTTTTCTCCCAAAAACTGGATCAGATATCCCCCATCCTTATCTATGCCCATCCCCTCTTGGAATAGGGATTACCAATTAGATAAGGTGGGTGTGACGTATGTTAAACATGGGGATGATGTCACTAATTGACATTCCTAAGAAACTTCTGCCCATCTACCACTTGATGGCACTGTTGTATCATATAACAATTTTGAATATTTTAAGAATTAACATATATACAGATTGTTTTATTACTACTTAAACTTTGCCCTTTCACACCTTAAATCAATTAGGAGGGGCTCTTTCTGACACTTTGCTCAGACTGACTGGCGGTATCAGAAGTTTCCCTAATCCCTGAATTTATGGGGCAGATAGGAGTAATGATGGTTTTTCTGGTTTGTGTACCTTAACTGTCTTCAGCTATTGAGTAATGATGTTTGAAATAACATCAGCTCCTCTAAAATAAACCCTATTTAAGAAAATTCTATATCCCCTAGAATATATCCTCTCAATGAGATACAGACACATAAAGATACATTAATAATATTTGGTTATAATACACCAATATTGCATAGTATATATGAATCATTAATAAGTTCAAACGCTAAATAAATGCACACAGGAATATATATCTATATGCAAATATATGAATAGATATCTGTTCCACACCAGATGTGTTTTATGGACGTCTCTTATCAGATCATGGTTTAGCCATGAAACACCCATTGTTCCTCAGACAGACAAGTTTAGAGAAACCTGTGTAGATAAATCCATGTCTCTAAACAATAATAAAAGTATAGTCTTCTCTATATATTCACTTTTAACACATTGAACTTGCTATGAACCCATCTTGGTTTTTTTCAGGTTCATGCTGATCACATGTTGTTAAAGGCAATGATCATCCATATTGAATATGGTATCATCAGATACATTGTACACTTATGAAAATGCACAACAAATCCCCCTTCATTCCAAAATATTCCATAAAATGTGAATGTATTTGGAATGCTTAAAAGGGCTTTTCATATATCTTCTTCGATGCGTAGACTTGGCTTATAATGTTCTAACCAGAGTTTGACTAAAGTTCTTCTGGAGAACCTTATCTAACGCATGACTTGAATGGTCAACAAACTCAACCATCCCATAGATCCTGCAAAACAGGATATAAGTTCGATAAAGGTTTGTTTTGATTTTCCATCTCCACGTGAATGTTTAATAGGTTCCTTTTCAATGAACCAATTTCAAGTTCCAATATCTTGATGGAGATGGAATTGGCAACTGTCATACCGGTAGTAATAACAGTGCCCACTACGCCAAAGATTATGGCGGCTACGACTGCAAAAACATGAATCACTTTGGTTTGTAGAAAACTGTTCTCTGGTCAAAGTCTTCCTTGCTTGCTCCAGGATTTGCGTAATCCGCTCTTGGGAATATCCGATGTGCATCTGGTACCAGGCTTGGATTTCCGGGGACTGGATTTCGGACACGTTGAATTGCCTTTCGACGAAAACGCGTGGATCAAGGCTGATGTAGACCTTCTGGGATAATATCCTCTTGTTCGTCAAGATGAACCCCGCTGTATCTTGTAGCATGATCCCCGATGAAGGACCTGGCACAGCAATCGGCTCAGCATGGAACTCCTTCCCCAAGATCAGGACGACGTAGATAATGGCAATCATCTTTGATGACATCTTACGCCTATAAAATATTATATGACACATATGAGTATATACATTTTTTTTTACTTTATCCTTCAAGAAAAGAGTTACTAATACCATATACCTCTGATTGGCATAAGTTCTTTTCTTGAACAGAGTAAGTTCTGGTTTCAGAGGTGAGTTAGGAGACATTTTGTTACAGAGGAAACATACATCAGGATGGGTTAGTATGCGTTAAAGATGTAGAATAACAGATAACGTTTTTCCGTTCATACGATACCAATCCTTATTTCCGTCTTTAGCTGGAACCATAAAGTCTTTTCACCTCTTTTCATCCAACTCCTTCAATCTCTCGAAGTCGTGCACTGGGATGACAAACACGTAGCTGATTAATGTGCACCCATTTTTCAATAAATTCATCCCCCTTAGGGATTTTGATCTTGTAGACCACTGGAGATAATTTGTCAGTGATGACATAGGGACCTTTCCAGGAAGGTAGGAATTTTCTCTCCTTCACTTGATCCCGAGCGAAGTTATAGAGATATACCCGATCGGAAATTTGATACTCCTTCTGTGTAGTCTTCAGATCATAGTATGTCTTAGCACTCACTGCGGCTTTCTCTATATTTTTCTGGGCGAACGCAAAAGCATGTTGAAGGTGCTTGCGTAAATTTTCCACATACTGATGCGACGTTGTAGCATTGATCAAGTTATGGTCTGTTGTCCTGTAAAGTAAATGCTGGGGTAACACCATCTTCCTTCCCGTGATCATCTCGAAGGGAGAAAGTTTAGTTGCTGCGCTTGGGGTGGCTCTGATGGCCATAAGCACCAAAGGCAACTTGACATCCCAGTCCTTACCAGATTCATTGACAAACTTTTTCAGGATGTTCACAATGGACTGGTTGTAACGTTCTACTCCACCACTAGAGGCTGGTCGATAAGCTATATGTAGCTTCCTCTTTACCCCCAGGATTTCCCACATCTTTGTCATCACCTCACTGGTGAAGTGACTTCCACGATCGGATTCGATGCGCTGGGGAAGACCAAATCTAGAAAATACATGGTTAATGAGTAGAGATGCACATGCGCTTGAACTGCATGTTTTGCACGGCAAACATTCCACCCATTTGGTGAACAAACAAGTTACGGTTAACATATACTTGTTGCCTCTTGATGAGGTTGTTACTGGTCCAATGAAGTCAATTTGGATGTCTGACCATGGCATGGACATCCCCCTTTTCATCAATGGTGCCCGATGAGTGGGTCCTTGTGGCTGGAATTGAGGGCAGATTAGACATCCCTGACAATATGTTCGCACATCTTGCAGCATATGTGGCCAGTAAGCGTAGTCCCGTAGTAACTCGTACGTTATTTTCTCACCTCGATGACCAGCTGTTGGGGCATCATGTGCATGTTGTAACATCAGACCTCGGTATGCTGCAGGTACTATCCATTGTGTGATACCATTCTTAGAGGTTCTTATCAGCAGTTCATCCTGTATTGATAATTGGGACTTACCTTTCATCAAAATTCGTAACTCCTCCTTACCCACACAGTCTTCCGTGGTTATGGGATAGTTGTGTGGATCCTCAATGTGCTTATAAAAGAGACCAATAATTGGATCCCCCTTTTGGCTTGCAATGAGATCCTCACTAGGGGAATTTTGGCTCCACTGCGCCACATTGGCTTCAGCTCCCTTTTGGGCCTGACTCCTTGTCATAGCATCCACTTGGATAGTTCCCATGAGGTCATCAACGTCAAAGACTTCTCCATCAATGGTTGCTTGCTTGGCAAGGGAATCCGCTAGGTCATTCCCTTCTTTATCCATGCCTGGATATTTTGAATGACCTCTTACCTTCTTCCAATAAATAGTAAGACTGTGGGCGGTAATCATCTCATCAATTTTACAAAACATCTTACCATGCTTCACTGGCTTGTTATTACTTCTCATCCAGTCTGACCTTTTCCATCCGGGAAAGTACTCCACAAAGCTGTTACGAATATAGTCAGAATCTGTGATGATTACAAATTCCTTAACATCATATTCGATAGCCATTTGTACGGCTTTGTATACAGCAGTAAGTTCTGCAACTTGGCTGTTTTTGGAACCAATCTTGTATCCAACGGATACATCCAGGAATGTATTATTCCATACGACTCCAATACCTGCAACCAATGTACGTTCGGATCCTTCATCGACATGGAAGGAGCAGCCGTCTACGTACACACATGGTAACAATTTGCAATACTCCTCTTCATAGGATTTATATGGTGATGATGATTGTTCATCCAGGAAATCATTTTCCGTTGATTCACTTTTACGTTCCGTATGGATACAGTCATGGAGGTCTGCTAATCCTTGAGCAACTGGGTTTTTATTATTTTGTTTGTACCTGATTTCCAATGGCCATCCCATTAAGGACATTGTCCAGGCGGTTATCCTGCTGTTTGACAAGTTTCCATCTCTTATACGATCACTCTGCAAGTATTGCAGTGGCTGATGTGCGGTCTCCACAATGATCCTTTCGCCTTGGATGAAACTCCTAAAATATTGTAAAGCCCACACAGTTGACAACAATGCTTTCTCACAATCATTGAATTTTACCTCAACCGGTGACAAGGACTTGCTGGCATAGGCGATGATCTTGTTTCGGTTTTCCTGTTTTTGGAAAAGAACTGCACTTATGCTTTTATCAGTGAAACCTGTTTCCACAAAGAAAGGTTTTCCCCCTTCTGGATAAGCAAGGCATGGAGCCTGGATAAGTTTGGCCTTGAGCTCGGTTACAGCTTGCTCATGACGCTCACTCCATTCCCATTTTACTCCTTTCCTTAGCAACTGTAAAAGAGGTTTTGTAATTTCGGCATAATTATCTATGAACTTACGTGAGTAGTTCATCATGCCCAGGAATGATCTCAACTCCTTGAGATTTGTAGGAGATTTTGTCTTGGTCACTGCTTCCACCTTCTTTTTCTGTGGGTTAATTCCATCCGCAGTGACTTCATGACCTAGGAAATTAACCTTGTTCCGGCACCATTGAGCCTTTTGCAAAGAAAGTTTTACACCTGCTTTCCTCAGCTGGGTTAGTACATGCCTCAACTCCTGAATATGTTCCTCAAAAGTTGTACTTTTTATCAGGATGTCATCCACATATGATAAGGTACCTCGTTCAGTGGCATCAGGCATTGCCTTATGCATGAACACTGCAAACTCATGGCCCGCATTTATGTACCCGAAGGGCAGTCGGGTCCATGCATACTGTCGTTTGCCAAATGTAAAGGCCAGTTTGTACTGATCCCTTTCATCTATCTTAATCGTCCAATATCCTTGTGCACAGTCAAGGGCAGTGAAGATTTTGGATCCTTGTATTTGTGCCAAACACTGGTCAATATATGGCACGGGCCATCCGGACATATAAACACGTTTGTTTAACTGTCTTAGGTCCGAACAGAGACGAAATTGACCGTTAGGTTTGAGGACTCCAAGTATCGGATGATTGAATGAACTGTGTACTGGACGGATGATACCCTTCTTCTCCAAGTTTTTGACGATTTCCGATAGTGACTCATAAGCCGCCAGCGGAAGTCGGTATTGTTTGACAAAAACAGGGGGTGCATCGGGATCTGTCTGGATTCTTGTAACGTGTAGGTCTGTTTCCCCACAGTCATAAGAATCCTTGGCGAACATCTCCTGGAACTCTGTGAAGAGCTCCTTTAGCCGTTGACGCTTTGACTCATCGGAGCATGCATCGGCCATGGAGATTTGTTCTTCCACCCGCTCCTGAAATTCTGGGAACATCTCAGGCTGACTTAACTCGTAAGCTTCTTCAAGCTCACTAGTTAAATCGTTCTGGGTGTAGCATACCTTATCCTTTCCTTGCTGGTACGATTCATACTCTTTTTCATCGATCTCATGGTTGAAAACCAATGATGATTCTTCGATGTGGCATGTACCTTCTTCAGAGCTGAAAGGATAAACAGAGTGGATGTTAAATAACCCCTCAGGGGTTGAGGAAAAATGCTGTTCCACGGTTTGTTCCTCTGTCAGGTATTCATCAGGAATTATTCCAATAACATCATTTTGGAATCCAAATGTGTAGTATTCCGAATCCATAGCCAAACCAATTACGGTGTCCTTTTGTAGGGATATGCTATGGGAAACCATGTTATGAATTACCATATGTAACGGATCCTGATGGATATTGATCAGGGGAGTAGGCTTTACCTTTAGGCCGAGTTGCTGTATTCTGTTGGATAAACAGATCAACGCGTCTGTGTTCTTCAGCTTCTGTCCCTTCTTTATTTTAATGGGTAGAAGAAATGGTTTGCATCCTTCAGGAATTTCAACTTTCTCAGCAACCATGATACTTACGGCATAGGGCATCTGTTGTCCCCATCGTAAGGCGTGTTCTACATCTTGGAATCCCTCTGGGTTTCCCGGCAATCTGGACCATAAGGTGTTATTCACCAGGTCAATCTGTACGGCAAATCGGTGCAGAAGGTCATTACCTATATACATTTGATACCGTGGTTCATTTATCACGATGAAAACGTGCTCCGTAGTTTTGTTTCCTATGGAGATAGACAAAACGCATCTTGCAACCACATTATGACTTTGGGAATCTCCATCCAGATCATGAACCCATTGGTCCTGTGGAGAGAAACTTTTAATCATTTTAGGATTGGTGATCTGTTTCAAAAGTCCTAGGCTTATGTAACTTGCTTCGGATTTCAAATCCAACTTGGCAAATTTCACCCGGGCTATATTGTTTACCTGTACGGGAATCAATAAATTGTCATTGACCCTTTTAATCCGTACCATCGATTGAATGTGCCTTGTCAGGTCCGCGACTTCGTGATTCCCCCTTTCAAGAGAAATGGTTAAAATATCATCATCCAGAGTTACCTTTTTGATTTTATCCCTCTGGATGGTAATGATGTGAGCGGCACCATCGACATCTTCCTCGGGCTTACCATTCTTCAGGATTGTGACCTCCGGTGTTTGATTGTTCCTGAAATGCACTTCAATAGAGCTAGGTTTCTCTTCAATCACATGACAACTGCGTTGTGCTTGTGTGTTGCAAGAGTATTCATAGGCAATGGGTGCCTTCACCTGAGTCCATACTGCTTCATTAATGAAATCAATTATGGGACTCAATCTTTTTAATAAATCGATTCCTATGATCATCCGATCATATGGAAGATCCACAATCAATGTGGGATGTCTAATTGTCTTCTTGCCAATCTTAAATGTCAACCAGGATGTTCCTTTTACCTGTAAGGCATCTCCACCTACACTTATCAAAGATCCATCAAATGACCTTAATCGTGGCTTCTTTGATGTTAAATTCAAAGTCTTTTGGAAATAACTGATAGATAAAATGGTGGCTTGTGATCCAGTGTCTATTAATCCTTTGATTGGTCCGATAAGTTCATTTTGGAGATATATCTCCACAAAGTATCTGCCATCCACCTGGAACAAATCACAGAGAAAGTTAGGATGTTTACCCATCTGCTGTCTGAGAGGTTGACCTCTTTGCAGCTCCGTGACCTCTGCATTCCTGAGTCTCTCAGGACAAGCTGGAGGAGCAGCGTCAGCCCCCCCCTTTGGGACAAGCTGTGTGACACCACAAGTCACAGCTGGCTCACGGCTATATGCTGGAATGATGGGATTACACACTGGAACAGACATCTGGTCATATGAACTGACATCATTAGACTGCAAGACAAATGACATATTAGACATTTCCCCCCTGGCCCTAATTTCAGGGTCAGGGGTACTGCAAGGAAATATTGAATTATGAATCATATCAGATTCTACCACAATCAACTTAATATCCTTACAGTGGCCTGGGTTCTGACCCGGCCCAATTTGCTTTATGATGTTGAGCTGGGACCTGGAGTTGCCCCTAAAAAAGGCTCAGGCTGTTTTCCTGGAGATACCAACTTTCTCACAATGTCACTCAACTGGGCCACTTGTTCTGCCAGCTGATCAAACCTGTTTGGTCTGGGCACATTTTGGTTTTGCTGGGCACCCTGGTTATCGGTAGGTGACCTACTCCTGGGTGAATTTGAGGATTCCTGCCTATCTTCCCTCTGTTGTCTGGGTCTATTATCCCAGCGCCTGTAACCCTGGTAATTCCTATAGTTATAGGGCCCGTACCCCTGGGGGCCTCTATTGTAATAGGGACGGTAGTTAGACCTCCCATTACCTGAATTATTCCCCTCTGATCCATTAGTATTTTGGGGTTTGGTCTGTTTGGGCGGTCCTACCTGTTGTTGCTGGGCTTGTTGAGCAGGTCCTGTAGACTGAGGGAACCTTCGTGGCTGGCTTTCAAATCCCAAACTAGGGTTTACCTTAGTTTCAGCTACCTTTTGCTCTGGGGATTTTTTAAACCTTCTCTCCTCTGTTGCATGGCACTCACTGATATTATACAGCGTGGTGGCAGCAGTCACCAACCAATCCAAGGGGGCATCAATATCCAGATCTCTGGCTAAGTTAAATTTGATCTGGGTTGGCATAGCATCATAGAATAACTGTTTGAATTCTTCAGATTCCCATTTTGGGGATCTATATGCTAACCCATAGGCATTTTTGAGGACAGAGAGGAATTCACGGGGACTCTGATTGGGTCTACACGTAAGGCTATATATGTCCCGTTTTGCAGCGGTGGTGGTTCGGTATGGTCCGAATTCCAATTTAACCTCATGCAAAACACTTGGCCAATCTTGAATGCCTCTCTCCCCAAATGAGGTAAAGTAATGACGATACTTATCATCAAATGCCCATGGAAGGAATCTGATCCTGTCAGCATCAGAGTATAATTTTAAAGAATCCATAGTGGATTCATATAGTTCCAAGTGATTGGCTATCTGAGAAGAACCTTTCTTAGAAAATTTGGATACTGTAGTATTCAAAAACTTAATTATGCTGGCGGAGCTCTGATCCTTATCTGAATATTGGGAATTTTTATTCCTAGAAACCACTTCAGCATATGTTGGTCGCCTGTGATCCTGTGGCAAGGAATAAGTCACATGCTTACCCACACCACTGTCAAACTCACATGCACCTTCACAACTTTCATGAGACTTATACGGCACAGGTGATTTAACCCTAACATCTCTTCTCAGGGGAACATGTGGAGAGGAACTTCTAGGGGCTTCCCTGTTATTGGCATCTAGTAAGGCGGTTGCAGTTTGGAATGCCCGACTCAATTGGGTGAATGCCTCCCGTGTAATCATGCCACTTTCAGGTTGCTGAGTATCTTGGATTGGGTCTGCTTTAAGAGCATTTGATGGCATGTCTGGATAGTGGGGAGTAAGACATGGAGGGTCAGGATATCCCACAGCGTTAGATGGATCCCTTTCAGCATTTACTATATTATGGGCTGATCCATCTGTCTGTTTAATTTTGGAATACTGGAGATATAAATCCTCTAAATCACTTTTTGCCTTTTGGTATGCATCATGGCTGTGACTAAGGTTGTACTCTAAGTCTTTGATCTTCGCTTCTGCGGATTGTAGTTCTGATTCTATCTTGGATACATATATTTTTGTACCCATTATAGACTCATACCTAACTTTTGAGAGAGTACTGACAGCCAACAATGCATACAAAACAGGTGGCAATGCACATAAGAGGTGTTGGTCCCGCTTGGTATTATCAGTTGCCAAATCCATATATGTCAGGTATCTATCAACCATGCCACCTAACTTCCATATATCTCCACGTTCTTCATAGGCTCTTGCCTGCAGCTCATTAGTCCATTCATCTATATTTTTATCTAACTTCAAACGGGAATAAACATATTTGATAACCTTAGAGATTATCTTATCTGGGTCAGATGGACTATCTGCTAAAACCTGGCCATTACCTGGGTCGCTGCCTGTTACACTCATGATTTTGATCAATAATCAATAACAACAACAATTTGACTTGCCAATAAGGATTAAGGAATATTTTCATTAATTGCACAAATTGGTTATAGAAATATCTCAATCAATCTCGGTGGAACCTCCAAATATGTCGGGTATTTATTTCATATAAGATATAAAAATCATAAAAATTATGATTTCATATTTTTATGAAATATGAAAAATTAAAAATTTAAATTTTTATTGGCGGACATATAAACGCCAGTTCTTTTATTGATGAGATCTAAAGTTAATTTGTGCAGATAATGAAACAGGGTGCAATTAATTATATAAAATATAATTTATTACAAATAAATACATGCAGTAAAAATGGCATACAAATGAATACAAGGATAATATCAAAATTGACCACAAGATGATGCTCCGCCGTTTACGCCGGGCTTACTTAATTTAGTACACCAAGTACAATACAATGTTATTCAAATTATTATCAAATTATTACCGATTATTAAAATATTATAATGTAACAATAACAACAAAACAATAGAAATGAATCTGTGGAAAATCCCTTATGCTCAATCAAAGAATATGGCAGTAAGAGACATCTTATAAATACGCCCGTTGGCCTAACTACGGATAATAAAATCCGATCAGAGATTCCACTCTGATAGCAATATTACAGGAATTCTAATGATGTGCACGTTCATTAAAATTTCCCATAAAATTATTGTTTTAACACTATTGACCCACTAATAATGGGGTCTCAACTATATGCCAATTGGAGCAATTTATAATTACTGCAAATGAAATAGATTATACATTACCCCTGGCTTTGGGATAAAGAGCTTTTAGAATGGACTCAGCTTTCCAAGGTTCAGATATGTCCCGTCCTATGGTATGTTCCTGACGTGTGAAGTGATGCTGATAAATAAATCTTTGTAAAGAGTTCCGTTGTGAAGAAGTCCTTGTGAAGTCTTTGAAGTGTCCGTGAAGAAGTTTCTTTTTCTCCCAAAAACTGGATCAGATATCCCCCATCCTTATCTATGCCCATCCCCTCTTGGAATAGGGATTACCAATTAGATAAGGTGGGTGTGACGTATGTTAAACATGGGGATGATGTCACTAATTGACATTCCTAAGAAACTTCTGCCCATCTACCACTTGATGGCACTGTTGTATCATATAACAATTTTGAATATTTTAAGAATTAACATATATACAGATTGTTTTATTACTACTTAAACTTTGCCCTTTCACACCTTAAATCAATTAGGAGGGGCTCTTTCTGACACTTTGCTCAGACTGACTGGCGGTATCAGAAGTTTCCCTAATCCCTGAATTTATGGGGCAGATAGGAGTAATGATGGTTTTTCTGGTTTGTGTACCTTAACTGTCTTCAGCTATTGAGTAATGATGTTTGAAATAACATCAGCTCCTCTAAAATAAACCCTATTTAAGAAAATTCTATATCCCCTAGAATATATCCTCTCAATGAGATACAGACACATAAAGATACATTAATAATATTTGGTTATAATACACCAATATTGCATAGTATATATGAATCATTAATAAGTTCAAACGCTAAATAAATGCACACAGGAATATATATCTATATGCAAATATATGAATAGATATCTGTTCCACACCAGATGTGTTTTATGGACGTCTCTTATCAGATCATGGTTTAGCCATGAAACACCCATTGTTCCTCAGACAGACAAGTTTAGAGAAACCTGTGTAGATAAATCCATGTCTCTAAACAATAATAAAAGTATAGTCTTCTCTATATATTCACTTTTAACACATTGAACTTGCTATGAACCCATCTTGGTTTTTTTCAGGTTCATGCTGATCACATGTTGTTAAAGGCAATGATCATCCATATTGAATATGGTATCATCAGATACATTGTACACTTATGAAAATGCACAACATCTGCCTCCCAGTCCTCCGGTTCTTTCTTGGGACGGGTCACGGCAGTAGCATATGGACCTCGCAGGCTCTCGGCAGGGGTGAATTCCACTTCCTCTCCCTCGCGGAGGTTATGCAGATGCTCGGGGAGGTAACCCCGCTTGACGGATCTCCGGTTTACATATAAGTCTCTGCCGGTAGTATAGTCTTGTATGAACCCGTAGCCACGGTTCTTATCGAAGGACACAACTAACCCCTTCCTCCTTTCCAGGCGGGGTTGGGCGTTAGTGTGGCGCTCGTGAACGGTCTTTGCCAGTTCTTCGTAGTATATCTTGGTCTTGGTATTTTTCTTTATGGCAGCCTCCCGAATCTCTGCCATTAGTGCTGACCACTTGAACGAGGGCTGAAAGAAGTCCCTCCAGGAGCCATAGTAGTTCTCCGGTTGCGTCCCCAGTGGCGGGCAGGCGGGCTTTTCCGGTCCCGGAGAGTAGGCCGGTGGAGCGTCCTCTGGTTCTACACCAACATCATGCATTTCCAGTAAATCAGGCGCAGACATCCCAGCAGAGCAGTCTTCACTCTGCAACATGCTCGATCCTTCTCTGGAGAGAGACAGGGTGGCGCCCATAAGTTCAGACAGATCCTCCCATTGCACTGGGAGGCCGCCCCCCAGGTACTCCAGTATGGGGAGGCGGAGTCCATTTCTGCAGACATGCAAATGTCCAGACAGGGCGGTGGCGCCGACTTTGAGCCTTTTCCCGCTCTTCTCAGCAAAAAGGCGCCAACTTTTACCGCCAATTCAGGATGAAGATGACGCAGCAGTAAACTCAAGCAAGCTCAGCGGCCATCTTTAGTAAAACGCTGTCTATTCACTGACAGCAAGCGGTGGCTTAAACAAGCAGCAAATAGTCCAGAAAACACTATCTTCACACCACTACTTAGGACAGTCCTTTGGGCCCATCAATTTTCAATAAAACAATTAGGGCTTGTCACTTTAAGGTAGTCTTCAGCACACAGTTTTATATCCGCAATGGCGCAGGAATGTTCCGTATCCTGTTCGTGACGCCAATTTATGCAATACGCCAGACCTGCAGGGTATTGCGATTGTGAGGTCACGGTGAACAGCAAGCGAGGGTTACTCACAGTTCTGGAGGGAAACCCTGGGCAGGCGTACAGCAGTGAAGGAGAGGCTGGCACAGGAGTCCTCTGGGGCACGCTCTGTATTTAGGGACCAGGCCTGGTGGTGGATGAGGTGCCCTGGATGTTGCAGGTGTTTTATGTGCCTGGGGCAAGGTCCCTTTAAGGTTCGTGACGCCAGTGCCTGTAACGGTGGCACACCGGTTGGTAGTATTAATAAGTGAGGTACACAGATGGTATGGTGAACCAAACTTTGCTTTACTGTGATCAATTCAACTTTATACAGTTGGATGTCCACTCAGTTCCACATATCAGATACACTTCACAAGCAGGCTTTCACAATTATGGCAGGTATACTGTTTCCTTGCAAGATACTCAGAGGGTAAACAACAACACACTCAGAATCAGGCTGTACCTTCTCCTCGGAGAACGTGTACACTGTTCCTTAGAACTCCTGTCTGGTTTCAATCCCAAGGCCCGGATGCCTCAATGCTGGCTTTTATCCTTGGTAACAATCTTCCTCAGGTACTCATCCTTGCTTTACATTACTACCCTTTCTGCCCTTCAGCTTACTTGTACTAGCTGGACATGCTGACTCTGCTTGACTTGGTGGGAACTGCAGGTTTTCTCCCAGGAGGCAAACTCTTCCCCTGGGGTGAATCTTCTGAGCTAACCATGGCTCTCTTGATCAGCAGGTAGGCTAGGATCCCTCTACTAGCCTCCTGATAACAACTAGAAGCCTGGGCTGTCTAGTTGCATGTCAGGAGAAGGCTCTGGCTTGTGCCTTCTAACTTGCCTCTGCAGACTCCTGACCTTGAACTCCCACTCTCTGTCTGGGCCTGGACCTTTATACCAGGGGTTCTCTAACTCCCTCTAACGTCTGGGATGACTAACTGCATCCAACTAGGCCTGCTATTGCATCATACAGGGGAACATTGCATACAACAATTACATTAGAAAATACAAAAGATGCACAATTAAATATGACATTTCTGTCCCTAGTGAGGATGAGTAACGTACACACCAATTTACCCTTGTGTAGTGCCCACGCCTATCTAGTGGGACACTACATGTCCCCCAATCAGACCTCAGATAAGAGCCCCAGTGCCTCTCATCAGCCCCCCAGTGCCTCTCATCAGCCCCCCAGTGCCTCTCATCAGCCAGTAATAACAGCCCCCCCAATCATGTGCCAGTAATAACAGCCCCCCCAATCATGTGCCAGTAATAACAGCCCCCCCAATCATGTGCCAGTAATAGCCCCCCCAATCATGTGCCAGTAATAACAGCCCCCCCAATCATGTGCCAGTAATAACAGCCCCCCCAATCATGTGCCAGTAATAACAGCCCCCCCAATTATGTGCCAGTAATAACAGCCCCCCCCAATCATGTGCCAGTAATAACAGCCCCCCAATCATGTGCCAGTAATAACAGCCCCCCCAATTAGTTGCCAGTAATAACAGCCCCCCCCAATCATGTGCCAGTAATAACAGCCCCCCCAATCATGTGCCAGTAATAACAGCCCTCCCCCATCATGTGCTAGTAATAACAGCCCCCCCAATCATGTGCCAGTAATAGCCCCCCCAATCATGTGCCAGTAATAGCCCCCCAATCATGTGCCAGTAATAGCCCCCTCAATCATGTGCCAGTAATAGCCCCCTCAATCATGTGCCAGTAATAGCCCCCCCAATCATGTGCCAGTAATAGCCCCCCCAATCATGTGCCTGTAATAGCCCCCCCAATCATGTGCCAGTAATAACAGCCCCCCAATCATGTGCCAGTAATAGCCCCCCCAATCAAGTGGCAGTAATAGCCCCCCTCCCCCCCCAATCATGTGCCAGTAAAACAAAGTATTGTATATATAAAAAAAAAATAATTAACACTTATACTTACCTCTTTGGAGCGATGCGATGCAGGCCTCTTCCGGCCTGTCACTGTGTCCCGACTCCAGCGCTGTACGGCTTAGGCGGATTGCGCCGCCCTTCCGGCCTCTGATAGGCTGCCGGCCTAGTAGTGCCGGCAGCCTATCAGAGGAACAGGAAAGGGACACACCTCCCTGCCCTGCTCCTCCGCAGCCTTCTGTTTGTATCGCTGTCCTGAGGACGGCGATACAAACAGATCAAATCAAATTTTTAGTCGCCAAATCGAAACCGAATCAAAATTTTGGTATCGTGACAACGCTACGCCAATCAGATCGGCGTAGGGTTGTTTTGATACCAAAATTTTGATTCGCTTTCGTCACCATAAAAAAGTATTGCGATACTCAATACCAAAAAAATGTGCAAAAAAAAAAAAAAAACACCAAAAAAACCCACGTGCATTTCGCATTTTATGAAACATTCGGCCCATAATAGAACAGTCCTATCCTATTTTTGGGGTGACAAGGTGACTAAAAAATGGCGAATGCTCACCGCATAGGAGATATTTTTTAATAATTTAATAGTTTGGACAGCGCTATGTAATATGTTTATTTATTGTTTATATATTTTATATGTAAAATTGGGAAAGGGGGGATTTAAACTTAATATTTTGGGTACTTTCAAACTAGCGTTTTTCTTTTCCGGCACTGAGTTCCGTCCTAGGGGCTCTATACCGGAAAACAACTGATCAGGCATATCCCCATGCATTCTGAATGGAGAGCAATCCGTTCAGGATGCATCAGGATGTCTTCAGTTCAGTTATTTTGACTGATCAAGCATTTTTCTCCATAGGAATGTCTTAGCGCCAGATCTGGCATTCAGAATACCGGAATGCACCCGCACTGAATCCGGACCCATTCACTTCAATGGGGCTGTGCACATGAGCGGTGATTTTCACGCATCACTTGTGCATTGCGTGAAAATCGCAGCATGTTCTATGTTGTGCGTTTTTCATGCAACGCAGGCCCCATAGAAGTTAATGGGGCTGCGTGAAAATCGCAAGCAAGTGCGGATGCGGTGCGATTTTCACGCATGGTTGCTAGGAGACAGTCTATTCACTGTATTATTTTCCCTTATAACAACATGGTTACAAGGGAGAATAATAGCATTCTGAATACAGAAGGCTTGGTAGAAGGTCAATATAATAAACATTGGTGGCACAGTGCGCCCCCCTAAAAGAATAAACATTGGTGGCGCAGTGTGCCCCCCCCAACACCCCAGTATGATAAACATTGGTGGCGCAGTGCGCCCCCCCCAACACCCCAGTATAATAAACATTGGTGGCGCAGTGCGCCCCCCCCCAATATAATAAACATTGGTGGCGCAGTGTGCCCCCCCAACACCCCAGTATAATAAACATTGGTGGCGCAGTGCGCCCCCCCAAAAGAATAAACATTGGTGGCGCAGTGTGCCCCCCCCAGTATAATAAACATTGGTGGCGCAGTGCGCCCCCCCCCAACACCCCAGTATAATAAACATTGGTGGCGCAGTGCGCCCCCCCCCAATATAATAAACATTGGTGGCGCAGTGTGCCCCCCCAACACCCCAGTATAATAAACATTGGTGGCGCAGTGCGCCCCCCCAAAAGAATAAACATTGGTGGCGCAGTGTGCCCCCCCCAGTATAATAAACATTGGTGGCGCAGTGCGCCCCCCCCAACACCCCAGTATAATAAACATTGGTGGCGCAGTGCGCCCCCCCCCAATATAATAAACATTGGTGGCGCAGTGTGCCCCCCCAACACCCCAGTATAATAAACATTGGTGGCGCAGTGGGCAGTGCCAATGAGGGTTAAAAAATATAAAAAAATTAACTCACCTCCTCCAATTGATCGTCTCCTGTTCTTTCTTCAGGACCTGTGGTGACATCACTGTGCTCATCACATGATACATCACATGATCCATCACCATGGTAATGGATCATGTGATGAGCTCAGTGACGTCACCACAGGTCCTGAAGAATGAACAGGAGACCGGCAGCTACGCGATCAACTGGAGGAGGTGAGTTAATTTTTTAAATTCTTTTTTAACCCTCATTGGCACTGCCCACTGCGCCACCAATGTTTCTTATACTGGGGTGTTGGGGGTGAAGGGCGCACTGTACCACCAACATTTCTTATACAAATACAGGAGGCGGGTGCCGGAATCAAATAGCCGGCACCCAACCTTTGTGACAGGGAGCTGCGATCAGCTGCAGTTAACCCCTCAGGTACCGCACCTGAAGGGTTAACTCAACTGCCGCTGATCGCAGCTCCCTGTCACAGAGGTCGGGTGCCGGCTATTTGATTCCAGCACCCGCCTCCTGTACTTGTATTACAGGTCAGTTATCTTCATTGGTGGCGCAGTGGCCACAGCCCCTCCCCTCCTCCTCCCGTCTCTCTTCTTATTGGCAGCGGCGGGGCAGCAGCACAGGGGGGAGGGAGAGACTCCTCCTCCACTGCGCTGCTGAGAACATCGGCGGCGGGGCAGAGAACTATCATCTCCAGCCCTGGCTCATCCCAGTGCCTGCCCCGCCGCCGCCGCACACATTGCCCCGTTGCCGCTGGGGGGGATTTGACCATACCTGTCCCCCCCGCATTATTTCCTGGGGGGGATCCGTCCCCCCCGCTTCCTACGCCCATGCTCAGAAATGAGCTATACTGGGTTCAGGCTTGAAGGTCATAGGTTCTACCCTCAGCTACAGGAAAAACTCGCCTCCTACCTACCCACAACATTTAAAGGGGTTTTCCCACCTGCCGGTTTTACCTGCTCTTAGAAAACCAAAACGCAGCTAACACAAGTATAAAGAAATGGGTCATATGTGGAACCAGAATTGCCTAGCCAACCGAATATAGTGAACCACACATGTAGTATGAAAAAATCTACTTTATTATAGACAATATAATAAAGTAATAATATAAAAAACATCAAAATGACATAGTAAAATATTACGAATAAGTGCTATGAGTCATGGTCCCCCAAGAACAAGGGTTGTATGTGTTACATATAAGGGACATCTGTCTACTAAATACCAATACATACAAAAGTATGCAATATCAATTATATCAAATTGTCAAATTTGTACAAGGCATGATACAATAATCCAAACATGGTTACATCATATCAGAAACAGCAAACAATGGCTGTATAATCATTTACTATATATAGTCCGTAAAGGCGGCTCCCAAATCCAACCAGGATAAGAAGACGGGCGACAGCGATAAAAAGACGTCACTGGGCTCGGCGCATGCCCAGTGACACTTTTGAGGCTGTTGCCCTCAGGAGCGGTTGGATCGCACAGGCGCAGGCAGTAGGTGGTACTGCGCCTGCGCGAGATTTCAGACCGACGAATTGAAGATTCCAGGTGCGTGGCTTGAATGAATTAGTTGACGTAGCAGAGGGGGCGGCGCGGTTAAACTAGGCTGTGGGACGATCCTGCATAACGAGGAGGCGTGCTTGAGCTCTAAACTAAGGCGGGCTAGGCACTTCAGGGGGGGGGGGGGGCGTTACTGGGCTCAAAGGGCGATGAATAACGCCCCTCTGGGCACCTTCAGGGTTCATTTGCATAATACAAAAATTGCTTTTTTAACAAAATTAAAGCATGAAAAGAAGAAAGAAAACCACTGCAGGAGAGAAGGTATTTTATTAAACATGTCAATGGTGAGAGCTTAATATGGTCAAACCAGGTGACAGATTCCCTTTAAATTGGCGCGATGTCATTCCTACATAAATCAAATTACATGGGCAAATGGCCCAGTAGACTACCCCAATAGTAGTGCATGTTATTGGATGTGTTATCTTGTACTGTCTCTCATGAGAGGAATCCCAAAAGTATTCGGCCCTGTCCGTGTTGCTGCAAACGACACAATTGCCGCACTCTTTATTACCCCAGGGGGGACCCCTTGTGCCCAAAAATCCCGATTTCTTAATGGTATAATGCCTTTTTACCAAACTATCCCTCAGATTTCTTGCTCTTCGGTACGTTATTCGAGGATATGGTGGAATGATTCTACTAAGTTGTGGGTCAATCCGCAGGATTTCCCAATATTTATTCTGGGGATTACGAACTTCTCTCCAACGTGGGTTGTATCCCATAATGAAACGTATTTCATCCGTCTTATTATTCTTCAATTTTTTATGGAGAAGATCTGATCTCTTTGATTCGCAGGCCTTCCGATATCCCGCTTCAATGAATCTCCTACCATATCCTCTCTCTTGGAATCTCTGACAGAGATTCTCCACTTGAAACTCAAAAAATTGTTCATTTGAACAAATTCTGCTTAGACGTAGGAATTGACCAACTGGAATTCCCTTAATAAGACTACCTGGATGTGCTGATCCCGCATGGAGTAGTGATTCACTGAAGTTTCCTTTCCTGTAGAGGTCCATCATAACATGGCCCGCATCATCCACCTGGAAACACACATCCAGGAAGTCAATCCTAGCACGACTGGTCTTAAAGCTAAGTCTAATATTCAAATAATTTTGATTCAACTGTTGAATAAATGATCCAAACTCTTCTTCTGTCCCCTGCCTGATAAGGACATAATCAATTTAGTGTCCCCAGTATTGGACTCTACTGGCCAATGGCAGGGGATCAGTCGTGAGGATCTCCCTCTCCCAAAGCCCCAGGAACAAATTTGCATATGAGGGTGGACAAGAAGCCCCCATTGCTGTCCCTTTAAGCTGTAGGAAGAAGGATCCCCCGAACAAAAGGAAACTTCAGTGAATCACTACTCCATGCGGGATCAGCACATCCAGGTAGTCTTATTAAGGGAATTCCAGTTGGTCAATTCCTACGTCTACGCAGAATTTGTTCAAATGAACAATTTTCTGGAATTTCAAGTGGAGAATCTTCGTCAGAGATTCCAAGAAAGAGGATATGGTAGGAGGTCATTGAAGCGGGATATCGGAAGGCCTGCGAATCAAAGAGATCAGATCTTCTCCATAAAAAATAGAAGAATAATGAGACGGATGAAATATGTTTAATTACGGGATTCAACTCACGTTGGAGAGAAGTTTGTAGTGTCCTGAATAAATATTGGGAAATCCTGCGGATTGACCCACAACTTAGTAGAATCATTCCACCATATCCTCGAATAACGTACCGAAGAGCAAGAAATCTGAGGGATCGTTTGGTAAAAAGGCATTATACCATTAAGAAATCGGGATTTTTTGACACAAGGGGTCCCCCCTGGGGTAATAAAGAGTGCGGCAATTGTGTCGCTTGCACCAACATGGCCAGGGCCGAATACTTTTGGGATTCCTCTCATGAGAGACAGTACAAGATAACACATCCAATAACATGCACTACTATTGGGGTAGTCTACTGGGCCATTTGCCCATGTAATTTGATTTATGTAGGAATGATATCGCGCCAATTTAAAAGGCGGATCAGAGAACACGTACTGGCGACTAAATCTGCCAGAGAGGGGGAAAATATCCAGAACCTACAGACTATCCCGAGACACTTTAAAGAACTACATAACTCTGATGGTTCCCATCTACGTTTCAGGGGTATCGACCATGTGATCATCCCTCCCCGAGGGGGTAATTGGAAAAAAACTCTTGGTCAGAAAGAGACAAGATGGATATTGATGGACTCAATGAGGGTAATAGTTTTGCGCCATTTCTATAGCTCTCAGCTCTTGCTCCTCTGATGTTCTGGGTCGCCACCATGAGTAAGTATTTGTATTCTTATTTTAACAGTTATTTTTACAACTATGGTTTTAACTGGTTGTTGTTTATCCCTGATCTATCTATATCATTTTTACCCATTTTTACCTATATAATGAATTCATCTGCATTTTGACATGGGCGAGTGTGACCTAGAAGGAGATGATGGCTACACAGAAGTTAATGGACATGGACGTATATTATCTGTTTGTGAAAGTGCAGCGTACTCAAGTTAGGTTTAGAAATGTTCCTGGGTGTTGTAGTGCAATAGACACTAACCTGAGACGGCTGACTCTCTGCAAGGGCAGGTGATGATGAGAAATGTTCGTGACGCCAGTGCCAATTAAACAGTGGCACGCCGTTTGCTGATAGCAGGAATAACTGAGGAACCACGTGATGTTAAAACAGAATTCAAACTTTAGTAGTCATCATTTAGGGACATTAACGGAAGCGCAGTTCCTTTGAAGACAGTTGATTTTCAATACAGTTGATGCAGGCAATATATATATATATAGCAAGGTGACTTTAGAGTGTTAAACACAGGACTTGCAGTACAGGCAGCTTGCACTCTATTCCTGACTGATCCTGGAACATAGAAACTCTTCTCCAAGGTCCAATGCCCTAGCTCTGGCGTATATCCTTGGTTTTATCTCTATCAAGTACCTCCTCTGTTGTCTTGAGTACCTCTTGCTTTTCTTGACTTGCCTCTGTCTCTCTCAGCACAGACTCTGGAAACTTCTGAACTCTCTCAGTGTCCTCAGGCTGATTAGCGGTGGTGTTCCTGCTTCTGCATATATATCTTCAGGAGGGGAACCTTTTCCTTGGATCTGGAACCCGGTTACAGGGACTGCATTACCCTCTCCTGGTCCGCAGGCTTCAGGCCTGGACTTGACTCTGACATAGCCTAATCTCTGGTTAGACTAGACTACAGACTTCAACCACAACTTTAGACTGCTCTCTTCTTCCCTGACTGGGCCTTATATAAACTAGGGCTCCCTAGCTCCCTCTAGTGACTAAGAGCTGGAATGACACCCCTAGCAGGCCTGTACATGCACATTTTACAGCAACAGGGAAATACATAGCATTACATTACATTAAATTTTATAAAGACGACTTATACCAACTTCCCCATAAATAAGGGGGACGACAGCACACAAGTGACCCTTCTGTAGTGACGGGCATTACAGTCCCCGTACACTACATACCCCACTGCTTTAAGCTGAGTACGACCTCGTACTCCATCAGGGCTCGCCCAACTGGAATCTTTACCTGAAACAGAAAAAGAGACATGCAGGCATACATATATGTAGTTCATCTGCATTTACATTCACATCAGGTCCAATTGGCAAAGGTGAAGGGCGGTGACAAGGGGCGTCGTTCTCTTCTCTCAGGATAGTGAATGGAACTGGGGCGCTGACCTGGCACAGCGTGACATTAACACCAGGATAGTCCATGACAATGAATAAGTCCATAATAGAACAGCAAAATAGATAAAACAGTATAAAAGTTCTTGGAGGCTCAAAGAACAAACATGAGTCCGTACCCAGGTTATTTTCCTATAAATCACAGAGGCTCTCATGCGGTGGAGTCCATCTCTGGGCACATTTCCTTTTAAAAGAGCAAAAATCTCAGAGGCTCAGGTTCTTTTGAGTCTATCTCCGGGCACGGTTCCTTAGTATCAAGTTGCACAATATAAAACAAGTGCTGTAATACCCCTGATCAACCTGAAAAGGGGGTTAAGGGTAAGAGGTGCAACAAAGGAACAGGCACAACTTGGCGTGGGATAGCAAAAGCAGGCAGGAGGTCCTGGAAACAAACTTGGCTTTGTCGACTTTGATATTTCAGTGGTCAACACCTACCACTGAGCCGTGGATAAACTGGCAGCAGCAACAAACGACCAGGAAACATAGGACTCCTGTCCTGGAAGGGTTAACAACATCATTCTTTGGTGAAATAAAGCAAAGGCCTAGCAGGCTGATTCACAGTGGCATGTCATAATTACCCGGCTCTGCTGGCAAGTACGGCCTGTAGTAGTCCTCTACAGGAGGATGTGCCCACATTACAGTGTTAGGGGGCAGCTGCAAAGTGAAGGGACCCCTAATCGGTATTGGCCCCATAGGCCCAGGGGCAAACACTCTTGTGGACCGTACCGGTCCCGGCACAATGATTGTGGGTTGTGCTGCATTGGGTACCGCCGCCGCAAGCGGTCCGGTGGGCTCAGTACAGCAGTTCACAGCACTAGCGGGTCCTCTTTGGGGCCGCAACGGAGCGGGGGTGACAGAAGGTGGTCTACGGGTGGTGACAGGCACCCTTACATCGTCCTTCTTTGGCGGCGTCCGGATCCTGGCGGTCGCGATCTTGCGCAGCTCCCGCAACTTTTCCTCCAGCCGGACGATCTGGTCACCAATGCTCTCTGTGTCAGAATCGCTGTTCTCTGCTGGCGCCGCCGGCGCAGGTACAGTCAACGATACGTCGGACGCGGCCGCGTCAGGCTCCGGTGGCGCATCGGGTCTCCTACCCTTCCGGATATTCTCCAAGGTAACCCGAAGTCCTTTTAAGTTCTCCATGTCCTGTACGGTCTTCTCCCGACGAGGCAGCTCGGGGGAAGGATAGGGGCTCACCCATTTTTCCAACACGGTTGGCTGCCAGAAGACGTTAGGCCCAATGAAGGAGCTCCGCTCCTGGAAGGCGTGATGGGCCGGCTCTGGAGAGCGTTCAGGTTCCCGCTCGCAGCCAGAGTAGTCTTCTTCTGCCTCCCAGTCCTCCGGTTCTCGCTTGGGACGGGTCACGGCAGTTGCATAAGGGCCTCTCAGGCTCTCGGCAGGGGTGAACTCCACTTCCTCTCCCTCGCGGAGGCTGTGCTGATAGGAAGGGAGGTAGTCTCTCTTGACAGATCTTCTGTTAACATACAAGTCTCTGCCAGTTAGATAATCTTGGATGAACCCGTAGCCACGGGTTTTGTCAAAGGACACCACCAACCCCTTTCTCCTTTCCAGGCGGGGTTGGGTGTTGGTGTGTCGTTCATGGATTGTCTTGGTCAGTTCCTCATAATATATTTTAGTCTTGGTATTCCGCTTTATAGCGGCCTCCCGGATCTCTGCCATTAATGAGGACCATTTGAAAGAGGGCTGAAAGAAGTCTCTCCAAGAGCCATAGCAGGGCTCTGGTTCTTTCTCCCGTGGCGGGCAGGCGGGTCTCTCCGGTCCCGGAGAGTAGGCCGGTGGAGCCTCCTCTGGCTCGACACCAACATTCTCCATTTTTGATGTTTCAGGCGCGGACGTTGCAGCAACGCAGTGCTCACTCTCCAACATGCTCGATCCTTCTCTGGAGAGCGATAGGGTGGCGCCAATAAGATCAGCCAGCTCCTCCCATTGCACTGGGAGGCCGCCCCCCAGGTATTCCAGTATGGGGAAGGCGGAGTCCATGCTGGCCGACATGCAAATGTCCAGATAAGCAGTGGCGCCTGACCTTGAACTCCTTCCCGCTTTTTCATCAGAAGGGCGCCAACTTTTCCCGCTTTTTCGGGATGAAGATGACGCAGCAGCAAATTCGGCAAGCTCAGCGGCCATCTTTAGTAGAAACGCTGTCTATTCACTGACAGCAAGCAGGATGATAAAAAGTCCATAAAACCACACTCCGATGTGGCGATTTCTTTCCTCTTGATAGCGCAACACTGCACAGCGCTTTTTGGAGGTTTTAGGCACACTTTAGGTATGTTTTTCAGTCCACAAAGTCCACTTTAATAAAACAGGCAATTTGTCACTTTGGTCACAGGGCAACTGTATAAGGCACAAAGTTCACGCTTCTTGCACTAGAAAGCGTGCGTATCCTGTTCGTGACGCCAAAAGAGAGGTGCAGCGTACTCAAGTTAGGTTTAGAAATGTTCCTGGGTGTTGTAGTGCAATAGACACTAACCTGAGACGGCTGACTCTCTGCAAGGGCAGGTGATGATGAGAAATGTTCGTGACGCCAGTGCCAATTAAACGGTGGCACGCCGTTTGCTGACAGCAGGAATAACTGAGGAACCACGTGATGTTAAAACAGAATTCAAACTTTAGTAGTCATCATTTAGGGACATTAACGGAAGCGCAGTTCCTTTGAAGACAGTTGATTTTCAATACAGTTGATGCAGGCAATATATATATATATATAGCAAGGTGACTTTAGAGTGTTAAACACAGGACTTGCAGTACAGGCGGCTTGCACTCTATTCCTGACTGATCCTGGAACATAGAAACTCTTCTCCAAGGTCCAATGCCCTAGCTCTGGCGTATATCCTTGGTTTTATCTCTATCAAGTACCTCCTCTGTTGTCTTGAGTACCTCTTGCTTTTCTTGACTTGCCTCTGTCTCTCTCAGCACAGACTCTGGAAACTTCTGAACTCTCTCAGTGTCCTCAGGCTGATTAGCGGTGGTGTTCCTGCTTCTGCATATATATCTTCAGGAGGGGAACCTTTTCCTTGGATCTGGAACCCGGTTACAGGGACTGCATTACCCTCTCCTGGTCCGCAGGCTTCAGGCCTGGACTTGACTCTGACATAGCCTAATCTCTGGTTAGACTAGACTACAGACTTCAACCACAACTTTAGACTGCTCTCTTCTTCCCTGACTGGGCCTTATATAAACTAGGGCTCCCTAGCTCCCTCTAGTGACTACGAGCTGGAATGACACCCCTAGCAGGCCTGTACATGCACATTTTACAGCAACAGGGAAATACATAGCATTACATTACATTAAATTTTATAAAGACGACTTATACCAACTTCCCCATAAATAAGGGGGACGACAGCACACAAGTGACCCTTCTGTAGTGACGGGCATTACAGTCCCCGTACACTACAAAAGGAGATAATAAATATATTCTACTTTTTCCCTTATATATTGGAAGTATGCAAGCCGTATTGGGTTAGCAAAAGGATATTTCAAATTGACCTCTAGATGGACATCATGGGGGATAGCTGACTATTTATGTCCAGGACATTTTATATTACTTCAATGTGTTTGCTATATGGTAATGTTGATGGTTCACATTGATGATTATGTTTTGCACTTTGTCACTTTCTTCACTATTATGATCACAGTCATTGCTTGTTTAGTTTTGATGTTTTCCCCATATATTCATCTTGAATGATATTTTGCGTTTTACACAGGATTGGGTTTCTATCATATTATTATATTTATTTGCACATGAATTTTCTGTGTGCTGTTTTTGATATGTCACATTTAATTACTATTCAATACTGCATTATGAGGTGTTTTAATATCACATTTATTTATTGTATAGCATTTTTTAATACATAATTTTAATTTGATTTTAGTCCATGTTGTGATCAATTGCTATTGTGCTTAATAACCCAATGAATGTTTCCAATATAAGTGTAAATAACTTCTTGCAATTTTTTTGGAAAAGAGGGAATACAGTATATGGTGTATATTTTATTTCTATCATGCTAATAGTATGACATATATTGGTTATATTACATTATTATTATTTTTTTTACATATGCCTTTAATAGGTGTTTTTCTCCAAATTATTATTGTCCTTCTAGATCATGATTATTCCCATGGATTGTAGTCACTTGGATAGATATGGGCAATTGGCCCTCTTCAAAGATGGCGTCGGGGATACCCAGTTAGGACGTTAGGTGGCGCATGTGTCCGCCCTTTGTTTATGGGCGGAGATCGGGCCTTGTTGTAGCGCAGATTGATCTTGTTGCTATCTCCACGTCATGTGATTTGATCGCATGATCGGAACCTGGGATGTGATCCCGCTGATTATTGCGGGATCCCGCCGTCTTTACGAGGAATGTGATGTGATGCGCAGTGTGTTATGTGGCGTCCCACCACTCGTCTTCTATTGGAGATAGTATGATTAGACAGGTGTGGGAATGATTGTCAGCTGGGTATGGTGTATAAAGGGTGTGGGAATAATTCAGAGGCACAAACCCCTGTTTTGTTTTTCTAAGAGCAGGTAAAACCGGCAGAAGGGAAAACCCCTTTAAATGCTGTGGGTAGGTAGGAGGTGAGTTGAGTTTTTCCTGTAGCTGAGGGTAGAACCTCTCACTGTGATTTTGTAGTAAAAAGATCACAGAGAGGCACGGAGCGATATCAATCATGTTACTGCTCCGTGTCTCTGCTGTCCGGAACGGGGCTTGGCTGTCCTTCACGCAGCGGATTACACGCACGGGATCCGCTCGTGTGGAAGAGCCCTTATCTATACCTACGTGCTCTTTGATCAGTGGAGGATGGTGCGGCAGGCAGATCTAGATCTCTTTCTATGGAACAGCGCATTCCCCGAAGCCTTCCATAGACATCGAGGTGGCCGGGCAGAAAGCTCTGACGTGCGCGCTCCCAAGGTGCCGTCCACCCATGGAAAACAGCACAGCTACAAGAAACTGCGCAATCGCTGCCACCACTGCTGTATCGCTGTGGTGGCCATGACTGTATGCTACCAAGTGTAAACACAACAAAGATCAGAGTCCAGATATCTGAAACAGGATCGAAGACTGAAAATTGAATATATTAAGTTATCATTTATGCTATTTGGAATTTAATTACACCTGATTCACAAGATGGGAATATACATTAGAGCATTGTAGTCCGAACCTGCTGAGAATGGCGGGTTCAGCCGACAATTTAATGTGTGGGTGACTCTCCACCGACAGGTGAGAAGGATCGGTCAAAATTAATATTTTCACTCAATCCTTTTGTTCTCCTGGGAGAAATGTCACCACCAGAAATGTCTAAAACAGATTTCTCTCCTCTCCCCATTGGGAAATACATGTTCGACCGGGCTGGGAGGGCGTCAGGGAAGAGAGTTGTCAGCTGGATGATCCAACGTTCCACTGACAGCTATTGAATGTGTACAGCCGCCCTTAGTTCCTAGCAGCTCAGTTGTATGACTCTTGGAATCTCTTTGGTATAACGGGCACATTTTGCAAAGTCCATAGAAAAGTGGAAATGAAGAAATTCATTGTCACCACTTGTCCTTCACCAGCATCAGGTTGGAGAATAACAGGTGAATCTGTGCACCCACTGGAGGCTATGGGCGTTGAGACATTGATTTCTACTAGTGGTTAAAGGTGTTCTCAAGGGAACAATTTAAAATGGCCTCTAGCAACCTGTACTAGAATATGAGCAGAGATGTCTCGAGTGGTCAGGGGGTGAGGCTTCACTGCACGCTGGCACTTGCATACACAACATATTGGTGAGCGTTCCTGTCAGGCTGCTCAGCCATGATGGCGTATCATAGGCAGGATTGCATTATTATTATTATCTATTGTAGTGAGGCCTCAACCCCTAACCACCATAGGCAGATCTGCAAGTGGAGGCAACCGATCCTTCTCACATTCTAGGGGTAATTTTAATTCATTCCCGGAGAACCTCTTTGATAATAGTAATGGTTGTCCTAATATACGTCCCCTGTGCCCAATGGCCTTTGGATTGAAAGGTGGGATAAAAAGTTCCCTTGCAGCCACCACCGTCCAGTTATAGTGCGAGGAACAGGGTGTCCAGCAGCACAGAGTATTTTAGGAACATCATTGACACTGCTGTATCATTATTACATTACTGCTAGACATAGGTTTTTGGACAAATGTCCGATTTATTGATATTTAAATGAAATTGATTAAAGTATGTACAGAATCCAGACTTTATCCAATCACAGAGGGGGCACAGACCTGCACAAGAGCTGACAATCTAGAGTTCCACCCTATCATTGTACATGTTTCTGCTTATAATCTACATTTCTCAGCATCTTCCCGGCAGGATTACCTCCAGGACTGGCTTTATACATTACCCTCCATTCTGCGCAACTTTTACTTGGGGCGAACACATTTACAACGTAATAAACACCTACCAGTCTCTCTCTATATCCAAGAGTTTCCTGGATGGGCCACCTGGTTTAATACTTTAGGGCATTGCAGAACTATTCATACCCCAGTAGTAGGTTATTACATAGGCAATGCGCTCATGTTATTTTACCTTCTTGCAAAGTTTTATTCTCACCACACAATCTTCCTGGTTTTTATTTCCACTCACCCAAAACACAGCATGAAGAGGCTCGGTGAAGTTGGCCTTGAAGGTGTGGAGGTGTCTCACTGAGTCATCCCTCTCACTGAAGGACAACTGACCGTCCTCATAATCTAGATCTATCCTCAGTCTGCAGCAGGAGCCGTTCTGTGGTGATACTACCATCTGTTTACCGTCATGCCTCAAGAAGAACTTATTAATAAACCCCAATAAACCCCAGGACTTACTATCGGCCCCAATAGCCGAGAGGTCCCCCTTCCGCTCTATGCTAGGATAACACATCCCGACCGCCCAACCTCCTGATTTACTCATCTCCACTTCCCAGTGATGGCGTCCTGATGAGAAACACTTGATGCTCAAGACTTGAAAGCTCTGGAATCTCTGTGGTGTCTCTGGACGGTTCCAGTTTTCTTTTGACCAGGAGACAGTCTTCAGGTCCTCCGATACGTGCAGATAATTACCTGCCGTGTCTATGTCCAGCAGTAGGTCTGTATATTCCCGCCAGTCTTTGATTTCCTGTGCAACTTTCATCACATTAGATAAACCCTCATGCAGTGTCTGTGAGATCAGACTCTCATCCAGATCACCCATGACATACGGCTCTTTATCATACTCGTCATCTTCCTCTTCATCTTCATTACAAAAGTAATTTCCTTTTGATTCCTGTATGACCATTACTGGATCAGAAACATTAAACAACTGTCCGACATGGTCCATCTTACTGTACAGCTCATCCTTCTCAATTTCCAAGTGTTTGATTAGGTCCAAGAGTGTGAGAGACATTTGTTCTGCTTGTCTGGAGACCTCCTTCAGGACGTCGTTGAACAGAACAGTCAACTGTTCCTTCATGTCTATATGCATAGTGTTCAGTCTTCTGGTGATACCTATTGCTTTTGCATTAATCTTTTTGTCATGCCACTTCAGACTCTGGATCTTCTCCTCAGCCCTTCCCCTCTTAGAAGACAATTTATCATAGATGTTTCTCAATGTCTTCTTCTTACTCTTGGCTGCATCATCTAGTGACTGTAAGTCATGACCATGGAGCTCACAATCTTGCTTGCATAACACACACAGACAAGCAGAGTCCACAGAGCAGAAATACTCTAGGGGCTTCTTGTGGACAGAGCATCGTTTGTGCTCTGGTAATGTTGTGGGCTCAGAGAAGACATGTTTTGATGACTTGCTGTGGAATCTTAGATGGTGGTCACAAAGAAAAGCTTCGCAGTGCTGACAGCAAATAACAGCAGGTACTTCATCTGGAAGACAGAAGGCACAGACATTGGCTTCCGCTGGTGGTAAAGATTGGAAACGTTGGGCTATGTTGCTCAGGACTGAGTTCTTCCTCAGTGCAGGACGTTCTGGTAGATGTTCTCTACAGTTGGGGCAGCTGTAGACCCCATTTCCCTCCTGAGAATTCAGCACAGGATCAATACACTCCTGGCAGAAGTTGTGTCCACACATAAGGGTGACTGGGTCTTTATAGATGCTCAGGCAGAGGGAGCAATTCAGTTCTTCTCTCAGATCAGCAGCTGCCATCTCGGAGTATAAGGGGAAACAAGCTGAAGAAGTAAGTGTATGTACAATACTACTATATGTAGTCCTCACTGAGATGACGTTAGTGAAATTTGCATAGTCTGAGAACTTTGATGCTGTTACAAGGAAACTTTACAATGTGAGATTACTGATAATTCACTTCTCTTCCTGACCAAGGGTGTGAAAACAAATGGAGAACTCCTGGCCCATCATATTTGGTTAAAGTATAACTGTCATATTTTTATTATTTGTTAGTTTATTAGAGCTAGGCTAGAGCTGTATACCTGAGTTAGTCTGTCAATGATTGACAAAAGATCTGTAGTTACCTTATAATTACAGCTTTCATTAATGTCCTCTGTCCCTTTCCACTGCTCCCTTAAAAGACCGTTGCTAGGGCTTGTCTGTCTTCCCTTTAGTGTAAACAAAAGACAGAGGGGCGGTCCTTCACACTGCATGCCTGCATTAGGCTTCAGGGTGAGGAGGCGTCTCTCTCAGTAATCCAATCTGATTGGCTGGCAGGGAGCTGCTGGCTACAGCAAGTGTGTATGGGAAGTGAGGGGAAGCAGTTTTGGCCTCAGAGAACTGGCAGAGGAGCCATCTTGAGAAGGTCCTCATATTGTAAATGTTTAAACAGCCGTAACTAAGGGAAAAACTCAAGGAAAACAGTGGCATGTGAAGAAACGAAAGATTGCCTTATGCATAATGCCGCTGCAGCAGTAACATATGCTAAAATAGATTTTTTTTTATGAAAACATAACGGTTAGACTTTAAATAAGGTCCTAAATTTAGGGGCTGTGTCATGATTTGGCTATGTTAGTCTCTCTGCCCAGCCATTCCAGGCCTTGCAATGGTGATCAGGAGCAGCGCAACCTCTCTCTGGTATTCCTATTGGAGAGATGGGATGCCAAGCCAATCAGGGCTTTGTCATGGCGTCCAGAGAGCTAGGTAGGGGATTTAAGTCAGACACTGATGGTGTCCTGGCTCCTGTTCTTCAATGAACAGCAAGATGATCCAAGGCTTCAGACTTGAGGGTTTGTGGCCCAGTAGTGATGTGAGGACTCATAGACTAAGGGGAAGCAGCGTTCCTCATGTGGGTTGAGTGGCTGATTTTATATAAGGGGCTGTTTTTCCCACCACCGGATAGAAGGGCTTATGCCAAAGATTTGGACAAGACCCCAGTCAAGGTCTGTTTTATCCACAGCAGAGAAGGACTGCTGAATCCTCCACTAATCATGAGAACACCATTCAAACTTTGGGCATAGGACCCCTGATCTCATGACCAGAGAGGGTCCCAGGGGCTGCATCCCCTCAGATCTAACAGTTATTCAGTGGATAGGGGATAATGTGTACTAACTGGAATGCCCTTTTAAGATTATTTTCTCCCTTAATAACAGCTGAAGAGGAGCCAAACTACAACCATAGGGACCATAGTAACGGACCACTCCAAGTCTAGTAGAACATAGGTTTCCTTTGGTGGGTAAAAGCAGTTGATAGATGCCACCAAAGTGGATGACACTGGGGAGTCTCTCACTGGACTTGGTGGGCAACATATGGGATCTGTAATATGTTCTCATTCAATGATGGTTCCAAACATCATTATAAATGAAGGACAAACCTGTTCTACAGGGGAAAACAGCAGTTGGTTGGAGAGATGGCATCCACATCCAGAAATTGAAGCGTGTAGATCAGGGATGGGCAAACTCGGCTCTCCAGCTGTTGTAAAACTACAAATCTTACCATTCCCAGTCTGCCTACAGCAGGGCATGATGGGATTTGTAGTTTTAAAACAGCTGGAGGGCCGAGTTTGCCCATCCCTGGTGTAGATTGTAGAGGAACGGTATGCATTGTATGCTCAGAGATGAGCTATACTGGGTTCAGGCTCAAAGGTCATAGGTTCTACCCACAGCTACAGGAAAAACTCAACTCACCTCCTACCTACCCACAACATTTATTGTCCCAATATACATTAGAGCATTGTTGGCCGAACCTGCTGAGAATGGCGGGTTCACTGGACAATTTAATGTGTGGGTGGCTCTCCACCAACAGGTGATATTTGGGGTGAGAAGGATCTGTAGAAATTAATATTTTCACCCAATCTGTTTGTCCTTCTGGGAGAAATGTCACCACCAGAAATGTCTAAAACAGCTTTCTCTCCTCTCCCCATTGGGCAATATATATTCGACCGGGCTGGGAGGGCGTCAGGGAAGAGAGTTGTCAGCAAAAAGATCGTTCCACTGACAGCTATTGAATGTGTATAGCTGCCCTTAGTCCCCAGCAGCTCAGTTGTATGACTCTTGGAATTTCTTTGGTATAACGGGCACCGGTAATGTCCTTCACCAGCATCAGGTTGGAGAACAACAGGTGAATCTGTGCACCCACTGGAGGCTATGGGCGTTAAGACATTGAATTCTACTAGTGGTTAAAGGTGTTCTCAAGGGAATAATTTAAAATGGCCTCTAGCAACCTGTACTAGAATATGAGCAGGGGTGGATGCCACCCCATGCAGAGATGTCTTGGGTGGTCAGGGGGTGAGGCTTCACTGCACGCTGGCACTTGCATACACAACATATTGGTGAGCGTTCCTGTCAGGCTGCTCAGCCATGATGGCGTATCATAGGCAGGATTGCATTATTATTGTCTATTGTAAAGCAGCATAGTGTGTAGTGAGGCCCCAACCCCTAACCACCATAGGCAGATCTGCAAGTGGAGGCAACCGATCCTTCTCACAATCTAGGACAGGTTGCTAGCGGTAATTTTAATTCATTCCCGGAGAACCTCTTTGATAATAGTAATGGTTGTCCTAATATACGTCCCCTGTGCCCAATGGCCTTTGGATTGAAAGGTGGGATAAAAAGCTCCCTTGCAGCCACCACCGTCCAGTTATACACTGCGTGCAGAATTATTAGGCAAATGAGTATTTTGACCACATCATCCTCTTTATGCATGTTATCTTACTCCAAGCTGTATAGGCTCGAAAGCCTACTACCGATTAAGCATATTAGGTGATGTGCAACTCTGTAATGAGAAGGGGTGTGGTCTAATGACATCAACACCCTATATTAGGTGTGCATAATTATTAGGCAACTTCCTTTCCTTTGGCAAAATGGGTCAAAAGAAGGACTTGACAGGCTCAGAAAAGTCAAAAATAGTGAGATATCTTGCAGAAGGATGCAGCACTCTTAAAATTGCAAAGCTTCTGAAGCGTGATCATCGAACAATCAAGCGTTTCATTCAAAATAGTCAACAGGGTCGCAAGAAGCGTGTGGAAAAACCAAGGCGCAAAATAACTGCCCATGAACTGAGAAAAGTCAAGCGTGCAGCTGCCAAGATGCCACTTGCCACCAGTTTGGCCATATTTCAGAGCTGCAACATCACTGGAGTGCCCAAAAGCACAAGGTGTGCAATACTCAGAGACATGGACAAGGTAAGAAAGGCTGAAAGACGACCACCACTGAACAAGACACACAAGCTGAAACGTCAAGACTGGGCCAAGAAATATCTCAAGACTGATTTTTCTATGGTTTTATGGACTGATGAAATGAGAGTGAGTCTTGATGGGCCAGATGGATGGGCCCGTGGCTGGATTGGTAAAGGGCAGAGAGCTCCAGTCCGACTCAGACGCCAGCAAGGTGGAGGTGGAGTACTGGTTTGGGCTGGTATCATCAAAGATGAGCTTGTGGGGCCTTTTCGGGTTGAGGATGGAGTCAAGCTCAACTCCCAGTCCTACTGCCAGTTTCTGGAAGACACCTTCTTCAAGCAGTGGTACAGGAAGAAGTCTGCATCCTTCAAGAAAAACATGATTTTCATGCAGGACAATGCTCCATCACACGCGTCCAAGTACTCCACAGCGTGGCTGGCAAGAAAGGGTATAAAAGAAGAAAATCTAATGACATGGCCTCCTTGTTCACCTGATCTGAACCCCATTGAGAACCTGTGGTCCATCATCAAATGTGAGATTTACAAGGAGGGAAAACAGTACACCTCTCTGAACAGTGTCTGGGAGGCTGTGGTTGCTGCTGCACGCAATGTTGATGGTGAACAGATCAAAACACTGACAGAATCCATGGATGGCAGGCTTTTGAGTGTCCTTGCAAAGAAAGGTGGCTATATTGGTCACTCATTTGTTTTTGTTTTGTTTTTGAATGTCAGAAATGTATATTTGTGAATGTTGAGATGTTATATTGGTTTCACTGGTAAAAATAAATAATTGAAATGGGTATATATTTGTTTTTTGTTAAGTTGCCTAATAATTATGCACAGTAATAGTCACCTGCACACACAGATATCCCCCTAAAATAGCTAAAACTAAAAACAAACTAAAAACTACTTCCAAAAATATTCAGCTTTGATATTAATGAGTTTTTTGGGTTCATTGAGAACATGGTTGTTGTTCAATAATAAAATTAATCCTCAAAAATACAACTTGCCTAATAATTCTGCACTCCCTGTAGTGCGAGGAACAGGGTGTCCAGCAGCCCAGATGTTTAGGAACATCATTGACACTGCTGTATCTGACCATAATTACATTACTGCTAGACATAGGTTTTTGGACAAGTGTCTGATTTATTGATATTTAAATGAAATTGATTAAAGTATGTACAGAATCCAGACTTTATCCAATCACAGAGGGGGCACAGACCTGCACAAGAGCTGACAATCTAGAGTTCCACCCTATCATTGTACATGTTTCTGCTTATAATCTACATTTCTCAGCATCTTCCCGGCAGGATTACCCCGAGGACTGGCTTTATACATTACCTGTCAGGTCCTTTCCCTCCATTCTGCACAACTTTTACTTGGGGCGAACACATTTACAACGTAATAAGCACCTACCAGTCTCTCTCTATATCCAAGAGTTTCCTGGATGGGCCACCTGGAGCAATAATTTAGGGAATTGCAGAATTATTCATACCCCAGTAGTCTTATTCTCACCACACAATCTTCCTGGTCTTTATTTCCACTCACCCAAAATGCAGCATGGAGAGGCTCGGTGAAGTTGGCCTTGAAGGTGTGGAGGTGTCTCACTGAGTCATCCCTCTCACTGAAGGACAACTGGCCGTCCTCATAATCTAGATCTATCCTCAGTCTGCGGCAGGAGCCGTTCTGTGGTGATACTACTATCTGTTTACCGTCATGCCTCAAGAAGAACTTATTAATAACCCTGCATAAACCCCAGGACTTACTATTGGCCCCAATGACCGAGAGGTCCCCCTTCCGCTCTATGCTAGGATAACACATCCCGACCGACCAACCTACTGATTTAGTTATCTCCACCTCCCAGTCTGGACGGTTCCAGTTTTCTTCTGACCAGGAGACGGTCTTCAGGTCCTCCGATACATCTAGATAATTACCTGCCGTGTCTATGTCCAGCAGTAGGTCTGTATATTCCCGCCAATCTTTGATTTCAGGTGCAGCTTTCATCACATTAGATAAACCCTCATGCAGTGTCTGTGAGATCAGACTCTCATCCAGATCACCCATGACATACGGCTCTTTATCATACTCGTCATCTTCCTCTTCATCTTCATTACAAAAATAATTTATTTTTGATTCCTGTATGACCATTACTGGATCAGAAACATTAAACAACTGTCCGACATGGTCCATCTTACTGTACAGCTCATCCTTCTCAATTTCCAAGTGTTTAATTAGGTCCAAGACTTGTGAGAGACATTTGTTCTGCTTGTCTGGAGACCTCGCTCAGGGTGGCGTTGAACAGAACATTCAACTGTTCCCTCATGTCTATATGCATGGTGATACCTATTTGCTTTTGCATTAATCTTTTCGTCATGCCACTTCAGACTCTGGATCTTCTCCTCAGCCCTTCCCCTCTTAGAAGACAATTTATCATAGGTGCTTCTGAATGTCTTCTTTTTACTCTTGGCCGCATCATCTAAGTCATGACCACTGAGCTCACAATCTTGCTTGCATAACACACACAGACATGCAGAGTCCACAGAGCAGAAATACTCTAGGGCAGGGATGCCCAACCTGCGGCCCTCCAGCTGTTGCAAAACTACAACTCCCTAATAGCTGTAGGCTGTCCAGGCATGTTGGGAGTTGTAGTTTTGCAACAGCCGGAGGGTCACAGGTTGGGCATCCCTGCTCTAGGGGCTTCTTGCGGACAGAGCATCGCATGTTCTCTGGGAATGATGTGGGCTCAAGAAGACATGTTTTGGTGACATGTTGTGGAATCTTAGATTGGGTCACAAAGAAAAGCTTTGCAGTGTTGGCAGCAAATAACAGCACATACTTCATCTGTAAGACAGAAGGCACAGACATTGGCTTCCGCTGGTGTTGAAGATTGGAAACGTTGGGCTATGTTGCTCAGGGTTGAGTTCTTCCTCAGTGCAGGACATTCTGGTAGATGTTCTCTACAGTTGGGGCAGATGTAGACCCCATTTCCCTCCTGAGAATTCAGCACAGGATCAATACACTCCTGGCAGAAGTTGTGTCCACACATAAGGGTGACTGGGTCTTTATAGATGCTCAGGCAGAGGGAGCAATTCAGTTAGGGTTAGGATCAGCAGCTACCGTCTTGGAGTATAATGGGAAACAAGCTGAAGAAGTGTATGTACAATACTACTATATGTAGTCCTCACTGAGATGACGTTAGTGAAGTTTGCATGGTTGTAGAGTCTGAGAAATTTGTTGCTGTGACAAGGAAACTTTACAATGTGAGATTACTGATAATTCACTTCTCTTCCCGACCAAGGGTGTGAAGACAGATGGTGAACTCCTTGTTTGGTTAAATAAGGTTCTGAATTTTGGGGCTGTGTCATGAACTTACCTAACCATGATTTGGCGACGTCAGTCTCTCTGCCCAGCAGCCACTGTTCCAGGCCTTGCAATGGTGCTGCAAGAGATCAGGAGCAGCGTATTCCTATTGGAGAGACGGGCTTCCAAGCCAATCAGCGCTCTGTCATGGCGTCCAGAGAGCTAGGTAGGGGATTTAAATCAGGCACTGATGGTGTCCTGGCTCCTGTTCTTCCATGAAGAGGGAGATGATCCAAGGCTTCAGACTTCAGGCTTTGCGCCCCAGAAGTGATGTGAGGACTCAGACGTAGGGGGAGCAGCGTCCTTATGTGGCTCGAGTGACTGATTGATTTTATATAAGAGGCTGTTTTTCCCACCACCAGATAAATGGGCTTATGCCAAAGATGTGGACAGGACCCCAGTCCACAACCTGTCTTCTCCATTCACCTGTGATCTAATCTCCTGATATTTCCTCACATCTCTGACCTGGCCTCTCCATACATGTCTGAGCTAATCTTCTGATACCTCTCCACATGAAATCTCCAGTCCACAACCCAGGGGCGTAGCGATAGGGGGCGGGGGAGACCGTTGGCTCCCTGCTTCACCCTTCTGCTGGGCTCCGGTGCTCCCACGTAAGCCACACATCGCGTTGCCGTCTGTGGGGGAGAAGCGGTGAAAGCCCAGGAACCAGCCTCCTGCACAGTCACTGGTGCGTTGTGGTGTGTGAAGGCGCGTCCTGTTGTTGGATGTGCCGATCATCCGGGAAGCAGGTAAGTATTTGTGTTTTTTTTTTTTTTTTTCACAAGGTGGGCATAGCTACAGTGAAGGGGTACAAAGGTGGGCATTAGTACTGTGTATCATTAACCCTATAGTGTGTTGTTCAGGGGTGGGAGTGATTTTTGTTCAGTTGCAACCAAGTGATCTACCAACCCCCGACCAACTAGGCCTCCCCCCAAGAGTGAAAGAGATAAGCAATGCATAGCACAACACAACCAGTGGTTTACCTCCCATGGAGGCAGACCACGTGACTGCTATGGGGCCCAGCACTGAACTCCTTCTTCGGTTCCTGACATGAAAACACTTCTTTTTCATCACTCCTAGAGATTTCACAGCTTCCATTGCGTTCAATAGTAACTGTATAAATTGTTAGTCAGTGAGCTCCCCCTAGTGGTGGCTTCACTGCTATAATTCACTTTATGGAGCAGCAGACATAGAGCTGTACGTGGAGGTTTATCAATGTATTTATGACAGTTGTTCTGGTTCAGAATGAGCACAGTATTTATGAAGCACCTATTCTACTTTTTCCAACAATGTTGGACTTTATCAAGTCGGATAAGGTGGAGGAGGCAGAGGGTGCCTTTTTTAATTAAAATTTCTTCTGTTATATGACACGCATGTACGGAGAAATGTGCTGGAGCGGGGAAGTTTTGCTCTGGGGTCTTATAAGATTTGTGTGCACCCCTAAGCACAAGAACTTACTGGAAAGGACATTATATGCACTGCGAATTGCTTTAGTTTGTTATTAAAATGTCAGTGCACCAGCCTTAGGTGCCCCCTTTACAGCCTGTACTGGTCACAGATGCCCCCACTATACCTTGGCCCATTCACAAGAGCTCCTGGTGTAGCCGACCATAGGTCAGGTGTGGTACCAAGCCTTTAGGTTTTAAGAATGGTGGGAATGAAACATTGTGGGTGTCTGAAATAATGATCTACTGGACAATAAAAATCAGTCACCCATCAGATCACGATGGACTTGGAGGCCATCCACGGTGTAGATCCAGATCACTATCCACGTCAATGTCCAAATATGAGCAAGATTGAATGGAATAAACTTGGTTGTGGACATCAATATTGAATCCATGCAATATTTCTATTATAACGCAGAACAACCCTGCACTGAGGTCTCTAGGAGGAACCAAATGGAAGATGATCCAACATGGACCATCTTCAGGGCAGCAATCAGGCATTTGGCAGCCATATATGCTTGATATGTTCCACTGAGGCAACCATCATATTAGTCTTAATATGACAAAGATAAATAATACTGAGATGAAGAAGAACCAAGGAGAACGTACAAGAGATGAAGACATTTAATGTCTAGATTACAGAGGAAGTTTCTGTATTGCTCAGACTTCATCAAAGTTCATTTGAAAGAGAAATGTCTGACTAGCGCCAACTTTTGGAGGTGGCTCCCTATGAGTCAAAGCCTAACCTTTTGTTTAGCAAGCCATGGAACATGATGGGAAAATAGCCAAGCCAAATATCCATCCTCAGACAGCTGTTTCAGGGTACTTGCAGATGGATATTTGGCTTGGCTATTTTCCCTCGGCATGTTCCAAGGCTTGATAAAAAGTCAGACTTTGACTCCTAGGGAGCTACTTCCAAAAAGGTGACACTAGTGAGACGTTTCTCCCCCTCTATGAGATACCAGTAAACCCCTCTTTCCTCCCCCAAATGAAGTTAATTTGAAAAATAAAGGGTTGAAGAGCATCATGTGACCCCAGAGCAAGTCATGGATGTTGTGCGATCTCGGAATGTGGTTTGAAGTACTGATAGGGCTCCAAAGTAATAACTCTCCCGTAGGCCATGGGTAGATGGCAAAATATGATGCCATCTGTGGTGGAGCCAGTAGATTTCCCATAAATATTGATAAGGAACAATTTTAATTTAAAAACAACCAATACGACTTTGAAGCACCATATGAATAAACCAAAACCTACATGATGATTACAGGAGATCTTCAAAATAAGAGGCCCCTTTTATTATCACAAGAGTCAAATTTTTTACAAGGTTTTCAGTTTTACCCAGATGTCCTTTGATGACCCATCCCAGCCTACCCATAGTGCAGCATGGAGGGGCTCGGTGAAGGTAGCAGTGAAGGTATACAAGTGTCTGATGGGGTCACCAAGCTCATAAAACAACAACTTGCCAGCCTCATAGTCCAGGTACACTCTTATCTTATTACAGGACATTCTTGAAGGTAGCTGGATCACTTTGCCGTCATGTGACATGGAATATTCACAAAACCAGCACAAACTCCATGACTTCTGGTTATTCCCAATCCATGAGCGGTCTCCTGTTCTTTCTATACTGGGGTAACTCATCCCAATCATCCACCACCCAAAGTTGCTGGTTTCTACATCCCAGTAGTGTTTACCTGAGGAGAAGCTTCTGGTGCTTAGAACCTGGTTATACTGGAACCTCTCAGATGTTTTGGGGAGATTCTGGGCAATATTTGAGCAGGATACCCTTTTGAAGTCATATGAAATGTGGACATGTTTACCGGCCGTGTTCACATCTAGGAATAGCTCAGCCGGTTTCACGGTATAGAACCATATGTTGGCACTTGTCATAATGTGAGATAAGCCTGTGTGTAACATTTCTGAGATCAGACCGATATCCAGATCACCTGCATCATAGACTATTTTATTGTAGCTCTCTCCTTCCTCCTTCTTGCTCTCCTTGGTACAACAGAAGTCACCTTGCTCGGACTCTTCTTCTTGTATGACTCTTACTGTATCCGTCACTTGACTCAACTCCTCAGCGTAACACATTTTACTGTACAACTCATCCATTTTTATTTCCAGCCGCTGGATCAAATTGGAGACCAAGACTGACAGCCTATCCCCCTGTTTGGCAACCTCCTTGAGAACTTGGTTTTCTAGGTCATCCAGTTGTTTCCTGAGGTCGCCAAACAGAGCCATTACCTTCTCTGCACCTGCAGATATTTTCTTGGCCCCTTCTGTGTGATACTGCTTCAGATGTTGGACTCTTTCCTCCGTTTCTTTTCTACTTAAAGTAAGAGTCCTATAAATGGTCCTCAAAGTCTCTCTCTTTTTCTTGAAGGCTCCATCCAACAACTCCACTTGATGTCCTCTATGTTCTCCAACCTGGTAACAGGTAATGCAGGTAGGGACTGAGTCCTGAAAGCAGTAGTACTCCAAGAACTTGTTGTGGACTGGACATTTTGTGATGGGCTCCACCAGCATGTGCTCCACTGAATGGTTATGTTTCTTTAAGTGCTTTTCACACATGGAGGTTTTACACTGAAGACAAGACTTCACAGCAGCTGCGGGCAGGTCACAATATGTACAGTAGATACACCCCACCACGTGGTTTGGCCTACCAGACATGAAGTTCTGAGCTATGTTACTCAGGGTGGTGTTCTTCCGCAGCATGGGACGTTCCATGAATTCCTCCCGGCAGTCTGGGCAGGTGTAGACTCCAGCTCCATCCTGGGTGTCCAGCACGTCTTTAATACACTTCTGGCAGAAGTTGTGGCCACATCTGAGGGTGACGGGATCAATATAGATGCTTAGGCAGATGGAGCAGTTTAGCTCCTCTCTCAGATCAGCAGATGACATGTCTGACGGTCAGAGCGGGAAATGAAACCTAACAGTACAGACCGTTATCTGATTAGCTCTTAAAGGGTCAGACCCATTTTTTAAACATATTCTGTATATTCTTAAACATTGCAATTGATTGTCAATTATTTTTGACAATTATTTTCAAAAACATGAAATCCTTGTTTTCAAAAAAGTTCAAGTCATCTTCTGCCTGTATTCTCTGGTGGTCCAGCCCTTACACGAGTCTTAGCCCAACCTTTCCCCCTACACCCCCTTCCCAAAACAAAAATGGGGAAATCTCTTCAAAAATGTAATTCAGGTTTTGCTAATGCTGGATCCTAATCCATTGAAGAGAACTTATGATGAGGATAGACACCATTGCATGTTGGTCCCAAAGAAGAACGGATTAGTGGGGGCCTGTTCTATAACACCTTCACTGAAATAGACCAGTTCAAGGTACTGAGGTCCAAAAACATCAAATACACGATCTGTCCTCGACTCTTGGGCTTTACGTTGGCCTTTGAAGGAGGTGGAAGCATTTACTCAATTCCAGCTTTGATGGCACAATGATAAGAGCCACACGCAGTAAATAGACAACTGTCCCAGGCCCAGTGGGCTCCATGGTAAGACTCTATCCATCTGTAGACCCATCAAAACTTCGATGTTCTGATCTCATATGAAGGTTTTGCAGTGCTGAGGCCAAGATGTCCTCATCTCCTTGTTAATGTAGATGTAGAGCCAAGTCAAGAAGGGAAAAACTGAAATGGATGTGGCCACCAATAATCTGAACGCACCAACCGAGGCTCTGTAACAACCAGCGAAAATTATTATAGTAGTTGTAATATAGTACACTGAAAGCAGTATTATAGTAGTTATATTCTTGTACATAGGAGCAGTATTATAGTAGTTATATTCTTGTACATAGGAGCAGTATTATAGTAGTTATATTCTTGTACATAGGAGCAGTATTATAGTAGTTATATTCTTGTACATAGGAGCAGTATTATAGTAGTGATATTCTTGTACATAGGAGCAGTATTATAGTAGTTATATTCTTGTACATAGGAGGCAGTATTATAGTATTTATATTCTTGTACATAGGAGCAGTATTATAGTAGTTATATTCTTGTACATAGGAGCAGTATTATAGTAGTTATATTCTTGTACATAGCAGCAGTATTATAGTAGTTATAGTCTTGTACATAGGAGCAGTATTATAGTAGTTATATTCCTGTACATAGGAGCAGTATTATAGTAGTTATATTCTTGTACATAGGAGCAGTATTATAGTAGTTATATTCTTGTACATAGGGGGCAGTATTATAGTAGTTATATTCTTGTACATAGGAGCAGTATTATAGTAGTTATATTCTTGTACATAGGGGGCAGTATTATAGTAGTTATATTCTTATACATAGGAGCAGTATTATAGTAGTTATATTCTTGTACATAGGAGGCAGTATTATAGTAGTTATATTCTTGTACATAGGAGCAGTATTATAGTAGTTATATTCTTGTACATAGGGGGCAGTATTATAGTAGTTATATTCCTGTACATAGGAGGCAGTATTATAGTAGTTATATTCCTGTACATAGGAGGCAGTATTATAGTAGTTATATTCTTGTACATAGGAGGTAGTATTATAGTAGTTATATTCTTGTACATAGGAGGCAGTATTATAGTAGTTATATTCTTGTACATAGGAGCAGTATTATAGTAGTTCTATTCTTGTACATAGGAGCAGTATTATAGTAGTTATATTCTTGTACATAGGAGCAGTATTATAGTAGTTATATTCTTGTACATAGGAGCAGTATTATAGTAGTCATGTTCTTGTACATAGGAGCAGTATTATAGTAGTTATACTCTTGTACATAGGAGCAGTATAATAGTAGTTATATTCCTTTATGTAGGGACAGATGTAGACTTACCTTCTGGAATCTTTACAGAGGAACATCCACAGTGCAATGATTAGTAATCCAGATAGCTCTCTAGAAGACAATGACAGTTAGACCTGTATTACATTTGCCGATTGTCGGATACTATATCGTTAACGGGCGCTCGGAGTAAGGCTTGTAGCGATGATCTGGCAGTGTCATAACGCCATCGATTACCCAATGAACGATCACAATCTGCTGCCAGCAAACAATGAGGCAGTATAGCAGCGATGGCCAACCTGCGGCTCTCCAGCCGTTGCAAAACTGCAACTCCCACCATCCCCTGCTGTAGGCTGATAGCTGCAGGCAGTGTGGGCATGCTGGGAGTTGTAGTTTTGCAACAGCTAGAGATCCACAGGTTGGCCATCCCTGCAGTATAGGGAGGAGCAGGGGCATAGTGATCGCTCCTCTCCATCCCATAGGTCAATGGTGCTGGATGTGTTTTCTAGGGCACAAAAGAAAACGGATCTGGCGCCCACTGACTTACAATGGTTTTAGGCCCGTCATGGCCATTTTAGAGATAATACAACCTGATCCGTTTATAACGGACGCAGACGGTTGCATTATCATGATGGATCCAGCAAAAACGCAGATGGAAAAGAAGGCTAATACAGCCCTTACTTTCCACCTCCACTCCCTTTTTCTAGGACTGTCTGTGTGTCAGTCTTCACTGTCATTCTACAATTCTATTCATAAACCACAGACATGACATCATGCGGTCATTCCTCTTACCTGCCCTCTTCCTCATGTAAAATGCTTCTTATATTACCAGAAACGAGCAACGGCACCAGTAGATAAGACGCTCCGATCAAACAGACGCCGCTGTGGAGACCGGACAAAGTCCTCCAGATCACATGACCTACGAGTTCAAATGACGACGTTTATTAGTAACTGTGGAACGATCTGGGTGTCAGATATGGGTGGCCCTGGTCTTTATCACTCACCCGTTATGTCTGGGTTCACACTGAGGAGGAAGATCAGGGCGGCCGGGATCATATAGATCACCTGGAGATGATATCGAAACACGTAATGGAGTGTGCGCCCCGAAAATATGATAATCAGCCTCAATGGACACCAGGGCGCGAGTCGCCCCCTACTGACAAGTTGTCATTCATGTATCTGTATCTGGGAAAGATGGGTGACAACCACCATGGCCGCTATTACAAGGGCGTATTGGTTTGTGGTGACATCCATATCGTCACCCAGCTTTCCCAGTACACATCTAATATACCATATCTGCTCCAGGAAATAATGAGGCAAGCAATATGGTCGCCTTAATGGCTTCTTCAGGGGTTGTTACTCAGCTTTCCTGGAGTCCAGAACGGCAAATCTGCCTGGTTATATAATGATACATTCATCATGACCCCCTATAAACCACACGACACACGTCCACCACTACCGGGGGTCTGCCTTCCCTCCATAACAGCGCCACACTTCTCCATAGGCTGGGTCTGGTATTGAAATCTAAAAGACTAATGGGGTCATTTATCAAACTGGTGTAAAGTAGAACTGGCTTAGTTGCCCGTAACAACCAATCAGATTCCTGCTTTCATTTTCCAAAAGAGCTGTAAAAAATGAAAGGAGAAATCTGATTGGTTGCTATGGGCAACTAAGCCAGTTCTCCTTTACACCAGTTTGATAAGTGACCCAATAAATTTATATTTTTAAAAAAAAACTTTTTTGACATGGCCCATTTAACAGAATTAAACATGTTTGCTCGGAGATACTCACAATCCACATTTCAGCGTCTGGATCATTGATCTGTAGAAAAGAAAGCGGAGACTGAAATGAGAGCGACACACAGAATAGTGTCCATTAACAGCACTGTATCACTGCATAAATCCTCTGTGCTGCTGGGAGGACCCTGCCCCTTCCTCTATGTAACTCTCATCCTGTGACCTCCACAAGATCTGCACACCCCACTCCTGAAATCCTCTGTGCTGCTGGGAGGATCCTGCTCCTTCCACTATGTAACTCTCAGCCTGTGACCTCCACTAGTTCAGCACACTCCTCTCCTGAAATCCTCTGTGCTGCTGGGAGGACCCTGCTCCTTCCACTATGTAACTCTCATCCTGTGACCTCCACTAGATCAGCACACTCCTCTCCTAAAATCCTCTGTGCTGCTGGGAGAACCCTGCTCCTTCCTCTATGTAACTCTCATCCTGTGACCTCCACTAGATCAGCGCACTCCTCTCCTGACATCCTCTGTGCTGCTGGGAGGACCCTGCTCCTTCCTCTATGTAACGCTCATCCTGTGACCTCCACTAGATCAGCACACTCCTCTCCTGAAATCCTCTGTGCTGCTGGGAGGATCCTGCTCCTTCCACTGTGTAACTCTCATCCTGTGACCTCCACAAGATCAGCACACTCCTCTCCTGAAATCCTCTGTGCTGCTGGGAGGACCCTGCTCCTTCCTCTATGTAACTCTCATCCTGCGACCTCCACAAGATCAGCACACTCCTCTCCTGAAATCCTCTGTGCTGCTGGGAGGACCCTGCTCCTTCCTCTATGTAACTCTCAGTCTGTGATCTCCACAAGATCAGCACACTCCTCTCCTGAAATCCTCTGTGCTGCTGGGAGAACCCTGCTCCTTCCACTATGTAACTCTCAGTCTGTGACCTCCACAAGATCAGCACACTCCTCTCCTGAAATCCTCTGTGCTGCTGGGAGGATCCTGCTCCTTCCACTGTGTAACTCTCAGTCTGTGACCTCCACAAGATCAGCACACTCCTCTCCTGAAATCCTCTGTGCTGCTATGCACATGCTATCATTGCACCCAGCTTCAGTTCGCTCCAGCAGATGCAGGGTTAATCTTACTTGCACATAAGCAGCCAGAGCAAAAAATGCCGCCATCAGTCCGTTGCAGACCCTCCATAGTCTCTGCTGATATTGGGGGCTGAGGACTGGGTCGGCCTTTAGACTGGAGCCCGAGTCTCTATCTGCTCGTTCCATGTTCCCAGGGCTCCTGCAGGGTGATGTGGCCCCTCAGTCCTCCATGCAGATTCTGTGTCCCCCTGGATCTCACTCCCATTTGTCCAATCACTTCCTGCTCTGTGAGTAAACTCCGCCTATAACTACAGAGAAAACGCCCATAGCCTTAACCCCTTCCCTGCCAGTCCTCTGTAACCCCTGCAGTTTCTGCATGGACGCCCCCCTCAGGTTTATCTGGACACATATGGCTATTACTTCTCACAGCTGAGGGTTTGTTACAGTTTGTCAGGATAATCCCCTGTGCAGTGATCACTCTGTCCTCCTCGTTACAATGTATCAGTGCATGTAATATGTATCAGTCTGTTCAGCTGCCAGAGTATTGTCCATACTGGATACAGCTGTAACAAACCCACACCTGTGATAAATACTAGGCTTGACCAAGCATATTCCTGTTCACTGACAGCAAGCAGAGGAATTAGAACACAGTGCATTAGAAAGGCGTGGATCTGTTCAGCCGCCTATCAGATGTAGCAGAGCTGTGTCTTCCCGCAGCCCCATGTAAACCAGCAGGTCCTGTGCATCTGTAACATTGGACCACAGCTCCCATCTTGTGTCTGTGAGGGAATGCTTCTCTCCTGAAATCCTCTGTGCTGCAGGGAGTACCCTACTCCTTCCGCTATGTAACTCTCAGCCTGTGACCGCCACAAGATCAGCACACTCCTCTCCTGACATCCTCTGTGCTGCTGGGAGGACCCTGCTCCTTCACTATGTAACTCTCATCCTGTGACCTCCACAAGATCAGCACACTCCTCTCCTGAAATCCTCTGTGCTGCTGGGAGGACCCTGCTCCTTCCACTATGTAACTCTCAGCCTGTGACCTCCACAAGATCAGCACACTCCTCTCCTGAAATCCTCTGTGCTGCTGGGGGGACCCTGCTCCTTCCACTATGTAACCCTCAGCCTGTGACCTCCACAAGATCAGCCCACTCCTCTCCTGAAATCATCTGTGCTGCTGGGAGGACCCTGCTCCTTCCTCTATGTAACTCTCAGCCTGTGACCTCCACAAGATCAGCACACTCCTCTCCTGGAATCCTCTGTGCTGCTGGGGGGACCCCGCTCCTTCCACTATGTAACCCTCAGTCTGTGACCTCCACAAGATCAGCACACTCCTCTCCTGAAATCCTCTGTGCTGCTGGGGGGACCCCGCTCCTTCCACTATGTAACCCTCAGTCTGTGACCTCCACAAGATCAGCCCACTCCTCTCCTGAAATCCTCTGTGCTGCTGGGAGGACCCTGCTCCTTCCACTATGTAACTCTCAGCCTGTGACCTCCACAAGATCAGCACACTCCTCTCCTGAAATCCTCTGTGCTGCTGGGAGGACCCTGCTCCTTCCTCTATGTAACGCTCATCCTGTGACCTCCACTAGATCAGCACACTCCTCTCCTGAAATCCTCTGTGCTGCTGGGAGGACCCTGCTCCTTCCTCTATGTAACTCTCATCCTGTGACCTCCACAAGATCAGCACACTCCTCTCCTGACATCCTCTGTGCTGCTGGGAGGACCCCGCTCCTTCCACTATGTAACTCTCAGTCTGTGACCTCCACAAGATCAGCACACCCCTATCCTGACATCCTCTGTGCTGCTGGGAGGACCCTGCTCCTTCCACTATGTAACTCTCATCCTGTGACCTCCACAAGATCAGCACACTCCTCTCCTGAAATCCTCTGTGCTGCTGGGAGGACCCTGCTCCTTCCTCTATGTAACTCTCAGCCTGTGACCTCCACAAGATCAGCACACTCCTCTCCTGGAATCCTCTGTGCTGCTGGGGGGACCCCGCTCCTTCCACTATGTAACCCTCAGTCTGTGACCTCCACAAGATCAGCACACTCCTCTCCTGAAATCCTCTGTGCTGCTGGGGGGACCCCGCTCCTTCCACTATGTAACCCTCAGTCTGTGACCTCCACAAGATCAGCCCACTCCTCTCCTGAAATCCTCTGTGCTGCTGGGAGGACCCTGCTCCTTCCACTATGTAACTCTCAGCCTGTGACCTCCACAAGATCAGCACACTCCTCTCCTGAAATCCTCTGTGCTGCTGGGAGGACCCTGCTCCTTCCTCTATGTAACTCTCATCCTGTGACCTCCACAAGATCAGCACACTCCTCTCCTGACATCCTCTGTGCTGCTGGGAGGACCCCGCTCCTTCCACTATGTAACTCTCAGTCTGTGACCTCCACAAGATCAGCACACCCCTATCCTGACATCCTCTGTGCTGCTGGGAGGACCCTGCTCCTTCCACTATGTAACTCTCAGCCTGTGACCTCCACAAGATCAGCACACTCCTCTCCTGAAATCCTCTGTGCTGCTGGGAGGACCCTGCTCCTTCCACTATGTAACTCTCATCCTGTGACCTCCACTAGATCAGCACACTCCTCTCCTGAAATCCTCTGTGCTGCTGGGAGGACCCCGCTCCTTCCACTATGTAACTCTCAGTCTGTGACCTCCACAAGATCAGCACACTCCTCTCCTGAAATCCTCTGTGCTGCTGGGAGGACCCTGCTCCTTCCACTATGTAACTCTCATCCTATGACCTCCACAAGATCAGCACACTCCTCTCCTGAAATCCTCTGTGCTGCTGGGAAGACCCTGCTCCTTCCACTATGTAACTCATCCTGTGACCTCCACAAGATCAGCACACTCCTCTCCTGAAATCCTCTGTGCTGCTGGGAGGACCCTACTCCTTCCGCTATGTAACTCTCAGTCTGTGACCTCTACAGGATCAGCATACTCCTCTCCTGAAATCCTCTGTGCTGCTGGGAGGACCCTGCTCCTTCCTCTATGTAACTCTCATCCTGTGACCTCCACAAGATCAGCACACTCCTCTCCTGAAATCCTCTGTGCTGCTGGGAGGACCCTGCTCCTTCACTATGTAACTCTCATCCTGTGACCTCCACAAGATCAGCACACTCCTCTCCTGAAATCCTCTGTGCTGCTGGGGGGACCCCGCTCCTTCCACTATGTAACCCTCAGTCTGTGACCTCCACAAGATCAGCCCACTCCTCTCCTGAAATCCTCTGTGCTGCTGGGAGGACCCTGCTCCTTCCATTATGTAACTCTCAGCCTGTGACCTCCACAAGATCAGCACACTCCTCTCCTGAAATCCTCTGTGCTGCTGGGAGGACCCCGCTCCTTCCACTATGTAACTCTCAGTCTGTGACCTCCACAAGATCAGCACACTCCTCTCCTGAAATCCTCTGTGCTGCTGGGAGGACCCCGCTCCTTCCACTATGTAACTCTCAGTCTGTGACCTCCACAAGATCAGCACACCCCTCTCCTGACATCCTCTGTGCTGCTGGGAGGACCCTGCTCCTTCCACTATGTAACTCTCAGCCTGTGACCTCCACAAGATCAGCACACTCCTCTCCTGAAATCCTCTGTGCTGCTGGGAGGACCCTGCTCCTTCCACTATGTAACTCTCATCCTGTGACCTCCACTAGATCAGCACACTCCTCTCCTGAAATGCTCTGTGCTGCTGGGAGGACCCCGCTCCTTCCACTATGTAACTCTCAGTCTGTGACCTCCACAAGATCAGCACACTCCTCTCCTGAAATCCTCTGTGCTGCTGGGAGGACCCTGCTCCTTCCACTATGTAACTCTCATCCTATGACCTCCACAAGATCAGCACACTCCTCTCCTGAAATCCTCTGTGCTGCTGGGAAGACCCTGCTCCTTCCACTATGTAACTCTCAGTCTGTGACCTCTACAGGATCAGCATACTCCTCTCCTGAAATCCTCTGTGCTGCTGGGAGGACCCTGCTCCTTCCACTATGTAACTCTCATCCTGTGACCTCCACAAGATCAGCACACTCCTCTCCTGAAATCCTCTGTGCTGCAGGGAGGATCCTGCTCCTTCCACTATGTAACTCTCAGCCTGTGACCTCCACTAGATCAGCACACTCCTCTCCTGAAATCCTCTGTGCTGCTGGGAGGACCCTGCTCCTTCCTCTATGTAACTCTCATCCTGTGACCTCCACAAGATCAGCACACTCCTCTCCTGAAATCATCTGTGCTGCTGGGAGGACCCTGCTCCTTCAACTATGTAACTCTCATCCTGTGACCTCCACTAGATCAGCACACTCCTCTCCTGACATCCTCTGTGCTGCTGGGAGGACCCTGCTCCTTCCTCTATGTAACTCTCAGCCTGTGACCTCCACAAGATCAGCACACTCCTCTCCTGAAATCATCTGTGCTGCTGGGAGGACCCTGCTCCTTCGACTATGTAACTCTCAGCCTGTGACCTCTACAGGATCAGCATACTCCTCTCCTGAAATCCTCTGTGCTGCTGGGAGGACCCTGCTCCTTCCACTATGTAACTCTCTGCCTATGTCCTCCACAAGATCAGCACACTCCTTTCCTGAAATCCTCTGTGCTGCTGGGAGGACCCTGCTCCTTCCACTATGTAACTCTCTGCCTATGTCCTCCACAAGATCAGCACACTCCTCTCCTGAAATCCTCTGTGCTGCTGGGAGGACCCTGCTCCTTCACTATAACTCTCATCCTGTGACCTCCACAAGATCAGCACACTCCTCTCCTGAAATCCTCTGTGCTGCTGGGAGGACCCTGCTCCTTCCTCTATGTAACTCTCAGCCTGTGACCTCTACAGGATCAGCATACTCCTCTCCTGAAATCCTCTGTGCTGCTGGGAGGACCCTGCTCCTACCACTATGTAACTCTCAGCCTATGACCTCCACAAGATCAGCACACTCCTCTCCTGACATCCTCTGTGCTGCTGGGAGGACCCTGCTCCTTCCTCTATGCGGTTGCAGTATTGGAGCCCAGGAGCTTGACGTTACATCACACTGACTGTGCCAGCTCAGGGCTGGGGGCGTGTCCTCACGTGTCACTGTGGGTGGAGCCTGGACTCATGTGGGGGCGGCCTGTGAATAGGAAGGACTTCCCTGTGTGAGCAGACAGTCCCTGCAATGCAGCCGTGTGTGGTAGCCCCCCTGACGTCGGGCAGCATGCTGGGTAAGAGAGACCCTCGTACCCCTTGGCCCTCCAGGCAGGGTTAACCCTTTCAGTGCTGTGCACGGCTCTACCTGAAGCACCTTTGTATCACATTCTGCTCAGTCCTGAATGGGTTAATGTTTAGCCCATTGCCCTGTAGCCGGGTCAGATGTCGGTTCTCCTGGGGGTCAGACTAAATGCCCACGGGCTGGTGACTTGAACATGCCGGAGAATGTGCCCAGGGTGACATCGGGCAGAGCTCTGGGGGTGGCACATACACTTTTGGTAGGGGGACCATGCCCACCAAGTGGCCCCCAAAAGCCAGGACTGAAGAGTGGTAGGAACGAGACAGGACATCCCATGTCTTGGCAGCAGCGCCCCGGGGGGCATCACTAGCTGGAGATTTGACGGTTCGGTGCCCCCGTTCCACATGGGAAGACATCACCCCAGATAGAGAAGAGACGGGTCACGTCCCCGTGGATTGCACGCCCGCTAGAGCACTCGGGTCTGTGCTAGAGACCGACGCCCTAGATATATTAGGGGGCTGTATCTCTTGGGGTACACCTCATCCTGAAATCACCTCCAGCTGTAGGGAGCGGGGCCCAGGGAAAACCGGGAGGAAGGTCCAAAAAGAGAAAAATGCCTACAAGTTGTATGTCTAAGTACGAGAAGAGGACATGTCATAGAATACCTGGGAGGAACTGAAAACGCTTCACCCTGAGCTTCATGGTTCATGAATGGAATGCCGGAACGACAGTAAAGACTGACACACGCATAGCATGATGGGTGAGGACCTAACTGCATAGCATTTCATTCGTTCCTATGCCATTCTCTAACAATGTGATGGCTCCTGGGTCCAGATGCCAAATCTGTGCCAGCTTTCCCCCAACCATCAAAGTTATAGCACTCAGAGGACAGGGGGCACCCCTATCTTCACTAGTGTACCCCAGCCTTCCTAGTGGTTCACAATTCCTACAGTCCATCACCTCACTAACATGTGATGATGCCCACGTCCATGTGCCCTGAGCTGGGGCATTGGTATACCTCGCCCCTCCTCATCCCACCCATGTAGACTCCGCACCTGTGGCCATGACACCGAGGCCCCCCCCACCCCTTACACCGAGTTTATAGGGTGTCCACCCGGTGCTGAGTATATGACTGTGCCCACCACAGGGCCCTGAAATGTACCAGGCCATTCCAACCAGAAGACATCTTGTCGGGGCGTGAGGCACAACGCGGGTCAGCGCTCTGGTGGTTCCCATGCTTCATATGAACATCATACCATGTACATGTATGTTGGGATCCTGGTTCCAGACATGACACGGCGGCGATCACTACACGTATATCACATCATGCCGCCATCATCTACTCTTACACACCTTCTTCTGGTTTTCTGTATGGAGCCTGATGAAGGGTTTTCTGTCACCTGAAATGTGCTCGGAAACAGTGGGGCCATATGGATTTTCCGTTAGGTTCTCCAGTCTGATGTCCGGAGTTGTCTACAGCAGTGACCCCAACTTCTGTTCCCTCTGGGACCCCCAAAAGGAAGCTTTTCTGCTTGGAATGGCCTTATACATTTGGGGAGCAATGTGGTGAGCACAGTATTTCCTGTACCCAGAGCGGTGTTAGGGGATGACCTTGATGTCATGGACACAAGTGCAGAGTCTATATGGTATGTGGAGGTGACCTCGGTGTCATGGACACAAGCAGAGTCTACATGGTGTGCGGCCGTGACCTCAGTGTCATAACTACAAGTGCAGAGTCTACATGGTGTGTGGAGGTGACCTCAGTGTCATAACTACAAGTGCAGAGTCTACATGGTGTGTGGAGGTGACCTCAGTGTCATGGCCACAAGTGCAGAGTCTACATGGTGTGTGGAGGTGACCTCAGTGTCATGGACACAAGTACAGAGTCTAAATGGTGTGTAGAGGTGACCTCAGTGTCATGGCCACAAGTACAGAGTCTACATGGTATGTGGAGGTGACCTCGGTGTCATGGCCACAAGTGCAGAGTCTACATGGTGTGCGGCCGTGACCTCGGTGTCATAACTACAAGTGCAGAATCTACATGGTGTGTGGAGGTGACCTCAGTGTCATGGCCACAAGTACAGAGTCTAAATGGTGTGTAGAGGTGACCTCAGTGTCATAACTACAAGTGCAGAGTCTACATGGTGTGTGGAGGTGACCTCAGTGTCATGGCCACAAGTACAGAGTCTACATGGTATGTGGAGGTGACCTCGGTGTCATGGCCACAAGTGCAGAGTCTACATGGTGTGCGGCCGTGACCTCGGTGTCATAACTACAAGTGCAGAATCTACATGGTGTGTGGAGGTGACCTCAGTGTCATGGACACAAGTACAGAGTCTAAATGGTGTGTAGAGGTGACCTCAGTGTCATAACTACAAGTGCAGATTCTACATGGTGTGCGGCCGTGACCTCGGTGTCATAACTACAAGTGCAGAGTCTACATGGTGTGTGGAGGTGACCTCAGTGTAGAGTCTACATGGTGTGCGGGGGTGACCTCAGTGTCATGGCCACAAGTACAGAGTCTACATGTTATGTGGAGATGACCTCGGTGTCATGGCCACAAGTGCAGAGTCTGTATGGTATGTGGAGGTGACCTCGGTGTCATGGCCACAAGTGCAGAGTCTACATGGTGTGTGGAGGTGACCTCGGTGTCATGGACACAAGTGCAGAGTCTACATGGTGTGTGGAGGTGACCTCGGTGTCATGGACACAAGTACAGAGTCTAAATGGTGTGTAGAGGTGACCTCAGTGTCATGGACACAAGTACAGAGTCTACATGTTATGTGGAGATGACCTCGGTGTCATGGACACAAGCAGAGTCTACATACTGTGCGGCCGTGACCTCAGTGTCATGGACAGAAGTGCAGAGTCTACATGGTGTGTGGAGGTGACCTCAGTGTCATGGACACAAGTACAGAGTCTACATGTTATGTGGAGATGACCTCGGTGTCATGGACACAAGCAGAGTCTACATACTGTGCGGCCGTGACCTCAGTGTCATGGACAGAAGTGCAGAGTCTACATGGTGTGTAGAGGTGACCGCAGTGTAGAGTCTACATGGTGTGCAGGGGTGAACTTAGCGTCATGGACACAAGTGCAGAGTCTACATGGCGTGCGGAGGTGACCTCGGTGTCATGGACACAAGTACAGAGTCTACATGGTGTGCGGCCGTGACCTCGGTGTCATAACTACAAGTACAGAGTCTATATGGTGTGCGGCGGTAACCTCGGTGTCATGGCCACAAGTACAGAGTCTACATGGTATGTGGAGGTGACCTCAGTGTCATGGCCACAAGTACAGAGTCTACATGGTGTGTGGAGGTGACCTCTGTGTCATGGCCACAAGTACAGAGTCTATATGGTGTGCGGCGGTAACCTCGGTGTCATAACTACAAGTGCAGAGTCTATATGGTGTGTGGAGATGACCTCGGTGTCATGGACACAAGTACAGAGTCTATATGGTGTGTAGAGGTGACTGCTGTGCAGAGTCTACATGGTGTGCAGGGGTGAACTTAGCGTCATGGCCACAAGTGCAGAATCTACATGGTGTGTGGAGGTGACCTCAGTGTCATGGACAGAAGTGCAGAGTCTACATGGTGTGCAGGGGTGAACTTAGCGTCATGGCCACAAGTGCAGAGTCTACATGGTGTGTAGGGGTGAACTTAGCGTCATGGCCACAAGTGCAGAGTCTACATGGTGTGAGGAGGTGACCTCAGTGTCATGGCCACAAGTACAGAGTCTACATGGTGTGTGGAGGTGACCTCAGTGTCATGGACAGAAGTGCATAGTCTACATGGTGTGTGGAGGTGACCTCGGTGTCATGGCCACAAGTACAGAGTCTACATACTGTGCAGCGGTAACATCGTGTCAGGGCCACAAGGGCAGAGTCTACATGGCGTTCGGAGGGTTACCTCGGGGTCATGGCCACAAGGGCGGAGTCTACATGGTATGTGGAGGTGACCTCGGTGTCATGGCCACAAGTGCAGAGTCTACATGGTGTGCGGAGGTGACCTTGTGTCATAGCCACAAGTGCAGAGTCTACATGGTGTGTGGAGGTGACCTCAGGGTCATGGTCACAAGGGCATCGTCTACATGGTGTGCGGGGGTGACCACAGTGTCATGGTTACAAGTACATAGTCTACATGGTGTGCGGGGGTGACCACAGTGTCATGGTTACAAGTCTACATGGTGTGCGGAGGTGACCTCTGTGTCATGGCCATAAGTGTGGAGTCTACATGGTGTGCGGGGGTGACCACAGTGCCATGGCCACAAGTACATGGTGTGTCGGGGTGACATTGGTGTCATAGCCACAAGTGTGGAGGCTACATGGTGTGTGGAAGCGACCTCAGTGTCATGGCCACAAGTGTGGAGTCTACATGGTGTGTGGGGTGGCCATGACACCAAGGTCACCAAGTGCAGAGTCTACATGGTGTGCGGAGGTAACCACAGTGTGAGGGCCACAAGTACAAAGTCTATATGGTGTACGGGGTGACCTCGGTGTGACGGACAGAAGTGCAGAGTCTTCATACTGGGTGGGGGTGACCACAGTGTAGAGATGTAGATGGGTGAATTATACTAATGCCCCAGGGGGAATTTAACGCTTCTCCGCTCAGGGCAACAATACACCTTCACCGGTCACCGCAGATCGGACCAACATGGTTCCTCCTAGATACGATATGATGCCTTAGGGATATGGATTTTATAAAGCTTTGAAATTTCAATTCAAGGGAACACATGACCCCTATTTCTGACCCTTCGCCAAAGCTTTCCTGCCATCAGCACCCCAAAACTAGAAGTAATGGATGAGGTGTACCCCAAAGGGATGCAGCTCCCTGATGAACCGGGTGTTTATCTATTGCATCTGTCTCTAGCATAGACCACAGAAGGGTCAACCTCAGGGTATATTTTTTACACCTTCCAACTGGTCTCAAGGGCAATCAGGTTACAGGGCGCCATTTGGGGGCGTGCCCCCTAGTTCACCCATCTAGTGTCCTCCTATCATCAGTGGGTGCCATCGATTCTCATTAAATCTTAGTTTGAATCATCTCACTGCATTACTTCTGACCCTTCTATGATCTTGTTTTCCAGAAGATGAGCTGTTGTATCCCCTGTAAAGAATGGATGACCCCTTATTTACATTTGGCATCATCGCCGATATCCAGTACGCCGATATGGACGATGGGTACAACTACACCAAGACAAGAGTGAGATTCTACAGGAATAGTCTATCACTGCTTCAAGGAGCCGTACGAGAGTGGGCTTCAGAAGGAGTCACCCCTCAGTTCATCCTCCAACTCGGGGACCTCATAGACGGTTTCAATGTCTTGCACAAGTCGTCGGAGGCGTCACTAAAGAAGGTCTTGACAGAGATCGATAAACTGAAGACCCCCGTCCATCATATCTGGGGGAACCATGAGTTCTACAACTTCAGTAGGAAGCAGCTGATGGAGTCAAGGCTGAACAGTTCAACAGTCCAGGCCACACTGACTACAGTCCCTGAAGATGGTGGTGACCCCCTAGACTGGTTTTACGCGTATCACTTCAGTCCTTCCTCCAAATTTCGACTTCTTCTAATTGACTCATATGACTTCAGTGTAATCGGAAGAGATCCGTCCAGTGAGAAGCATATCAAGTCCTCGAAGCTCCTGAGACAGAAAAACCCAAATGAGGATAAGAACAGTCCGAAAGGTATCGAAAGGGGAACATGACAGTAACAGGACAGGGGATTACAGAGCGCATCATGTGACTCACTCATTATAATGAACTATCACCTGGAGGAACAAGGTCAACTTCTGAGGAACATCTACCATCCTCCTCCTGTAACCCTCAGAAGGACTGGGTAATAGAAACCTTGGGTGGTGCCTTAAATCAGCGTACGGTGCTGTCTAGTGTCCACTCTTAAAAGATGGGCAGAGCTCTGACAACTTCTCAGTATTTTTCAGGGTTCAGGGTGTCATAAGAGTTAGGCCTCTTTCACACGGGCGTCGCGTGTGAGGGCTGGATGCGGGTGCGTTACGGAAAAATGCACAATCTTTCCACGCGAGTGCAAAGTGTTTTAATGTGTTTCACACGCGCATGTTTGGTACCCAGACCCAAACCTGGACTTCTCCACAGAAGTTCGGGTTTAGGATCGGTGTTGTGTAGATTTTAATATTTTCCCTTATAACATGGTTATAAGGGAAAATAATAGCATTCTTCATACAGAATGCTAAGTAAATTAGGGATGGAGGGGTTAAAAAAATAAAATAAAAAAATAAACTCGCCTCATCCACTTGTTCGCGCAGCTCGGCTCGTCTTCATTCTTCTTCTTTGAGGAACTGGGAGAAAAGGACATTTGGTGACGTCACTGCGCTCATCACATGGTCCGTCACTGCGCTCATCACATGGTCCATCACCATGGTGATGGACCATGTGATGAGCACTGTGACGTCACCAAAGGTCCTTTCCTCCCAGTTCCTCAAAGAAGAAGAAAGAAGACGAGCCGAGCTGCGCGAACAAGTGGATGAGGTGAGTTTATTTTTTTATTTTATTTTTTAACCCCTCCATTCCTAATTTACTTCTGTATTCAGAATGCTATTATTTTCCCTTATAACCATGTTATAATTGCAAATAATAAAGATCGGCTACCCATCCCGATCATCACCAAGCAACCATGTGTGAAAATCGCACCGCATCCGCACTTGCTTGCGGATTTCACGCAGCCCCATTCACTTCTATGGGGCCTGCGTTGCGTGAAAAACACACAATGTAGAACCTGCTGCGATTTTTCACGCAACGCACAAGTGATGCGAGTAAATCACCGCTCATGTGCACAGCCCCATTGAAGTGAATGGGTCCGGATTTAGTGCGGGTGCAATGCGTTCACCTCACGCATCACACCCGCGCGGAATACTCGCCCGCGTGAAAGAGGCCTAATTGTTTTTATGTTTAATTTTTTAGATCTCGCAGAAACTCGGTTTGTTCAGTTTAATGGAGGGATCAGCGCCGCTCAGCTCAGCTGGATAAAGGCTGTTCTCGAGACCGCCGATAAAAATAAGGAAAAAGTAATTGTGGCAGGTAAGTTACCTTGTGAGGAGACCACACACATGGCAGATGTATCAGGTACCAGCCGAATTAGTGTGTAATGCCTCCAGAGGGTGTTGCATTATATGAAGATGTGGCCATCTGGTGGCTTCTCCTCGGATGAAGCACAATTATAATAAACATATATTGTCCTTTCCAGGTCACCTCCCTGTCCACCCCAGCTCCACAGATCCAGTATGTCTGACTTGGAACTATCAGGAGGTCCTAGATCTTTTACAGTCCCATCCCTGTGTGGTGGCCTACTTTTCGGGGCACGATCACGATGGTGGTTACCACCAGGACGAGTGCGGAATCCACCACTTAACCTTCAACGGCATCATTGAAACTCCCCCGGAGAGCCAGGCTTTTGGCACCATGTATGTCTACCAGGACAAGATGGTCCTAAAAGGCCGAGGACTCGTCCCAGACAGAACACTACTCTACCGGGAGAAACAGAGGATGGCGGGAAAGAGCTGCAGGCAATCTGCTGGGAAGACGGAGAAATGAAGCTGGAGCACAGGATGAACAAAAGGAAACAGCAAGGCGGACCCAGAATGTCAGAGCTCCGTCCAAAGGAAAGAATACTACACGATCTGTGCAACATGCTGTCTACTGCTCATACATGTAACATGTAAACCTGTATAATACCTAATGTGACATAGGAGACATTATTTTCAACGTGTAATACTTAATAAATTATTTTAGAATTGGTGTAATGTGTCATTCTTCTCTATACAGTATAAGCAGTATTATAGTAGTTATATTCTTGTACATAGGAGCAGTATTATAGTAGTTATATTCTTGTACATAGGATCAGTATTATAGTAGTTATATTCTTGTATATAGGAGCAGTATCATAGTAGTTATATTCTTGTACAGAGGAGCAGTATTATAGTAGTTATATTCTTGTACATAGGAGCAGTATTATAGTAGTTATATTCTTGTACATAGGAGCAGTATTATAGTAGTTATATTCTTGTACATAGGAGCAGTATTATAGTAGTTATATTCTTGTACATAGGAACAGTATTATAGTAGTTATATTCTTGTACATAGGAGCAGTATTATAGTAGTTATATTCTTGTACATAGGAGCAGTATTATAGTAGTTATATTCTTGTACATAGGAGCAGTATTATAGTAGTTATATTCTTGTACATAGGAGGTAGTATTATAGTAGTTATATTCTTGTACATAGGAGCAGTATTATAGTAGTTATATTCTTGTACATAGGAGCAGTATTATAGTAGTTATATTCTTGTACATAGGAGGCAGTATTATAGTAGTTATATTCTTGTACATGGGAGCAGTATTATAGTAGTTATATTCTTGTACATAGGATCAGTATTATAGTAGTTATATTCTTGTACATAGGAGGTAGTATTATAGTAGTTATATTCTTGTACATAGGAGCAGTATTATAGTAGTTATATTCTTGTACATAGGAGCAGTATTATAGTAGTTATATTCTTGTACATAGGAGGTAGTATTATAGTAGTTATATTCTTGTACATAGGAGCAGTATTATAGTAGTTATATTCTTGTACATAGGAGCAGTATTATAGTAGTTATATTCTTGTACATAGGAGGCAGTATTATAGTAGTTATATTCTTGTACATGGGAGCAGTATTATAGTAGTTATATTCTTGTACATAGGAGCAGTATTATAGTAGTTATATTCTTGTACATAGGAGCAGTATTATAGTAGTTATATTCTTGTACATAGGAGCAGTATTATAGTAGTTATATTCTTGTACATAGGAGCAATATTATAGTAGTTATATTCTTGTACATAGGAGCAATATTATAGTAGTTATATTCTTGTACATAGGAGCAGTATTATAGTAGTTATATTCTTGTACATAGGAGCAGTATTATAGTAGTTATATTCTTATACATAGGAGCAGTATTATAGTAGTTATATTCTTGTACATAGGAGGCAGTATTATAGTAGTTATATTCTTGTATATAGGAGCAGTATCATAGTAGTTATATTCTTGTACATAGGAGGTAGTATTATAGTAGTTATATTCTTGTACATAGGAGCAGTATTATAGTAGTTATATTCTTGTACATAGGAGCAGTATTATAGTAGTTATATTCTTGTACATAGGAGCAGTATTATAGTAGTTATATTCTTGTACAGAGGAGCAGTATTATAGTAGTTATATTCTTGTACATAGGAGCAGTATTATAGTAGTTATAGTCTTGTACATAGGAGCAGTATTATAGTAGTTATATTCTTGTACATAGGAGCAGTATTATAGTAGTTATATTCTTGTACATAGGAGCAGTATTATAGTAGTTATATTCTTGTACATAGGAGGCAGTATTATAGTAGTTATACTCTTGTACATAGGAATAGTATTATAGCAGTTATATTCTTGTACATAGGAATAGTATTATAGTAGTTATATTCTTGTACATAGGAGGCAGTATTATAGTAGTTATACTCTTGTACATAGGAATAGTATTATAGTAGTTATATTCTTGTACATAGGAGGCAGTATTGTAGTAGTTATATTCTTGTACATAGGAGCAGTATTATAGTAGTTATATTCTTGTACACATGAGCAGTATTATAGTAGTTATATTCTTGTACATAGGAGCAGTATTATAGTAGTTATATTCTTGTACATAGGAACGATATTATTGTAGGTATATTCCTGTACATAGGAGCAGTATTATAGTAGTTATATTCTTGTACATAGGAGCAGTATTATAGTAGTAATATTCTTGTACATAGGAGCAGTATTATAGTAGTTATATTCTTGTACATAGGAGCAGTATTATAGTAGTTATATTCTTGTACATAGGAGCAGTATTATAGTAGTTATATTCTTGTACATAGGAGCAGTATTATAGTAGTTATATTCTTGTACATAGGAGCAGTATTATAGTAGTTATATTCTTGTACATAGGAGGCAGTATTATAGTAGTTATATTCTTGTACATAGGAGGCAGTATTATAGTAGTTATAGTCTTGTACATAGGAGCAGTATTATAGTAGTTATAGTCTTGTACATAGAAGGCAGTATTATAGTAGTTATATTCTTGTACATAGGTGCAGTATTATAGTAGTTATATTCTTGTACATAGGAGCAGTATTATAGTAGTTATATTCCTGTACATAGGAGCAGTATTATAGTAGTTATATTCATGTACATAGGAGGCAGTATTATAGTAGTTATATTCCTGTACATAGGAGCAGTATTATAGTAGTTATATCTTGTACATAGGAGCAGTATTATAGTTGTTATATTCTTGTACATAGGGAGCAGTATTATAGTAGTTATATTCTTGTACATAGGAGCAGTAGTATAGTAGTTATATTCTTGTACTTAGGAGCAGTATTATAGTAGTTATATTCTTGTACATAGGAGCAGTATTATAGTAGTTATATTCTTGTACATAGGAGCAGTATTGTAGTAGTTATATTCTTGTACATAGGAGCAGTATTATAGTAGTTATATTCTTATACATAGGAGCAGTATTATAGTAGTTATATTCTTGTACATAGGAGCAGTAATATAGTAGTTATATTCTTGTACATAGGAGCAGTATTATAGTAGTTATATTTTTGTACATAGGAGCAGTATTATAGTAGTTATATCCTTGTATATAGGAGCAGTTTTATAGTAGTTATATTCTTGTACATAGGAGCAGTATTATAGTAGTTATATTCTTGTACATAGGAGCAGTATTATAGTAGTTATATTCTTATACATAGGAGCAGTATTATAGTAGGTATATTCCTGTACATAGGAGCAGTATTATAGTAGTTATATTCTTGTACATAGGAGCAGTATTATAGTAGTTATATTCTTGTACATAGGAGGCAGTATTATAGTAGATATATTCTTGTACATAGGAGCAGTATTATAGTAGTTATATTCTTGTACATAGGAGGCAGTATTATAGTAGTTATATTCTTATACATAGGAGCAGTATTATAGTAGTTATATTCTTGTACATAGGAGCAGTATTATAGTAGTTATATTCTTATACATAGGAGCAGTATTATAGTAGTTATATTCTTGTACATAGGAGCAGTATTATAGTAGTTATATTCCTGTACATAGGAGCAGTATTATAGTAGTTATATTCTTGTACATAGGAGGCAGTATTATAGTGGTTATATTCTTGTACATAGGAGCAGTAATATAGTGGTTATATTCTTGTACATAGGAGCAGTATTATAGTAGTTATATTCTTGTACATAGGAGGCAGTATTATAGTAGTTATATTCTTGTACATAGGAGCAGTATTATAGTAGTTATATCCTTGTATATAGGAGCAGTTTTATAGTAGTTATATTCTTGTACATAGGAGCAGTATTATAGTAGTTATATTCTTGTACATAGGAGGCAGTATTATAGTAGTTATATTCTTGTGCATAGGAGCAGTATTATAGTAGTTATATTCTTGTACATAGGAGGCAGTATTATATTAGTTATATTCTTGTACATAGGAGCAGTATTATAGTAGTTATATTCTTGTACATAGGAGCAGGAGCAGTATTATAGTAGTTATATTCTTGTACATAGGAGGCAGTATTATAGTAGTTATATACTTGTACATAGGAGCAGTATTATAGTAGTTATATTCTTGTACATAGGAGGCAGTATTATAGTAGTTATATCTTGTACATAGGAGCAGTATTATAGTAGTTATATCTTGTACATATGGTTTCCCATTGGAGAGAAGTAGACGGATACGCCTTTACATTATCTTCCAGGTGATGTGACTTGCAGAACAGTTTTTCTATCACTGATGTGTCATCGTCACCGTATCTTGATGACTTTCTCCCAGCAGATGTACACTGGATGTATAGTGCGGTTGTCACTCAGTTCCCATGGCTGCTTTGTAACTAAGGATGACTGTTCCTTCCACATGAATCTGTCAGAATGGAGGCAGAGAGATTTCAAGGTCACATTCATTGATTGGGGACAATATCTAGATGATAATCAGAGTGAGATCTCGGGTCTGTGCTGAGTATAGGTATTCAGGGTGACTGCAGCGATCCCCGGCGGCTCTCATGTCAGGCTGCGGACAGATGGACACCGCTCCTTCTCAATTCCTTTCCTTTCTTCTTCTATACAGATGACCTATAGAAATAAAGCCGAAGAATGGAATGGTGGGGATGACCTTATCATAGGTGGAGCTGTCAGTGGCCCCATTCTGAGTTGTGCTATGGGGCCCTATGATTTATTTGCATGCCCCTGGTTTTCTGTACAGTAATCATACATACAGATGTCCAGCAGGGGGAGACGAGCATTTTCTATATAGTATACAGTAGATTCATGGATTTGCAGTTGACTTGCAGATTTCTTTCCTACCAGTAGAGGGCAGGAGACGCTGCTGTCAGACAGACTGAGCATGACAACCTCCGCCACACTGGATCCCAGCGCTTCACCCCATTTACCTTTACAATGGACTCCCCAAGTTTTACAAGATATGGACTATACCCCGTGACACCTCAAAAGAACCTCTCCTGAAATCCTCTGTGCTGCTGGGAGGACCAAGCTCCTTCTTCTATGTAACCCTCAGTCTGTAACCTCCACAAGATCAGCACACTGCTCTCCTGAAATCCTCTGTGCTGCTGGGAGGACCCTGGTCCTTCCACTAAGTAATTTTCAGCCTGTGACCTCCACAAGATCAGCACACTCCTCTCCTGAAATCCTCTGTGCTGCTGGGAGGACCCTGCTCCTTCCTCTATGTAACTCTCATCCTGTGACCTCCACAAGATCAGCACACTCCTCTCCTGAAATCCTCTGTGCTGCTGGGAGGACCCTGCTCCTTCCACTATGTAACTCTCAGCCTGTGACCTGCGCAAGATCAGCACACTCCTCTCCTGAAATCCTCTGTGCTGCTGGGAGAACCCTGCTCCTTCCACTATGTATCTCTCATTCTGTGACCTGCGCAAGATCAGCACACTCCTCTCCTGAAATCCTCTGTGCTGCTGGGAGGACCCTGCTCCTTCCACTATGTAACTCTCAGCCTGTGACCTCCACAAGATCAGCACACTCCTCTCCTGAAATCCTCTGTGCTGCTGGGAGGACCCTGCTCCTTCCACTATGTAACTCTCATCCTGTGACCTCCACAAGATCAGCGCACTCCTGTCCTGAAATCCTCTGTGCTGCTGGGAGGACCCTGCTCCTTCCACTATGTAACTCTCATCCTGTGACCTCCACAAGATCAGCGCACTCCTGTCCTGAAATCCTCTGTGCTGCTGGGAGGACCCTGCTCCTTCCTCTATGTAACTCTCAGCCTGTGACCTCCACAAGATCAGCGCACTCCTCTCCTGAAATCCTCTGTGCTGCTGGGAGGACCCTGCTCCTTCCACTATGTAACTCATCCTGTGACCTCCACAAGATCAGCACACTCCTCTCCTGAAATCATCTGTGCTGCTGGGAGGACCCTGCTCCTTCCACTATGTAACTCATCCTGTGACCTCCACAAGATCAGCACACTCCTCTCCTGACATCCTCTGTGCTGCTGGGAGGACCCTGCTCCTTCCACTATGTAACTCTCAGTCTGTGACCTCCACAAGATCAGCACACTCCTCTCCTGAAATCCTCTGTGCTGCTGGGAGGACCCTGCTCCTTCCACTATGTAACTCTCAGCCTGTGACCTCCACAAGATCAGCGCACTCCTCCTGAAATCCTCTGTGCTGCTGGGAGGACCCTGCTCCTTCCACTATGTAACTCATCCTGTGACCTCCACAAGATCAGCACACTCCTCTCCTGAAATCATCTGTGCTGCTGGGAGGACCCTGCTCCTTCCACTATGTAACTCATCCTGTGACCTCCACAAGATCAGCACACTCCTCTCCTGACATCCTCTGTGCTGCTGGGAGGACCCTGCTCCTTCCACTATGTAACTCATCCTGTGACCTCCACAAGATCAGCACACTCCTCTCCTGACATCCTCTGTGCTGCTGGGAGGACCCTGCTCCTTCCACTATGTAACTCTCAGTCTGTGACCTCCACAAGATCAGCACACTCCTCTCCTGAAATCCTCTGTGCTGCTGGGAGGACCCTGCTCCTTCCACTATGTAACTCATCCTGTGACCTCCACAAGATCAGCACACTCCTCTCCTGACATCCTCTGTGCTGCTGGGAGGACCCTGCTCCTTCCACTATGTAACTCTCAGTCTGTGACCTCCACAAGATCAGCGCACTCCTCCTGAAATCCTCTGTGCTGCTGGGAGGACCCTGCTCCTTCCACTATGTAACTCATCCTGTGACCTCCACAAGATCAGCACACTCCTCTCCTGACATCCTCTGTGCTGCTGGGAGGACCCTGCTCCTTCCACTATGTAACTCTCAGTCTGTGACGTCCACAAGATCAGCACACTCCTCTCCTGAAATCCTCTGTGCTGCTGGGGGGGACCTTGCTCCTTCCACTATGTAACTCTCATCCTGTGACCTCCACAAGATCAGCACACTCCTCTCCTGAAATCCTCTGTGCTGCTGGGAGGACCCTGCTCCTTCCACTGTGTAACTCTCATCCTGTGACCTCCACAAGATCAGCACACTCCTCTCCTGAAATCCTCTGTGCTGCTGGGAGGACCCTGATCCTTCCTCTATGTAACTCTCATCCTGTGACCTCCACAAGATCAGCACACTCCTCTCCTGAAATCCTCTGTGCTGCTGGGAGGACCCTGCTCCTTCCACTATGTAACTCTCATCCTGTGACCTCCACAAGATCAGCACACTCCTCTCCTGATATCCTCTGTGCTGCTGGGAAGACCCTGATCCTTCCTCTATGTAACTCTCATCCTGTGACCTCCACAAGATCAGCACACTCCTCTCCTGAAATCCTCTGTGCTGCTGGGAGGACCCTGCTCCTTCCACTATGTAACTCATCCTGTGACCTCCACAAGATCAGCACACTCCTCTCCTGAAATCCTCTGTGCTGCTGGGAGGACCCTGCTCCTTCCACTATATAACTCTCATCCTGTGACCTCCACAAGATCAGCACACTCCTCTCCTGACATCCTCTGTGCTGCTGGGAGGACCCTGCTCCTTCCACTATGTAACTCTCAGCCTGTGACCTCCACAAGATCAGCACACTCCTCTCCTGAAATCCTCTGTGCTGCTGGGGGGACCCTGCTCCTTCACTATGTAGCTCTCATCCTGTGACCTCCACAAGATCAGCACACTGCTCTCCTGAAATCCTCTGTGCTGCTGGGAGGACCCTGCTCCTTCCACTATGTAACTCTCATCTTAAATATATATACACTGCTCAAAAAAATAAAGGGAACACAAAAATAACACATCCTAGATCTGAATTAATTAAATATTCTTCTGAAATACTTTGTTCTTTACATAGTTGAATGTGCTGACAACAAAATCACACAAAAATAAAAAAAATGGAAATCAAATTTTTCAACCCATGGAGGTCTGGATTTGGAGTCACCCTCAAAATTAAAGTGGAAAAACACACTACAGGCTGATCCAACTTTGATGTAATGTCCTTAAAACAAGTCAAAATGAGGCTCAGTAGTGTGTGTGGCCTCCACGTGCCTGTATGACCTCCCTACAACGCCTGTGCATGCTCCTGATGAGGTGGCGGATGGTCTCCTGAGGGATCTCCTCCCAGACCTGGACTAAAGCATCTGCCAACTCCTGGACAGTCAGTGGTGCAACGTGACGTTAGTGGATAGAGCGAGACATGATGTCCCAGATGTGCTCAATTGGATTCAGGTCTGGGGAACGGGCGGGCCAGTCCATAGCATCAATGCCTTCGTCTTGCAGGAACTGCTGACACACTCCAGCCACATGAGGTCTAGCATTGTCTTGCATTAGGAGGAACCCAGGGCCAACCGCACCAGCATATGGTCTCACAAGGGGTCTGAGGATCTCATCTCAGTACCTAATGGCAGTCAGGCTACCTCTGGCGAGCACATGGAGGGCTGTGCGGCCCTCCAAAGAAATGCCACCCCACACCATTACTGACCCAATGCCAAACCGGTCATGCTGGAGGATGTTGCAGGCAGCAGAACGTTCTCCACGGTGTCACCAGACTCTGTCACGTCTGTCACATGTGCTCAGTGTGAACCTGCTTTCATCTGTGAAGAGCACAGGGCGCCAGTGGCGAATTTGCCAATCTTGGTGTTCTCTGGCAAATGCCAAACGTCCTGCACGGTGTTGGGCTGTAAGCACAACCCCCACCTGTGGACGTCGGGCCCTCATATCACCCTCATGGAGTCTGTTTCTGACCGTTTGAGCAGACACATGCACATTTGTGGCCTGCTGGAGGTCATTTTGCAGGGCTCTGGCAGTGCTCCTCCTGTTCCTCCTTGCACAAAGGCGGAGGTAGCGGTCCTGCTGCTGGGTTGTTGCCCTCCTACGGCCTCCTCCACGTCTCCTGATGTACTGGCCTGTCTCCTGGTAGCGCCTCCATGCTCTGGACACTACGCTGACAGACACAGCAAACCTTCTTGCCACAGCTCGCATTGATGTGCCATCCTGGATAAGCTGCACTACCTGAGCCACTTGTGTGGGTTGTAGACTCCGTCTCATGCTACCACTAGAGTGAAAGCACCGCCAGCATTCAAAAGTGACCAAAACATCAGCCAGGAAGCATAGGAACTGAGAAGTGGTCTGTGGTCACCACCTGCAGAACCACTCCTTTATTGGGGGTGTCTTGCTAATTGCCTATAATTTCCACCTGTTGTCTATCCCATTTGCACAACACCATGTGAAATTGATTGTCACTCAGTGTTGCTTCCTAAGTGGACAGTTTGATTTCACAGAAGTGTGATTGACTTGGAGTTACATTGTGTTGTTTAAGTGTTCACTTTATTTTTTTGAGCAGTGTATAAGAGGTTCTGCAGCAGCTCCGATATGACAGCCGTATATAAGAGGTTCTGCAGCGGCTCCGATATGACAGCCGTATATAAGAGGTTCTGCAGCGGCTCCGATATGACAGCCGTATATAAGAGGTTCTGCAGCGGCTCCGGATATGACAGCCGTATATAAGAGGTTCTGCAGCGGCTCCGATATGACAGCCGTATATAAGAGGTTCTGCAGCAGCTCTGGATATTACAGCCGTATATAAGAGGTTCTGCAGCAGCTCCGATATGACAGCCGTATATAAGAGGTTCTGCAGCGGCTCCGATATGACAGCCGTATATAAGAGGTTCTGCAGCGGCTCCGATATGACAGCCGTATATAAGAGGTTCTGCAGCGGCTCCGATATGACAGCCGTATATAAGAGGTTCTGCAGCAGCTCTGGATATGACAGCCGTATATAAGAGGTTCTGCAGCGGCTCCGGATATGACAGCTGTATATAAGAGGTTCTGCAGCGGCTCCGGATATGACAGCCGTATATAAGAGGTTCTGCAGCAGCTCCGATATGACAGCCGTATATAAGAGGTTCTGCAGCGGCTTCGGATATGACAGCCGTATATAAGAGGTTCTGCAGCAGGCTCCGGATATGACAGCCGTATATAAGAGGTTCTGCAGCAGCTCCGGATATGACAGCCGTATATAAGAGGTTCTGCAGCAGCTCCAGATATGACAGCCGTATATAAGAGGTTCTGCAGCGGCTCCGATATGACAGCCGTATATAAGAGGTTCTGCAGCGGCTCCGATATGACAGCTGTATATAAGAGGTTCTGCAGCGGCTCCGGATATGACAGCCGTATATAAGAGGTTCTGCAGCGGCTCCGATATGACAGCCGTATATAAGAGGTTCTGCAGCAGCTCCGATATTACAGCCGTATATAAGAGGTTCTGCAGCAGCTCCGATATGACAGCCGTATATAAGAGGTTCTGCAGCAGCTCCGATATGACAGCCGTATATAAGAGGTTCTGCAGCGGCTCCGATATGACAGCCGTATATAAGAGGTTCTGCAGCGGCTCCGATATGACAGCCGTATATAAGAGGTTCTGCAGCGGCTCCGATATGACAGCCGTATATAAGAGGTTCTGCAGCAGCTCCGGATATGACAGCCGTATATAAGAGGTTCTGCAGCGGCTCCGATATGACAGCCGTATATAAGAGGTTCTGCAGCGGCTCCGATATGACAGCCGTATATAAGAGGTTCTGCAGCGGCTCCGATATGACAGCCGTATATAAGAGGTTCTGCAGCAGCTCCGGATATGACAGCCGTATATAAGAGGTTCTGAAGCAGCTCCGGATATGACAGCCGTATATAAGAGGTTCTGCAGCAGCTCCGATATTACAGCCGTATATAAGAGGTTCTGCAGCAGCTCCGGATATGACAGCCGTATATAAGAGGTTCTGCAGCAGCTCCGATATGACAGCCGTATATAAGAGGTTCTGCAGCAGCTCTGGATATGACAGCCGTATATAAGAGGTTCTGAAGCAGCTCCGGATATGACAGCCGTATATAAGAGGTTCTGCAGCAGCTCCGATATTACAGCCGTATATAAGAGGTTCTGCAGCAGCTCCGATATGACAGCCGTATATAAGAGGTTCTGCAGCGGCTCCGATATGACAGCCGTATATAAGAGGTTCTGCAGCAGCTCTGGATATGACAGCCGTATATAAGAGGTTCTGCAGCGGCTCCGATATGACAGCCGTATATAAGAGGTTCTGCAGCGGCTCCGATATGACAGCCGTATATAAGAGGTTCTGCAGCAGCTCCGGATATGACAGCCGTATATAAGAGGTTCTGCAGCAGCTCCGATATGACAGCCGTATATAAGAGGTTCTGCAGCGGCTCCGGAAATGACAGCCGTATATAAGAGGTTCTGCAGCAGCTCCGATATTACAGCCGTATATAAGAGGTTCTGCAGCAGCTCCGATATGACAGCCGTATATAAGAGGTTCTGCAGCGGCTCCGGCCCCGGAGACACCCCTCGTCACATTTCCTCCTCAGCTCCTGACGTGGGCGGGGCCTTCTGTAGATGGATGACGTCTGGCCGGGGGCGGGCCCGTGACGTCAGAGTGAGGGATTCTGGGAGGGGGCAGGCTCAGTGGGGGTTGCTGCATTGCAGCCTTCATTTGGAATCTAATATATTAACAATGGCGACTTCCAATCCCAGTAACAGTGGAGGCAGCGGCGGCGGAGCGGGCCCCGGGCTCCCAGGACAGCTCCCCCAGCATCAGGGCACGGTCAGCAGCATGCAGGGTAAGAGCCGCGCCTGTACCGCACCGAGCCGCTGTGTGTGCCCTGCGCCCTGACAGAGGCTTCTCCCGAGCACCAGGTCCTGCTCCATCACCTGTGCCCCTAATCCTGAGCCCCTGACAGAGCCCCCACTACAGAGGGCCCCCCCAGTCCTGCTCCATCACCTGTGCCCCTAATCCTGAGCCCCTGACAGAGCCCCCACTACAGAGGGCCCCCCAGTCCTGCTCCATCACCTGTGCCCCTAATCCTGCACCCCCTGACAGAGCCCCCACTACAGAGGGCCCCCCAGTCCTGCTCCATCACCTGTGCCCCTAATCCTGCACCCCCTGACAGAGCCCCCACTACAGAGGGCCCCCCCCAGTCCTGCTCCATCACCTGTGCCCCTAATCCTGACCCCCTGACAGAGCCCCCAGTACAGAGGGTCCCCCAGTCCTGCTCCATCACCTGTGCCCCTAATCCTGATCCCCAAAACATCTCCTGCACCCCCTGAAAGAGCCCCCACTACAGAGGGCCCCCCAGTCCTGCTCCATCACCTGTGCCCCTAATCCTGACCCCCCTGACAGAGCCCCCACTACAGAGGGCCCCCCAGTCCTGCTCCATCACCTGTGCCCCTAATCCTGAGCCCCTGACAGAGCCCCCACTACAGAGGGCCCCCCAGTCCTGCTCCATCACCTGTGCCCCTAATCCTGACCCCCCTGACAGAGCCCCCACTACAGAGGGCCCCCCAGTCCTGCTCCATCACCTGTGCCCCTAATCCTGAGCCCCTGACAGAGCCCCCACTACAGAGGGTCCCCCAGTCCTGCTCCATCACCTGTGCCCCTAATCCTGAGCCCCTGACAGAGCCCCCACTACAGAGGGCCCCCCAGTCCTGCTCCATCACCTGTGCCCCTAATCCTGAGCCCCTGACAGACCCCCACTACAGAGGTTCCCCCCAGTCCTGCTCCATCACCTGTGCCCCTAATCCTGACCCCACTGACAGAGCCCCCACTACAGAGGGCCCCCCAGTCCTGCTCCATCACTTGTGCCCCTAATCCTGACCCCCTGACAGAGCCCCCACTACAGAGGGCCCCCCCAGTCCTGCTCCATCACCTGTGCCCCTAATCCTGACCCCCTGACAGAGCCCCCACTACAGAGGGCCCCCCCAGTCCTGCTCCATCACCTGTGCCCCTAATCCTGACTCCCCTGACAGAGCCCCCACTACAGAGGGCCCCCCCCCCCAGTCCTGCTCCATCACCTGTGCCCCTTATCCTGACCCCCAAAACATCTCCTGCACCCCCTGACAGAGCCCCCACTACAGAGGGCCCCCCCCAGTCCTGCTCCATCACCTGTGCCCCTTATCCTGACCCCCAAAACATCTCCTGCACCCCCTGACAGAGCCCCCACTACAGAGGGCCCCCCAGTCATGCTCCATCACTTGTGCCCCTAATCCTGACCCCCTGACAGAGCCCCCACTACGGAGGGTCCCCCCCCCGTCCTGCTCCATCACCTGTGCCCCTAATCCTGACCCCCTGACAGAGCCCCCACTACAGAGGGCCCCCCCCGTCCTGCTCCATCACCTGTGCCCCTAATCCTGACCCCCTGACAGAGCCCCCACTACAGAGGGTCCCCCCAGTCCTGCTCCATCACCTGTGCCCCTAATCCTGACCCCCTGACAGAGCCCCCACTACGGAGGGTCCCCCCCCAGTCCTGCTCCATCACCTGTGCCCCTAATCCTGAGCCCCTGACAGAGCCCCCACTACAGAGGGTCCCCCCAGTCCTGCTCCATCACCTGTGCCCTTAATCCTGACCCCCTGACAGAGCCCCCACTACAGAGGGCCCCCCAGTCCTGCTCCATCACCTGTGCCCCTAATCCAGCACCCCCTGACAGAGCCCCCACTACAGAGGCCCCCCCCCAGTCCTGCTCCATCACCTGTGCCCCTTATCCTGACCCCCTGACAGAGCCCCCAGTACAGAGGGCCCTCCAGTCCTGCTCCATCACCTGTGCCTCTAATCCTGACCCCCTGACAGAGCCCCCACTACAGAGGGCCCCCCCAGTCCCAGAGGGCCCGTCCCCCTACTGTGCCATTTCTCCCAGTGCCAATCAGTTCTGACCCCTCCACCCACCCTTGTCCGGCCTCTCGCCCCGTTTCCTGTGCCTCGCTTATCCTTTGTACCCCCTATTCTTTTCTGCCCCTTCCCAATATTCATCGGGTGCCTCCTCTGGTGTTGACCTCCATAGTCTGTTTTTCGGGGTGCCCCCCTGATCCGGTGCCCTCCTACCCTCCACAGCCGGTGGATTACTTCCCTACCGTCTACAGACCCCGCCCCCCCCTCTACGTGTCCCCATCCCCCCTCCTGCTGCCATTAACAATGTCACCCACCCAGCAGAATGTCGTACCCCCCATGACCGGGGCTGTCACCTGCAGATCACATCCTCCCTTCCCCCCCATCATCAGTGCCAGGGATTATAGGGTTACTGATGACTACTTTTGCTGTAACCTGCATGGGGTCAACGAGGGCTCCTGACCAGGCCTCAGAGCAACATGTGATGGGCAGAGCTGACCCCGTGACCGGACCCTGACCCCTGTGTAACACTGACCCTAAAATAGTGCAGGGACGGAGCAGCATATACCCTGATGCCTCATTATGCCATCCTACAGTGCCCCCTATGCCCCGAGGCCTGGTTGTGCCATCCTGTAGTGCCCCCGCTATGCCCCAAGGCCTGGTTGTGCCATCCTGTAGTGCCCCCCTATGTCCCGAGGCCTGGTTGTGCCATCCTGTAGTGCCCCCCTATGTCCCGAGGCCTGGTTGTGCCATCCTGTAGTGCCCCCCGCTATGCCCCAAGGCCTGGTTGTGCCATCCTGTAGTGCCCCCCTATGTCCTGAGGCCTGGTTGTGCCATCCTGTAGTGCCCCCCTATGTCCCGAGGCCTGGTTGTGCCATCCTGTAGTGCCCCCCTATGTCCCGAGGCCTGGTTGTGCCATCCTGTAGTGCCCCCCTATGTCCCGAGGCCTGGTTGTGCCATCCTGTAGTGCCCCCCTATGTCCTGAGGCCTGGTTGTGCCATCCTATAGTGCCCCCCCTATGTCCCGAGGCCTGGTTGTGCCGTCCTATAGTGCCCCCCTATGTCCCGAGGCCTGGTTGTGCCGTCCTATAGTGCCCCCCTATGTCCCGAGGCCTGGTTGTGCCGTCCTATAGTGCCCCCCTATGTCCCGAGGCCTGGTTGTGCCGTCCTATAGTGCCCCCCTATATCCCGAGGCCTGGTTGTGCCGTCCTATAGTGCCCCCCTATGTCCCGAGGCCTGGTTGTGCCGTCCTATAGTGCCCCCCTATGTCCCGAGGCCTGGTTGTGCCGTCCTATAGTGCCCCCCTATGTCCCGAGGCCTGGTTGTGCCGTCCTATAGTGCCCCCCTATGTCCCGAGGCCTGGTTGTGCCGTCCTATAGTGCCCCCCTATGTCCCGAGGCCTGGTTGTGCCGTCCTATAGTGCCCCCCTATGTCCCGAGGCCTGGTTGTGCCGTCCTATAGTGCCCCCCTATGTCCCGAGGCCTGGTTGTGCCGTCCTATAGTGCCCCCCTATGTCCCGCGGCCTGGGTACGCCGTCCTATAGTGCCCCCCTATGTCCCGAGGCCTGGATACGCCATCCTATAGTGCCACCCATTACCTACCTGTCAATATCCCTCCCTCGCTCCCATTAAACCCTACCTGATGTTTGGTCCAGGGGTAAGGTAACCCTGCACTGTTTACGGTGGGGGCCCTCTGTCGGCCTGTCGGGGCCCCTCTGCTGGTTCTCCTGCTTCCTGTTTTGAGCATTGATAGGTCTTCATGTGGTGACCTGGTTGTAGGTGGCTCTACACATCCTAGGGGCCACCTCTCTGTACATACCTGCAGGTTTCCTGTTTCTGTCCATCTTGGAGTGGTCCTGGCGGTATTGCTCTGACTGGGTGATTAACGCCAATGTACGTCCTTCCTTTGGAAGCTTCGTTCTTGGCGCCACACCCTCCTGTCAGCAATGGCTGCCGTCCGGTGATGATGGATTTTATGTCCTGGTGGCCATTTGGAAAGTGCCGCGTGTATTCGTACGTCCTACGATGTGGTTCTCGCTTTCTGACTGCTCCTTCTGCTGAAATGGAGGAGAAGCCAAATGGGGTGGTTGGTGTAAGGGCTCGTTCTCAGGGTCCATAGGCCGTGGGTGACCACATTGAGCTCTCATGTCTTCAAAATGTCTTCTAAAGGCCTAGAAAAATGGACCAAACCAAACTGCTACTAAGATGGGGTCATGGGATGTCGACAGTAGATCTACGTGATGTCTTCTACTGCTGAAGGTCCCACGTGTCTCATTATCTTGCTCAAAGCTTCCACCATGTGAAAACAAAAAAAAATAGTTCACTGTATTGTTAGAATTTGGACCCTGTGGAACTTCTTGGAGCTGGACCATTTGGGTGGTCTTCCTTTGAAAAGGTCCTATCTTAGTCTCTGGTCACCCAACATTTCTTCTACAAAGTGCCATCCATGCAGATCCCTGACCAGACTTGGCTGCTGGTCCTCAGGTGTTGGCCCCTGGAAGGTGTTACACGGGAAGGTTCCTGCCCGTAACGAGCACCAATCGACCTGGTTTGTGGACCTTTACACATGGACAGATAATTGCCCAAACGAACGGACACATGAGTGATCGATCACCTCTTACCTTCACGTGAAAGGGTCTGCATCCATGAGGCCTTAATGTGTTTGTTTGTTTTATCTGGGTACAATTAATGGGGTATTCTGGTGTGGACACCTCTGCATCACTTTCCGAAAAGGCGAATGGACGTGAGGGTCCCAGACGAGGCTGATTACCACGTACTGTGCTCCGGGAAGGAGCCTGGGGCCTCCACCGTCCCTCCGTCTTCTTCCAGTTTCATACAGCTTCTGTAGAAATGGTCATGCTCCACTGGATATATGCTATAATACCGCCACATGGTGTCCAGTACTTCTGTATGTCTGTGTGTTGTTTACGTCGCCTCCTGCTGTGTATGTGATGTTTGTTAATGCAGCTAATGAACAAGAATTTGTGTTTTCTACTTTAGGCCTTCAGATAAACTTCTGTGACAATGCGCAAAGTAAGATGTGATTTTTCTTTTTCTGGCATCGTGGTACCTGTCACCCTCCATCTTGGTGCTGGGGATGTATCCACTGTCGCTCCAACTAACTGCTGTCCAAAGTGAACCCGTCCACCTCGTGTGACATGAGGGACCCCCCCCCCCCCGTAATATTTTTATCTTTTTGTTTTTTTATATTTTATTGTTGCATTTTAGTTTTTTATTATTTTCTTATGTTTTTATCCATTAGTTTAGTTTTAAGCAGTTTTTTTTTTTGTTATGATTTTCGTATCTGCTTAACTTTTTCATAATCTTTTTAGCATTTTTTTTTTCTTGTATATTTGATTTTTATCTCGTATCTTTTAATATTTTTAGTTATGTTTTCATTGAATATATACAGTTTTTTTTTTTAAGTGTAATGTAAAACCATTTTTATAATTTCTTATACTTTAAAATTTTCTTTTATTTTGAAGATTCAGAAAAGATTATATCGTGTATCAGATCATAATTAAATTTTTTTAGGTAATAATCCCCGGCATGTCTGCACCCCCCTCGGTGTGAGAAGAGTCAATCCTTATGGAAATAAAAAAAAATTAAAAAAATCCACAGGCGATAGTTCAGACCGCGATGGTGACGGGTTCACTTTCCAGCGGCTCGCCATAAAGCATTCGGCACAGATATATGTTAAACTGGTCCCTTTCTTGCCGATCCCGCGTTCTCTATCCTCTGCTGACAATTTGTACTTTCTCTGATTGCTTCATATGAATGAAATATCAAATAATCCTGGCGATCCAGTTGAGCCATCCTGTTATGCAGTGAAGCCAATGCATTGTAACTGTTGAACTACAACTACCAGCATGCTCAGATTCAACAGCTGGAAGACATTGGGGTGTCTCCTGACGAAAGGGACCATATTTGACATTTGTTTTTTATGGCGAGTGTTCCTGCCATTTCACGAGAAGCAGCAATCCTATATACTTCTCTGTGCAAGACGTAAATGTAATACAGTGATTGTTTTATTCATTATCTCTCATGGTTTTTATTTTATTTTTTGGAGGGGGGGGGGGCGTTTAAATGGGTTCTCCAGAGCTATATTAAGATTATCTGCCTAGCGTACCCGAAACCCTGCACATTTCTCCCCCATATCCCTGTTTTTCATGTCAGGGCTTTCCGCCCCCTGTTCTCGGCATCAGTGCATCCTGGCAGGATGTCTACATTCAGAACTTCCTGTTTTCACCAGCTTCACGTTAGGCTTGCCAACCAGTCCCAGCATGCCTTGCTCTGTCCCCTCCATGGCAGATACGCAGAAGAAGCCCTGTGAAACAATACAGAGCAAAACCTGATGGGGCTGGTTGGCAAACCTAACGTGAAGCTGATGACAACAGGAAGTTCTGCATGTAGACATCCTGCCAGGATGCACTGATGCCGAGGACAGGGGCAAGAAAGTGGGGCAAAAATAATTATGAAACCGGAGAATCCTTTTAAAGCATAGCTTTGCTATTCATCCTGGTAAGGGGGTTGTGCCATGAAAAACAAAAAAAACTATCTAAATTTTTCAAACCTGGATCTGAAAAAACTTAAATAAAGTACCCCCTGAGGCTGAGCTATTCAATAAAATATATCTATAGCGCCACCTGCTGTTATATTTTCTTGTTCACCACACTGAAGCGGTCGCACACGCTCAGTTTAAATCTTTAACGGTCACCAGCCATAAAGAGCTGCAGTGAAACGGACATGCCCCCCAGAGAACGGACATGCCCCCCAGAGAACGGACATGCCCCCCAGAGAACGGACATGCCCCCCAGAGAACGGACATGCCCCCTTAGCTACCAGCTGGAAATAAATCTAGCGGAGCAATGAGTAGGGGGGGGGGGGGTCTCTGGATCCATGTGAGGTGCCGGGCTGGTTCTAGGATTGTCATGTTCTAGACGATGTATGATTTTCATTTTGTACAGCAGTCATGGCATAACCCCTTTAAGTGCCCTTATGCACTAGTCCCATCTAGAGCTGCCTTCAGAATTGCATTGTGTTTTGGGCTTTTTTTTTTTTGTACACACAGCTGTATAGTGCCTGCCGTAACCACTACATCTCCCACCGTACCTCATGACATAAGAGGCCATGTGAATGCAGCTTTGGATGTGACAGGAGTGTCACCTCCAGATTGGTACATGAGACCAGTCTAACATAATGCGGTGCCTTCAGTCATTATTTCTCTCGTCTTACTTTGGGGTAACTCTTTACTGCTTTTATTTTATTTTTATTTATATATTTTTTTTGCTCATTGTGATCATCAGATGAATTTCATTGCATGGGAGGAGGTGCAGATTCCAGTTTTATCGTCGCCTTATATTGTCCTTTTATTATTTACGGGGTATCTTAAGGATGAGGACGTACCGGAGACGGCACCGCAGTAAGGAGAGCTTCATAAAGCAGCAGGCTTAGATACAGCGGCTGAGATATATGTGTGATAAAGACACCAGTCACATCCAGTGGCATCTTCTATGATCAGAGTCAATCCCTTTCCCTTTATTATTATTTTTTTTTCTCTTTCCCGGCCCTGACCACAATGACCACCAGCCATCACCATACCGTTAGTGCCCTATATTGTGCCTTCCGCTAAGTAGTAAAACCTAATACCTAACCCCCGTTCCCACAATGAACAGCAGGAAAGCCCCAGTCACATGTTCATAAGACCCCATTGAGGTGAAATGGATTCATGCCAGGAACCCTGGCGGTCCTGGTCTGTGGCCTAGGGCAGGGTTCTCTGGACCCCTGGTGGGCTAGGGCAGTGGAATGGGTTCTCTGGACCCCTGGTGGCGTAGAATGGATTGATGTTGGGGTCCCTGGTGGCCTAGAGCAGTGGAATGGGTTGATGTTGGGATCCCTGGTGGCCTAGGGCAGTGGAATGGGTTGATGTTGGGATCCCTGGTGGCCTAGAGCAGTGGAATGGGTTGATGTTGGGATCCCTGGTGGCCTAGGGCAGTGGAATGGGTTGATGTTGGGATCCCTGGTGGCCTAGGGCAGTGGAATGATGTTGGGATCCCTGGTGGCCTAGGGCAGTGGAATGATGTTGGGATCCCTGGTGGCCTAGGGCAGTGGAATGGATTGATGTTGGGATCCCTGGTGGCCTAGGGCAGTGGAATGGGTTGATGTTGGGGTCCCTGGTGGCCTAGAGCAGTGGAATGGGTTGATGTTGGGATCCCTGGTGGCCTAGGGCAGTGGAATGGTTTGATGTTGGGATCCCTGGTGGCCTAGGGCAGTGGAACGGGTTGATGTTGGGATCCCTGGTGGCCTAGGGCAGTGGAATGATGTTGGGATCCCTGGTGGCCTAGGGCAGTGGAATGGATTGATGTTGGGATCCCTGCTGGCCTAGGGCGGTGGAATGGATTGATGTTGGGGTCCCTGCTGGCCTAGGGCGGTGGAATGGATTGATGTTGGGGTCCCTGGTGGCCTAGGGCGGTGGAATGATGTTGGGATCCCTGGTGGCCTAGAGCAGTGGAATGGATTGATGTTGGGGTCCCTGCTGGCCTAGGGCAGTGGAATGGGTTGATGTTGGGATCCCTGGTGGCCTAGAGCAGTGGAATGGGTTGATGTTGGGATCCCTGGTGGCCTAGGGCAGTGGAATGGGTTGATGTTGGGATCCCTGGTGGCCTAGGGCGGTGTTACTCTTTCATACCAAGGGTCCAGCAGATGCCATCACTATCAGATGAGTAGGGTCCAGCACTCCACACCCCTGCTGATCAGATGGTTCGGCTTGACTCCGATGCTGGAAATGCCCAGCTCCACCCACTGAGTATAGGACGGAGATGGTTACTGCAGCGCTGCTCCTGCTGAAGTGAATGCTGCCGTTACAAGCTCCGTCCTCTGCAGAACAGATCGGGGGAGGGGGGGGGGGTGGGGGGCAGACCCCCGCCGATCAGATAGCAATAGGCCATCAGTTCCTACTTGTCGGATGTGCTCACGGCTTAGAGGCTTTTTTGCTGGTTTTCTTAGTTTATTAAATCGTATTAGTCAAGATCTCTAAGTTCCATGGCTGATACTCGGAGCGCGCAGGAGGTCTCACAGTGCGAGTATTACCACTATGCGGGAAGCCGGGCGTCTCCGAGCTCATAAAGCGGCCATTGCCTAATCCTGGCTGGAAGGTGTCACCGGTGACGGAGCACGGTGTGTGAGGACCTTATCGCGCCCCTGTCACCCCCTCTCAAAGAGATTCTCCGGCTGGAAATGGTGTAAAAGAGAAAATGATCCTGAATAGCGCTTAGGTCCCCCGTGCGCTGGCGGCTCCCATCAATCGCTTAGCGGTGACAGCCCACCAGAGAGGCCGGCGATTGGCTGCAGTGGTTAAACCGATTTTTGCCTTATTTTATTTTAACAAATGCAGTGTGAATATTACTGCGCCATCTTTCTGGCTGTTGAGTGTCCTCGTCTTACTGCAGCCTCTGCGTAGTCCACCTGCTCCTGATCGGCGCAGACCTCCCCCGCCTGACCTTACTCACCCATCTGTGGCCGTCATTGCCAGGAAGCCAATTGTCTGAGCCCTGACCGTGACGGCCGCTGCGCCGAAAACCTGACCATTATCCGATCCCTGGCCTCAAGCACAACTTCAACGTATTTTTCCTTATCTATAGTTATTTACGTTGTTTGTGACTTATTTGTTTTTTATTTTTTGGTTATTTGTCGTTTTTATTTTTATAAACTTTTTTACATATTTTTATTTTATATATATTTATGGATTTACTTCTTTTTATATTTATTTGATTTTATTTTCTGTATAAAAGAATGAAATCTCCGGCGTTTCTTCTGCTGTAGGATTGGCCGCCAGTAACGTGGCAGCGCCCGCCTGCGGATGTCGGGGCGTCTCGTGGTCTGTGATTTAATACTTTTGTTTATCGCCCTCCAGGTAAACGCAAAGCACTGAAGTTAAATTTTGCCAATCCGGCCTTCAAATCGACGGCAAAGTTCACGCTGAACCCCACAAGTCAGCCTGCCCACCTGTGAGTATCTGACGGCCCGGGGAACCGAACCCACAGCCGCAGACCATCGAAATTTGACAAATTAGTTATTTTTGAAGCCTTCTATAAACCATATATAGATATTAGGACAGTCATTACTCCGCAGCGGTGCTGCGTACCTTACCCGTGTCCCCTGGGCGTCACCAGATCGTCCTGGTAAGTGACGGACGGCACTTCCTACGAGGTCCGTAGTTCTTCCGCGGAGTTCCGATTCGTGTCTCCAGGTTTGCAGATCCATTCAAGTGATACGCGGTGCCCCGTGCGTTGCGGACCCGGCGTGTGCATGAGCCCTTATGGTTTGAGTTTTGGTTAAAGGGGTAATTTGTGTCACCCCCATTTTGTCAGTGGGCGGGTTTTTTCTCCGTCCGCTATATGTAAATTATTCCGGATTTTTATTTTTTTTTCTCACCCCCTCCGTTATTGATAACTGACCTCTTGAGGGTCCCGGGCCCCTGTGTAACCCCCTTTACTTGTGTCTCCTCTCGCCTACTAAGGTTGCAGAAAACAGACGTGATGAGGAACTTCGAGACCACCTTCCAAAAACCGGAAGTGCGCCTGGCGGGCGGGAAGCAGTACAGCTCCAATGAGCAGGCTACGAAAAACCGACTGTAAGTCTCTTGGGGTTTATTTTATTTTGTATTTTTTATTTTATGGGCAGACATATTGGCGCGGCTCACGGACCCCCTGCCGCTATTTTGCATGGGCCTATTGCCATCATCCTATAAATGACTAAGGCACTTCTCAAAATGGCTGCCTACGCTGTGTGGTAGTGACGGACACTTACCGTATTGACTCCCTCCACTTCCCTCCCTCCATGGCTTTTGTTAAAGGAGCCGGACCCTTGCTCTAGTTGGGGGGGGCCGGACCCTTGCTCTAGTTGGGGGGGGCCGGACCCTTGCTCTAGTTGGGGGGGGCCGGACCCTTGCTCTAGTTGGGGGGGGGCCGGACCCTTGCTCTAGTTGGGGGGGGCCGGACCCTTGCTCTAGTTGGGGGGGGGGGGCAGGACCCTTGCTCTAGTTGGGGGGGGGGGGCCGGACCCTTGCTCTAGTTGGGGGGGGGGGGCCGGACCCTTGCTCTAGTTGGGGGGGGGGGCCGGACCCTTGCTCTAGTTGGGGGGGGGGGGCAGGACCCTTGCTCTAGTTGGGGGGGGGGGGCAGGACCCTTGCTCTAGTTGGGGGGGGGGGGCCGGACCCTTGCTCTAGTTGGGGGGGGGGGGCCGGACCCTTGCTCTAGTTGGGGGGGGGGGGGGGGGCCGGACCCTTGCTCTAGTTGGGGGGGGGGGGGCAGGACCCTTGCTCTAGTTGGGGGGGGGGGGGCAGGACCCTTGCTCTAGTTGGGGGGGGGGGGGGCCGGACCCTTGCTCTAGTTGGGGGGGGGGGGGCCGGACCCTTGCTCTAGTTGGGGGGGGGGGGGGCCGGACCCTTGCTCTAGTTGGGGGGGGGGGGGGGGGGGCCGGACCCTTGCTCTAGTAATACTTCTATTATATAAGTATTTTTCTTACTCTATTTGCGAGTCTAGTCTAGTTTTTGTTGTTACTTTGATGGGTGTGATAACGAAGTGCTGCTCCGTGTTTCCTCCGCGCAGAGAGCGATTACGAACACACAGCATCGAGTCTTCAGGAAAGTTGAAGCTTTCGCCGGAGCAGCATTGGGACTTCACAGCGGAGGACCTGAAGGATCTGGGCGAGATCGGCAGAGGCGCGTACGGCTCCGTAAATAAAATGATTCACAATCCGAGCGGACAGATTATGGCCGTCAAGGTGAGAGAGGGCGTGGACTTTCTGCTCATGTCCTTTTCTAGTATTTTTACCCTTGTAGTAATCTGTCCTTATATCTGTTATGCCATCCGTTTTTTATTCCTGCTAGAAGTTCTGAATGAATTACTAGCAGTTTGCATAATGGTCCAGATGGGTGTTACCAGTTGGCGGTGTGTCCCTGCACAGTCTGACACCGACGGCATTGGAAAGTCCAAAAACAATATCTTCTAGCGCGCGCGATAAAATTTACGTTTATTCCAGCTGCAAGACGCTAAAAGTAAAAACGGGTTCTTGGTCGTCACGAAGTCTCCGACATGTGATCACTTCCTGCTCCAGGTGCGAGCGTGCAATTAACCCTAGAGGAGCCAGGAAGGTGCGCTGCATTAGACAGGAGTGAAAATACAAAACCCACGATGATTCCTCCTGCCTCAGGGGAATCTGCGTCTAAGGTGCGGGGGCTCAGAAGGCTCCGTAAGACGCACCTTCCCTCCCCTTTTAGGACACGCCCTTTCTCTAGACCCAAAAGCTGCGACGTGTAGTACAGAAGACTCACTTAAAGGGAACCTGTCACAGCCAAAATGGCCTCTAAACCGCCGGCAGTCCCTCTGGCATCTAGTGATGCGCCCTTTTCCTGCCTGTTCATGTTGATCTTGAGTTCTGCACCTGCGCAGTGAGCCCCTCTGCAGTGTACTTGGCTTGTGCCCATGAGCTGGCACCTGTGCAGTTAGCCCTGCTGTAGTATACTTGCTTCGTGCCCATGAGTTGCCACCTGTGCAGTGAGCCCCGCTGTAGTCTACTTGTCTCGCGCCCATGAGTCAGCGCCTGCGCAGTGAGCCCCGCTGTAGTCTACTTGGCTTGTGCCCATGAGTCAGCGCCTGCGCAGTGAGCCCCGCTGTAGTCTACTTGTCTCGTGCCCATGAGTCAGCGCCTGCGCAGTGAGCCCCGCTGTAGTCTACTTGGCTCGCGCCCATGAGTCAGCGCCTGCGCAGTGAGCCCCGCTGTAGTCTACTTGGCTCGTGCCCATGAGTTGCCATCTGCGCAGTGAGCCCCGCTGTAGTCTACTTGTCTCGCGCCCATGAGTCAGCGCCTGCGCAGTGAGCCCCGCTGTAGTCTACTTGGCTTGTGCCCATGAGTCAGCGCCTGCGCAGTGAGCCCCGCTGTAGTCTACTTGTCTCGTGCCCATGAGTCAGCGCCTGCGCAGTGAGCCCTGCTGTAATCTACTTGTCTCGTGCCCATGAGTCAGCGCCTGCGCAGTGATCCCCGCTGTAGTCTACTTGTCTCGTGCCCATGAGTTGCCGCCTGCGCAGTGAGCCTCGCTGTAGTCTACTTGGCTTGTGCCCATGAGTCAGCGCCTGCGCAGTGAGCCCCGCTGTAGTCTACTTGTCTCGTGCCCATGAGTCAGCGCCTGCGCAGTGAGCCCTGCTGTAATCTACTTGTCTCGTGCCCATGAGTCAGCGCCTGCGCAGTGATCCCCGCTGTAGTCTACTTGTCTCGTGCCCATGAGTTGCCGCCTGCGCAGTGAGCCCCGCTGTAGTCTACTTGTCTCGTGCCCATGAGTCAGCGCCTGCGCAGTGAGCCCCGCTGTAGTCTACTTGGCTCGTGCCCATAATTCTGCGCCTGCGCAATGAGCCTCTAAAGCCAAGTAGACTACAGCGGTGCTCACTGCGCAGGCGCAGATGTGGCAATCACCTGGGGAGAAGCAGAAGAAGCCAAAAAAAGGCCATCAATCAAACGTGAGTGGACAGGAAGGGGGCGTGGCAAGCTTGACTTGAAGTGTTTGTCTTCAAGCTCCTCATTTGCATACAACGAGCGGCGGAGTAAGTTGTTCTCCCGCGATCCGGCCCATCGGACTAATTGCCAAGGACATCGTTAGAGACCAGATGACTTCAGCTGCGCAGATGCCCTTAAACTCTTTTTTTTCTCATTTTTTTTTTTTTTTTTTTCCCCTCCAGCGGATACGATCCACGGTGGACGAGAAGGAGCAGAAGCAGCTTCTGATGGACCTCGACGTGGTGATGAGGAGCAGCGACTGTCCGTACATAGTTCAGTTTTATGGGGCCCTGTTCAGAGAGGTGGGTGCAAGGACGGGGGAGGGGCTGTGACAACCTGTGTGTGAAGGAAGAGTTCTCCAGGCTACAGAGATCCATAACCCATCCTCGGGATAGATGAGATTGATGGGGGTCCGCCCGCCCCCACCGATCACTGTCCGCTGAGGATCGGTAGCCTGGAGTGCCCCTTTAAGTCTTTATAACAATGTTAATCTACATCATTAAAAACCGAATTTTTTGTATATAATATATTTATAATTATATAACTTATTTTCTAATATTTAATTTACTATTTTTATTTTTAAAATTTTAGGTTTAACGGTATTTTCCCCTCCTCCCGCAGGGCGACTGCTGGATCTGCATGGAGCTCATGGCTACCTCGTTCGACAAGTTTTACAAATATGTATATAGCTCATTAGATGACGTTATTCCCGAGGAGATTTTAGGAAAAATAACTTTAGCGGTGAGTAGATGACTCTTCTGGTGATGGCCGCGGGCCGGGCTCGGTTCCTGCCCCCACCGCTGACACTCTCCTCCTTCTCTTCCAGACTGTGAAGGCTTTGAACCACTTAAAGGAAAACTTGAAAATCATTCACAGAGGTGAGAAGACTCCAGGAGTCTGAGGGGAGGGCGACCGTCTGCCAGAACGTCACGCTAAGTTTCTTTTAGGTTTTATTCCTTGTTTTGGGAGGGGGGGGGGGGGGGGGGGTCTCAGGGCCACTGGTCTCAGTGGTGGACTATCCTTCTCTGCACTGAGGCCACAACAAGGACTCGCTTCACAGGAGAACTCAACCTGTGGAGACTTCACCATCTCTAGTGGTCCATAATAACGTGCATACATTGTCTGTTACCACACATGCCCAAAATTACAACACATCCTGTATTATACTCCAGAGCTGCACTCACTATTCTGCTGGTGCAGTCACTGTGTACATACATTACTTATCCTGTTCTGATCCTGAGTTACATCCTGTATTATACTCCAGAGCTGCACTCACTATTCTGCTGGTGCAGTCACTGTGTACATACATTACTTATCCTGTACTGATCCTGAGTTACATCCTGTATTATACTCCTGAGCTGCACTCACTATTCTGCTGGTGCAGTCACTGTGTACATACATTACTTATCCTGTTCTGATCCTGAGTTACATCCTGTATTATACTCCAGAGCTGCACTCACTATTCTGCTGGTGCAGTCACTGTGTACATACATTACTTATCCTGTACTGATCCTGAGTTACATCCTGTATTATACTCCAGAGCTGCACTCACTATTCTGCTGGTGCAGTCACTGTGTACATACATTACTTATCCTGTACTGATCCTGAGTTACATCCTGTATTATACTCCAGAGCTGCACTCACTATTCTGCTGGTGCACTCACTGTGTACATACATTACTTATCCTGTACTGATCCTGAGTTACATCCTGTATTATACTCCAGAGCTGCACTCACTATTCTGCTGGTGCACTCACTGTGTACATACATTACTTATCCTGTACTGATCCTGAGTTACATCCTGTATTATACTCCAGAGCTGCACTCACTATTCTGCTGGTGCAGTCACTGTGTACATACATTACATTACTTATCCTGTACTGATCCTGAGTTACATCCTGTATTATACTCCAGAGCTGCACTCACTATTCTGCTGGTGCAGTCACTGTGTACATACATTACATTACTTATCCTGTACTGATCCTGAGTTACATCCTGTATTATACTCCAGAGCTGCACTCACTATTCTGCTGGTGCAGTCACTGTGTACATACATTACATTACTTATCCTGTACTGATCCTGAGTTACATCCTGTATTATACTCCAGAGCTGCACTCACTATTCTGCTGGTGCAGTCACTGTGTACATACATTACATTACTTATCCTGTACTGATCCTGAGTTACATCCTGTGTTATACTCCAGAGCTGCACTCACTATTCTGCTGGTGGAGTCACTGTGTACATACATTACATTACTTATCCTGTACTGATCCTGAGTTACATCCTGTATTATACTCCAGAGCTGCACTCACTATTCTGCTGGTGGAGTCACTGTGTACATACATTACTTATCCTGTACTGATCCTGAGTTACATCCTGTATTATACTCCAGAGCTGCACTCACTATTCTGCTGGTGCAGTCACTGTGTACATACATTACTTATCCTGTACTGATCCTGAGTTACATCCTGTGTTATACTCCAGAGCTGCACTCACTATTCTGCTGGTGCAGTCACTGTGTACATACATTACATTACTTATCCTGTACTGATCCTGAGTTACATCCTGTATTATACTCCAGAGCTGCACTCACTATTCTGCTGGTGGAGTCACTGTGTACATACATTACTTATCCTGTACTGATCCTGAGTTACATCCTGTATTATACTCCAGAGCTGCACTCACTATTCTGCTGGTGCAGTCACTGTGTACATACATTACTTATCCTGTACTGATCCTGAGTTACATCCTGTATTATACTCCAGAGCTGCACTCACTATTCTGCTGGTGCAGTCACTGTGTACATACATTACTTATCCTGTACTGATCCTGAGTTACATCCTGTATTATACTCCAGAGCTGCACTCACTATTCTGCTGGTGCAGTCACTGTGTACATACATTACATTACTTATCCTGTACTGATCCTGAGTTACATCCTGTGTTATACTCCAGAGCTGCACTCACTATTCTGCTGGTGCAGTCACTGTGTACATACATTACATTACTTATCCTGTACTGATCCTGAGTTACATCCTGTATTATACTCCAGAGCTGCACTCACTATTCTGCTGGTGGAGTCACTGTGTACATACATTACTTATCCTGTACTGATCCTGAGTTACATCCTGTATTATACTCCAGAGCTGCACTCACTATTCTGCTGGTGCAGTCACTGTGTACATACATTACTTATCCTGTACTGATCCTGAGTTACATCCTGTATTATACTCCAGAGCTGCACTCACTATTCTGCTGGTGCAGTCACTGTGCACATACATTACTTATCCTGTACTGATCCTGAGTTACATCCTGTATTATACTCCAGAGCTGCACTCACTATTCTGCTGGTGCAGTCACTGTGTACATACATTACATTACTTATCCTGTACTGATCCTGAGTTACATCCTGTATTATACTCCAGAGCTGCACTCACTATTCTGCTGGTGCAGTCACTGTGTACATACATTACTTATCCTGTACTGATCCTGAATTACATCCTGTATTATACTCCAGAGCTGCACTCACTATTCTGCTGGTGCAGTCAACTGTGTACATACATTACATTACTTATCCTGTACTGATCCTCAGTTACATCCTGTATTATACTCCAGAGCTGCACTCACTATTCTGCTGGTGCAGTCACTGTGTACATACATTACTTATCCTGTACTGATCCTGAGTTACATCCTGTATTATACTCCAGAGCTGCACTCACTATTCTGCTGGTGCAGTCACTGTGTACATACATTACATTACTTATCCTGTACTGATCCTCAGTTACATCCTGTATTATACTCCAGAGCTGCACTCACTATTCTGCTGGTGCAGTCACTGTGTACATACATTACTTATCCTGTACTGATCCTGAGTTACATCCTGTATTATACTTCAGAGCTGCACTCACTATTCTGCTGTTGCAGTCACTCTGTAAATACATTACTTATCCTGTACTGATCCTGAGTTACATCCTGTATTATACTCCAGAGCTGCACTCACTATTCTGCTGGTGCACTCACTGTGTACATACATTACTTATCCTGTACTGCTCCTCAGTTACATCCTGTATTATACTCCAGAGCTGCACTCACTATTCTGCTGGTGCAGTCAACTGTGTACATACATTACATTACTTATCCTGTACTGATCCTGAGTTACATCCTGTATTATACTCCAGAGCTGCACTCACTATTCTGCTGGTGCAGTCACTGTGTACATACATTACATTACTTATCCTGTACTGATCCTGAGTTACATCCTGTATTATACTCCAGAGCTGCACTCACTATTCTGCTGGTGCAGTCACTGTGTACATACATTACATTACTTATCCTGTACTGATCCTGAGTTACATCCTGTATTATACTCCAGAGCTGCACTCACTATTCTGCTGGTGCAGTCACTGTGTACATACATTACTTATCCTGTACTGATCCTGAGTTACATCCTGTATTATACCCCAGAGCTGCACTCACTATTCTGCTGGTGCAGTCACTGTGTACACACATTACTTATCCTGTACTGATCCTCAGTTACATCCTGTATTATACTCCAGAGCTGCATTCACTATTCTGCTGGTGGAGTCACTGTGTACATACATTACTTATCCTGTACTGATCCTGAGTTACATCCTGTATTATACTCCAGAGCTGCACTCACTATTCTGCTGGTGCAGTCACTGTGTACATACATTACTTATCCTGTACTGATCCTGAGTTACATCCTGTATAATACTCCAGAGCTGCACTCACTATTCTGCTGGTGCAGTCACTGTGTACATACATTACTTATCCTGTACTGATCCTGAGTTACATCCTGTATTATACTCCAGAGCTGCACTCACTATTCTGCTGGTGCAGTCACTGTGTACATACATTACTTATCCTGTACTGATCCTGAGTTACATCCTGTATAATACTCCAGAGCTGCACTCACTATTCTGCTGGTGCAGTCACTGTGTACATACATTACTTATCCTGTACTGATCCTGAGTTACATCCTGTCTTATACTCCAGAGCTGCACTCCCTATTCTGCTGGTGCAGTCACTGTGTACATACATTACTTATCCTGTACTGATCCTGAGTTACATCCTGTATAATACTCCAGAGCTGCACTCACTATTCTGCTGGTGCAGTCACTGTGTACATACATTACTTATCCTGTACTGATCCTGAGTTACATCCTGTATTATACTCCAGAGCTGCACTCACTATTCTGCTGGTGCAGTCACTGTGTACATACATTACTTATCCTGTACTGATCCTGGGTTACATCCTGTATTATACTCCAGAGCTGCACTCACTATTCTGCAGGTTGCTTTTGGAAACAGTTAGCATACTTGTCATCAGGCTTCTGTAGTATTTATTACCCTGCATTCCTCCTTTTCTCCGCTAATAATGGCGCCCCTCCCCTCCCCCGCTCTCTACATTACAGATATCAAACCTTCAAATATTCTTCTGGACAGAAACGGGAATATTAAGCTTTGTGACTTTGGTATCAGTGGACAGCTCGTGGACTCCATCGCCAAGACCAGAGACGCCGGCTGCAGGCCATACATGGCGGTAAGTGGGGTTCATGTCATTTCTGCTCTCTTCAGCTGATGTTTCAGTGTTTTGTGTTTTTATTTTTAGATTTTTTCTTTACTGTTTTTACTGTTTTCAATTTTTTGTTTTTTATTTTAGATTTTTCTTTAGTTTTTTAGCTTTAGGGCTGCCTTTGTTATAATCTCTTTGTGGCAGTTTATGTCCCGGTGATGCGCCATATAATGAGGTTGCGGGCGGCGTGCTCCTCGCGGGGTTTAGATGCTCTTAGGGTTATTTAAGTGTAGACATGAGCTAAGCCTGGGAACACGGGCAGCGGCCCAAGTGATGTCATCTCCTATTTATAGGCCGCACCGTATTCTGACCCCCCCCCCTCCTCCTGCTGCTTCCGAATGAGTAAGCCGAGGTATTTTCTCCTCCGAAACCACTGAAGAATCCGGGTGACGACGCGGATCGGCATGCCTGTGATGGAGAAGGCGCTTAGTCAGAGCCTTGGAGTTCGTGCATTATTGTGGAAGGAGCTGATGTCACAGGCGGGGGGGGGGGGATCCTGCAGATCTGGAATCTCCTTACAAGTGGTGATTTCAGAAGATGTTGGAAGAGGAACCTTATAAGATTATGGAGAGGCTGTGGTCGGTTACTGGTGCTTCATGACCTCATTTACCAGGGCGAGCTCACCATGCATGGTCCAAGACTTGGCCAGAATATTCCACCATTCTGGTCTTCATAGCTTCCTGATATTCAGCTTTCCCTGTGAGAGATTAAATATTGTGCCTGGTGGCCCTCCGGCTGATTCCCCCCGCGCCGCCCCTTTGCCCTCCGGCTGATTCCCCCCGCGCCGCCCCTTTGCCCTCCGGCTGATTCCCCCCGCGCCGCCCCTTTGCCCTCCGGCTGATTCCCCCCGCGCCGCCCCTTTGCCCTCCGGCTGATTCCCCCCCACGCCTTTGCCCGCCGGCTGATTTCCCCCGACCCCCCCCAACACCGCGCCTTTGCCCGCCGGCTGATTTCCCCCCCCCCCCCCCCACACCGCGCCTTTGCCCGCCGGCTGATTAGACCCCCTCCCCCACACCGCGCCTTTGCCCGCCGGCTGATTCCCCCCCCCCCACACCGCGCCTTTGCCCGCCGGCTGATTCCCCCCCCCCCCACACCGCGCCTTTGCCCGCCGGCTGATTCCCCCCCCACACCGCGCCTTTGCCCGCCGGCTGATTCCCCCCCCCACACCGCCCCTTTTGCCCTACGGCTGATTCCCCCCCCCACACCGCCCCTTTTGCCCTACGGCTGATTCCCCCCGCGCGGCCCCTTTTGCCCTCCGGCTGATTCCCCCCACGCCTACACCTACTGGCTGATTCCCCCAGCGCCGCGCCTACACCTACTGGCTGAGTCTCCCCCCACCGCCGCGCCTACACCTACTGGCTGAGTCTCCCCCCACCACCACCACCGCGCCTTTTGCCCTCCGGCTGATTCCCCCAGCGCCGCGCCTTTTGCCCTCCGGCTGATTCCCCCCGCGCCCTTGCCCGCCCTGCCTACACCTACTGGCTGAGTCTCCCCCCACCACCACCACCGCGCCTTTTGCCCTCCGGCTGATTCCCCCAGCGCCGCGCCTTTTGCCCTCCGGCTGATTCCCCCCGCGCCCTTGCCCGCCCTGCCTACACCTACTGGCTGAGTCTCCCCCCACCACCACCACCGCGCCTGCAGTCGAGTATTTGTGTTGTGTGGGCATAAGGTCTCATGCACACGACTGTAAATTGTATCCACGTCCAGTCCGCGCTTTTTGCAGGTTGTTCAGACCCGTTCACTTCTAACGGACCGCAAACGGCATCTGTGTGCTGTCCGCCTTCGTGTGTCCGTTCCGCAGATTATATAACCTGTCCTGTTCTTGCCTGCAAATTCGGATCCTGGACCTCCCGAGGTCAGTGGGTCCTCCAAATGCGTATTTTGCGGATCCGGTCGTGTGAATGTCCCCTGATTTGCTGAGGTTTTATAATATAAAGCGTCCATTGGTTTGTGTGAACATGAGCATTCATTTCTCCATCCACCTCCAGAGCTGCATTCCCAGTTCTGCCTCTTTGTCTCCTGCTCCTTCCCTCTGGCTGCAGCTCTGGTTGTGACTGGAGTAGAGCGTGCACGTGTAGATCCTTGTGCTGTAATTGTTAAGTAACTGGAGTTTGACCCAGTTAGCGGTTGAGCGGTGCCGCCCCCGTGCGCATAGCTGAGCCGTGTCCTCACACATACTTCCAGCGTGGTTCTTCCTCTCAGAAAGTAAATAGACGAAAGCCGGGAGGAATCCTGCGTCCTGGAGCGCGGCCAAGAGGCGCTGATGTCGCTACTACCGTCCCTTCCCCGCACTTCATTCACACAACTTCTCCTTTTTAGGAGCTGGTGTGTGGCGGGCGGCCATGCTGAGGCTTGTAGTCCTACCTCTCCGCATATGCTAGAACACAGGCTATGGCGCTGCGCCAGTCTTCTGCCAATGAAGGGCACAATTTTTCAGCGCATTTTTATTTTAGTTTTTAAATAAAAAGTGGGTGTGGTTTAAGGAAGGGGCGGAGCCACAGTGACCCGACGAATAAATCCATAAATTACAGCTTTTGTTCCTTACAATTGCCAAGATCTCCGCTTGCTGTCAGTGAACGGGAACATTCTTAATCATCGAGAGGCTGATACCTGGTTACCGACCTGATCATGATCACAGCTGAGGGTTTGTTACAATTGTATCCAGTCTGTACAATACTCTGTGAGCTACTGCAGACTGTTACAGTGTATCAGCGCAGGAGAAATGTGTCCGCCTGAAGTCTGGGCTGTTACAATGTATCAGCGCAGGAGAAACGTGTCCTCCTGAAGTCTGGGCTGTTACAATGTATCAGCGCAGGAGAAACGTGTCCGCTTGAAGTCTCTGCTGTTACAGTGTATCAGCGCAGGAGAAACGTGTCCGCCTGAAGTCTGGCCTGTTACAGTGTATCAGCGCAGGAGAAATGTGTCCGCCTGAAGTCTGGCCTGTTACAGTGTATCAGCGCAGGAGAAATGTGTCCGCCTGAAGTCTGGGCTGTTACAGTGTATCAGCGCAGGAGAAATGTGTCCGCCTGAAGTCTGGGCTGTTACAGTGTATCAGCGCAGGAGAAATGTGTCCGCCTGAAGTCTGGGCTGTTACAGTGTATCAGCGCAGGAGAAACGTGTCCGCCTGAAGTCTGGGCTGTTACAGTGTATCAGCGCAGGAGAAATGTGTCCGCCTGAAGTCTCTGCTGTTACAGTGTATCAGCGCAGGAGAAACGTGTCCGCCTGAAGTCTGGGCTGTTACAGTGTATCAGCGCAGGAGAAACGTGTCCGCCTGAAGTCTGGGCTGTTACAGTGTATCAGCGCAGGAGAAACGTGTCCGCAGACTGATTGGCCGCCCCATCGTCAGATGTTTTCGGGGAAGGAAGGCTTTTAGTTTCTCGATTCAAACAAATGTTTCTATTCACTGACAAGCGGCGATTCTGATGATTGTGGGGGATTTCTTTTGGTCTCTTTATCTCCATAATGTGAATCTCTTTTATTTTTGTAGCCGGAAAGGATAGACCCCAGTGCGTCCAGACAAGGATACGACGTGCGCTCGGACGTGTGGAGCCTGGGCATCACGCTGGTGAGTGCTGACCGCTCATGTCTACATCTCTGTATAGAACCACAGACGGGCGCCCTGGTTAAAGCTTTGAATGGACACTAGATATAACAGGTGCCGCACGGATGTCCCTAAGACCAGCCTCGGGGTAGGGGCAGGGATGTCCATTCCAGCCACATAACCGCTTGGTCTCACAGCTCTTGGAATTTACCCTGACGAGGAATTATTTCCTCTTTGGGGGCGTCTTCTACCGCCAGCTCGGGGGCACCGCCATGGTGTTCTGCGACCCTCAGCCCCCACATGTCATGACGACGTGTTTGTGATCTGGAGAAATGATGATAAAGGCTTCCGAGAACTGGTCGCCATGTAGGACTGAGGTTCACATGTGAGAGTGATTGCGCTAGGCTAGCCTTCCTTCACATCACAAGGGGCTCTGGGGGGGGGCCAGCGTTTTCCGTAAACCCTCGGCCACTAATTCCCTGTTAAGGTGGGACATCATCATCCCTATCATCATCATCATCCCTATCCCCGGTCTATCTCCTGCGACGGGGCACCCCTGTTGGCCGGTACCTCCGTGTCCAGAGAAACTGTTCCTCTGACCTTGACTTCTGCAGATCTGCGGCAGAGATTTGAGGAAAGAGGGTATCCTGATCGTATCCGAAGGGCGGCCTATCAGAGGGCCATGGGCAGCGGTCGGACCCAGATATTACATCCCCAGGAGTACGAGAAATGCATACGAGTAATGGGCACCATTGACTCGGCAGTAAAACACTGGGCGCGCTGAGATGTGACATACTGCAGAGGACGGATCGCCTTGTCCGTAGTCACCAGTGCCGGGCGGCTATAAGGGATGTGTAGCTCGTCCCTTCGTCAGTCATACACCATTAGACACTGGGGTCCCCCCCACCTCTACTGACTAAGCTGGGCCCTCACTAGGCTGCAGAGGGGAATTGGTAGGGATACCCAGGTAGGTGAGTTTGATGTATCCACTGACAGGTACAAGCCCGGGTCAAGTAGGGTGCGATAAGGGTCAGAGACCCCAGTGGTGGCACCACTTTGAGAGACGCTGGTACTGTAGGCACATCCGGGCAGCACCTAGTCTATATCCAGTGTTGATTGAACCCATGTGGGTCTATATTCTGTTCAGACGGGCGCCCGACGTGTATTACTTTTGACCCAGTAAGATGGGGTTGGTTTTCATCTCCGTCTGAGCTCTTCAGTCTGGGGGGTGCAGCTAAAGGCTCATGGGGGCCCCCCCTCGTGAGCAGGGATGCTGCCCCTAGCCCTTTGATGGCTAACCTCTGGCACAACTACAACTCTCATGATGGACACTTCCTTGGCCTTATGATGGAGCACGCTGGGAGTCGTAGTTTCACCACAGCTGGAGTGCCGGAGGTCGGCCATCACTGCAGGATAGTTTCTACGTCTCCTCATCTTCTCCATTCAGACCAGACCGCCATGATGACTTCTTTCAGCCATGTCTGATCTCTGCAGTTTGACAAACAGACATCTTAGTTTCCTACTTTTCCATCATCCTGCCACCCCTAAAACTGTGCCCGCTGTGCTCCCCAATACTATCCTGCAGAAACTTCCGTTCTTTTGTACCTGGATCGATCCGATACCAGGATTTGCTATTTTTCGATACTAGGCTGCACTACTGCAGAGCGTAGTATCTATGGTAGGCGCCTCCGTTGGCGCGCACAGTGCAGTCCCTCCCTACCCACTGTGACGGGGCCACCGCTGCCACTAATGAAGAGGTAGTACTGAGGGGGGGCTCTGGCCACTGCGCCCCCAATGCATATAATTAACCTCTTAATCAAATGTACGCGGTGAGTGCTGGTTATATCACACAGCCAGCACCCGCCCTCAATGGCAGGGCGCGGCGATCCCAAATAACCGCATCTATTAACCCCTCAGATGCAGCACCCTGTTAAGGGCGGAAGCCGGCACCTGCCATGTACGTTTTGTATTAAGAGGTTAATTTTAATTATATGCTCTGGGGGTGCCCCCCCCCCTCAGTATTTTCATTGGTGGCAGTGGCCACAGGGTCTCCCCCCTCCGGCCTCATTGGCTTCCGATCAGAGCCCCAGCAGTGAGATCGTAGGGATCCGATCGGTTACCATGGCAGCCAGGACGCTACTGAAGCCCTGGCTGCCATGGTAACCTCCCTGCTGCTGTGTGTAGTATACACAGGGACAGTGTAAAGTCCTAGTCACCCTAATAGCTCTATAGGACAAGGGTTCTAGCCCCCTAACGGGGCTAATGGTTATTAAATAAAAAGTAACAAAAAAAAATAAAAAATAAGTATAAATCACCCCCTTTTCTAATTTTAAATATAAAATATATAAACCATAAAAAAAAAATTACTTATCGCTACGTCCGAAAAAGTCAGAACTATTAAAATATTTAAAAATATATCTCCTATGTGTTGAACGCCGTAACAGAAAAAAGAGAGAACGCGCAATTTGCCTTTTTTTTTGTCACCTTGTCCGTCCCCCCCCAAAAATAGGATCGGGCTGTTCTATTATGGCCTGGACGTTCCATAATGCGGAATGCATGCGGCGTTTTTGACTTTTTGTAGCGCACAGATAGCGCCCCCTTTAATAATTATGTGCACACACTGCCCTGAAAAAAAATTACTGCGCCAATAAAATAGTGTAACCATAATGTTCCCCAAAAATAATTGTGCTAAGCTGATAATCTGTGGGGGGCACCCTGGCACAGTATCTGCCAGAGTGCATAGTGTTAACAGTGCCCCCAATAGTAATAACGCCCCATTGTGCCCATACCAGTAATCACGTTACTCATAGTCCCCCAGTAATAGTAATTCTCCTCATAATGTGTGCCAGTAAAAAAATGCCCCCTAATGTGACGATACAAAACTACCCCCTTATAATGTGCACCAGTACAAAACTACCCCCTTATAATGTGCACCAGTACAAAACTAACCCCTTATAATGTGCACCAGTACAAAACTACCCCCTTATAATGTGCACCAGTACAAAACTACCCCCTTATAATGTGCACCAGTACAAAACTACCCCCTTATAATGTGCACCAGTACAAGACTACCCCCTTATAATGTGCACCAGTACAAGACTACCCCCTTATAATGTGCACCAGTACAAGACTACCCCCTTATAATGTGCACCAGTACAAAACTAACCCCTTATAATGTGCACCAGTACAAAACTACCCCCTTATAATGTGCACCAGTACAAAACTACCCCCTTATAATGTGCACCAGTACAAGACTACCCCCTTATAATGTGCACCAGTACAAGACTACCCCCTTATAATGTGCACCAGTACAAGACTACCCCCTTATAATGTGCACCAGTACAAGACTACCCCCTTATAATGTGCACCAGTACAAGACTACCCCCTTATAATGTGCACCAGTACAAGACTACCCCCTTATAATGTGCACCAGTACAAGACTACCCCCTTATAATGTGCACCAGTACAAGACTACCCCCTTATAATGTGCACCAGTACAAGACTACCCCCTTATAATGTGCACCAGTACAAGACTACCCCCTTATAATGTGCACCAGTACAAGACTACCCCCTTATAATGTGCACCAGTACAAGACTACCCCCTTATAATGTGCACCAGTACAAGACTACCCCCTTATAATGTGCACCAGTACAAGACTACCCCCTTATAATGTGCACCAGTACAAGACTACCCCCTTATAATGTGCACCAGTACAAGACTACCCCCTTATAATGTGCACCAGTACAAGACTACCCCCTTATAATGTGCACCAGTACAAGACTACCCCCTTATAATGTGCACCAGTACAAGACTACCCCCTTATAATGTGCACCAGTACAAGACTACCCCCTTATAATGTGCACCAGTACAAGACTACCCCCTTATAATGTGCACCAGTACAAGACTACCCCCTTATAATGTGCACCAGTACAAGACTACCCCCTTATAATGTGCACCAGTACAAGACTACCCCCTTATAATGTGCACCAGTACAAGACTACCCCCTTATAATGTGCACCAGTACAAGACTACCCCCTTATAATGTGCACCAGTACAAGACTACCCCCTTATAATGTGCACCAGTACAAGACTACCCCCTTATAATGTGCACCAGTACAAGACTACCCCCTTATAATGTGCACCAGTACAAGACTACCCCCTTATAATGTGCACCAGTACAAGACTACCCCCTTATAATGTGCACCAGTACAAGACTACCCCCTTATAATGTGCACCAGTACAAAGACTACCCCCTTATAATGTGCACCAGTACAAAGACTACCCCCTTATAATGTGCACCAGTACAAAGACTACCCCCTTATAATGTGCACCAGTACAAAAAATACCCCATTACCTTTCAGATCAGACCCCCACACTCGATCCTCAGATCAGACCCCCATGAGACCTTCGTGTTGGCCGCCTATGGCTAGACCTTGCCGGTGACTGTTGCTTTTATGGCTACCCCCCTCCCCTGACTTCTCATCGGCTCCTTTTCCGCTTCTGCAGTACGAATTGGCGACCGGGCGGTTCCCGTACCCCAAGTGGAACAGCGTTTTTGACCAGCTGACGCAGGTGGTGAAGGGGGACCCTCCGCAGCTCTGCAACTCTGACGAGAGGGAGTTCTCCCCCAGTTTTATCAACTTTGTCAACCTGTGGTAAGTTACCGTAAAAGAATATAACCAGGATGTGCGTTTTTTTTTAAATATTATTATAGTTTTCCGTTTAGACATTGAGAGGGTTATAATGATCTCAGAGGGAGACCTCTGCGGCCAGGATCTTCTCTGTGGTTATATAATTTTCTTCGGTCTGGCTACTTTCACACTTGCGTTTTGGAGCGGATCTGTCTGATGTCTGCACAGCTGGATCCGCTCCTATAATGCAAACGATGGTATCAGTTCAGAACGGATCCGTCTGCATAACTGGTTTTTTTAGATCTGATTTTTTTTTTTTTAGATCTGATCCGACAGTATATTCTAACACAGAGGCGTTCCCATGGTGATGGGGACGCTTCAAGTTAGAATATACTATAAGAACTGTGTACATGACTGCCCCCTGACCCCCCCCCCCCCCTTCCCCTGTATTTAACTCATTGGTGGCCAGTGTGGTCCTCCCTCCCCAGTATTTAACTCATTGGTGGCCAGTGCGGCCGGCCCCCCCCCCCCCCCCCCCCCCCCCTAATTAAAATGACCCCCCCCCCCCCATCATTGGTGGCAGTGGAGAGTTCCGATCGGAGTCCCAGTTTAATCGCTGTGACTCTGATTGGTAACCATGGCAACCAGGATGCTACTGCAGTCCTGGCTGCCATGGTTACTTAGCAATTTTAGAAGCATTATACTTACCTGCGCTGCCGGGCGCTCCTCCTACTGGTAAGTGAAAGGTCTGTGCGGCGCATTGCTTATAGCACAGACCTGTCACTTACCAGTAGGAGGAGCGCCCGGCCGGTCACAGACATCGCAGGTAAGTATAATGCTTCTAAAAATGCTAAGTAACCATGGCAGCCAGGACTGCAGTAGCGTCCTGGTTGCCATGGTTATCGATCGGAGGCCCAGCGATTAAACTGGGACTCCGATCGGAACTCTCCCCTGCCACCAATGATGGGGGTCGGTCATTTTAATTAGAGGGGAGAGGGAGGGAGGGCCGGCTGCACTGGCCACCAGTGAGTTAAATACAAGGGAGGGAGGGGGGGCCGGCCGCACTGGCCACCAATGAGTTAAATACAAGGGAGGGAGGGGGGGCTGGCCACCAATGAGTTAAATACAAGGGAGGGAGGGGGGGCCGGCCGCACTGGCCACCAATGAGTTAAATATAGGGGGGGGCAGTCATGTACACAGTTCTCAGTATATTCTAACTTGAGGCGTCCCCATCACCATGGGAACGCCTCTGTGTTAGAATATACTGTCGGATCTGAGTTTCACGATGTAACTCAAATCCGATGGTATATTCTAACATAGAGGCGTTCCCATGGTGATGGGGACGCTTCAAGTTAAAATATACCATCGGATTGGAGAAAACTCCGATCCTATGGTATATTAACTCCTGACTTTACATTGAAAGTCAATGGGGGACGGATCCGTTTGCAATTGCACCATATTGTGTCATCTTCAAACGGATCCGTCCCCAACGACTTGCATTGTAAGTCAGGACGGATCCGTTTGGCTCCGCACGGCCAGGCGGACACCAAAACGCTGCAAGCTGCGTTCCGGTGTCCGCCTGCTGAGCGAAACGGAGGCCAAACGGTGCCAAACTGATGCATTCTGAGCGGATCCGCATCCACTCAGAATGCATTGGGGCAGTACGGATCCGTTCGGGGCCGCTTGTGAGAGCCTTCAAACGGAACTCACAAGCGGAACCCCAAACGCTAGTGTGAAAGTAGCCTTAGATAATTCCATGGTATGTGCATCCATTTACAGCTGCATGAAGAATTTTTACATGTGACCTTACTGCCACCTGCTGGCTACTTGAAGGTTTGCACACATAATAATTCTGACAGCTTTTGCTGCCACCTGCTGGGGAATGGCAGTAACTGGTTGTCGTGTTTTTTTTTTTTTTTCTCTCCAAATCCTGTGTTTGCTGTTGTGTAAAATTTTCTCGTTTTATTAAAAACAAAATATTAATTTTTCCCCCCTTTTTTTTTCACAGCCTTACAAAGGACGAGTCTAAGAGGCCAAAATACAGAGAGCTTCTGGTGAGTGAAGCTCATGGTAGAGCGAATGATTACTGTGGTTGTTGCAGTTTGGATGGGGGGTATGGAATCTATACAATGGATGTAGGTGGGGGGGGGGGCAGTATATTTTGGCTATTCGACCCCTTTTCTTCTGTCCCGCAGAAACATCCTTTCATCATGATGTATGAAGATCGATACGTGGACGTCGCCACTTACGTCATCAAAATCCTTGATCAGATGCCCACCACCCCCAGCTCCCCCATGTACGTCGATTGACCTCGCTGCCGCTTGAAACTCTAGCAAAAGGCAAGAAAAAAAATAACACAAAAAAAATTAAAGATCAAGGAAGGGCTGGGAGCAAAGCGCCCACCGATGGAGATGGCGCCGCCACGGCCGGTGTGACTCTTCCCTCTCTCGCTCCGGCACCACGTGCAATAAGATCCGTGTTTGTTTCCTCTCTTTCCATTGTGTCCGTACGCTAAAGTCACATGTACATTGCATCCCGTTCATCTGCTGGTCGCACAGAGGTCACGTCCGGGGACCGAAACGTTGGCGTCTATCTGCTCGGACCTGTTCAGTGGGACCCGGTGAGACTGGAACAAAAACCATCTTCACTGCTGCCCAAACTAAAGGAGGCGTTTGTGAGGGGCGCCCCCGAGGAGTAGATAGAAGACCTGGCGTCGTCATCCAACCTTCCCCCTCCCCACCCCACTCTCCCGGAGGCGGGGCAAGGCAAAGAATATGAATTATATATAAATATATATATATTTTTTATTATTTTTAAATAAAAAAGCAAAAAAATTTTTTTCACAAAGTGCAATAGGATAACTGATTCTCCGCCAGGTGGTCCTGTGACGGTGCAGGTCTGGACACACTTTTATTTTTGTTTTTTTTCCTTTTTTTTTTTTTTTTCGCCCCCTCTGGCAGAGAATGTTCTGCTATAATTATTTTGTTATTGTGAGTGTCAGTTGAATTTAATTTTTTTTTTTTCTTTTTTTTTTTCTCCTTTTACTTTATTATTTTTTTTTTTTTTAAGAATCATAAATTGTAAAAAAAAAAAGAAAAAAAAAACTCTACCAAAAACACAAAATGAAATGATGTTGCATTGACTAAATCTAACATTAAATATTAAGAGATGGATATTACGCTTGTTGTTCATGTGGCTTTTCCTGTGTAAAAGGTATTTTTATTCATTTTTCACCATCAAGTTTAAACTTTATATAACTGGAATTCCTTTAACTCTTGCACTGAGAATCGGTCCGAATCAGCAGGTAGGACTTTATATAAGAGTACTGAGCAGTATAGATGTGAATGAAGCACTTGGCCTCTGTAACATGAGTGAGTTCCATGCATTGGACTCGCAGCCTGTGTGAGAAAGAGCTCCTGACCGCCCAGCACTGCCGCTATATGGATTTATCATGTGACCCTGAGGCCCCGTTCACACGGGCGAGTATTCCGTGCGGATGCGATGCGTGAGTTGAACGCATTGCAACCGCACTGAATCCCGACCCATTCATTTCTATGGAGCTGTGCACAAGAGCGGTGACTTTCACACATCACTTGTGCGTTGCTTGAAAATCGCAGCATGCTCTATATTCTGCGTTTATCACGTAACGCAGACTCCATAGAAGTGAATGGGGTTGCGTGAAAATCGCAAGCAAGTGCGGATGTGGTGCGATTTTCACGCACAGTTGTTAGGAGGGGCTTAGATACACAGCTCAGTAGGCAGTATCTCATAGGATTAGATACACAGCAGACTGTATCACACAGGATTAGATACACAGGTCAGCAGACCGTATCACAGGATAGGATTAGATACACAGCTCAGCAGACAGTATCACATAGGATTAGATACACAGCTCAGCAGACAGTATCACACAGGTTAGGATTAGATACACAGCTCAGCAGACAGTATCACATAGGATTAGATACACAGCTCAGCAGACAGTATCACATAGGATTAGATACACAGCTCAGCAAACAGTATCACACATGATAGGATTAGATACACAGCTCAGCAGACAGTATCACACAGGATAGGATTAGATACACAGCTCAGCAGACAGTATCACACAGGATAGGATTAGATACACAGCTCAGCAGACTGTATCACACAGGATAGGATTAGATACACAGCTCAGCAGGCAGTATCACACAGGGTAGGATTAGATACACAGCTCAGCAGACAGTATCACACAGGATAGGATTAGATACACAGCTCAGCAGACTGTATCACACAGGATAGGATTAGATACACAGCTCAGCAGACAGTATCACACAGGATAGGATTAGATACACAGCTCAGCAGACAGTATCACACAGGACAGGCTTAGATACACAGCTCAGCAGATAGTATCACACAGGATAGGATTAGATACACAGCTCAGCAGACAGTATCACACAGGATAGGATTAGATACACAGCTCAGCAGACAGTATCACACAGGATAGGATTAGATACACAGCTCAGCAGACAGTATCACACAGGATAGGATTAGATACACAGCTCAGCAGACAGTATCACATAGGACAGGATTAGATACACAGCTCAGCAGACAGTATCACACAGGATAGGATTAGATACAGGAGACAATCTGATTAGATACAGTGTCACACATAACAGAGCAGCATTCTGTCCCTGAAACGCGTCATTCCCTCTTCTCGTCTTGTTGTTTCTGCATGAACTGAAAGGGTTAATCGCAGCGTCTTTGACTCCGTCACGTTGATTTTTTTAGAAGGCGTCTTCCTGCTGCCAACAATGGCGTCCGCCGATCTGAGAGACGAGCTGAACTGCTCCATCTGCCTGGACATCTATACAGACCCCGTCACCCTGAGGTGCGGACACAACTTCTGCCGGGGGTGCATTAAAGACGTGCTGGACACCCAGGAGGGCTCTGGAGTCTATACCTGTCCTGACTGCAGAGAGGACTTCCTCGAACGTCCGGCCTTGAGGAGAAACACAACTCTGAGTAACATTGCTCAGCACTTCCTCTGTACTCCACAACAGGAAGGGCCTGGGATCTTCTGCACCTTCTGTGATGTGCCAGTCCCGGCCGTTCGCTCCTGTGTGCAGTGTGAGACCTACATGTGCCACCATCACTTGATGAAGCATGATCGGTCAGTAGAACATACCTCAACTCCACTCAATCCCTCTCCAAAGAGTAGAAAATGTGTTGTCCACCACAAAGCCTTGGAATATTACTGCTACATGGATTCCGTCTGTGTCTGTGCACAATGTGTGTCTTCTAGGCATTGTGGACATAGAGTGGAACCAATGGAGGATGCTCTTCAGATGAGGAAAGAGAACATGAGGAATGTTCTGCAGAAACTCACAACAAACATTGAGAAGACTGAGAAAAGAGTCCAGAGTCTGCAGAAGAAAGAGCAAAATGTTCATGAAAAAGCAAATGATTTAACCGAGAGGGTCAGGGTCATGCTCGTAGATATAAGGAGACAACTAGAAGACCTTGAGAAGAAGGTCCTGAATGAGATCTCCAGGCAGAAGGAACAGGTGTCATTGTCAGTCTTGGACTTGATCCAACAAATGGAAATTAAAAAGAGTGAAATGACAAGGAAGATAACCTACATGACGGAGCTGTGTAACATGACTGACCCCATATCTGTTCTGGAGGACTCACCAGGAGATGACTTTTGGGATACTGCGGTGGTAGCAAATGAAGAGAAAGGTTTGGAAGATAAGCTTTATAGGGTAGGTGATCTGGATGAAGGTCTGATTTCAGAGATGTTTGAAGAAGTGCTATCTGACATCATGACCGGTGTAAAGACAAGGCTCAGAGGTCCAGGGTGGACAGGTCTACGGATGGATGTTAACACGGCTGGAAACCATGTCCACCTATCAGATGACTTGAAAACTGTGACCTGGTCCAACGGAACCCAACCCTATCCAGGAACCCCTGAGAGATTCCAGTACCCACAGATCCTCAGCACTAATAGCTTCCATACAGGCCAACATTACTGGGATGTGGAGACCAGTAAAACTGGAAGGTGGAGGGTAGGGATGTGTTATCCCAGCATGGACCGGACAGGAGATCAGTCATATATCGGGGACAATGAGAAGTCTTGGTGTCTGCGATGGCAAAAAAAATCTATACTCCGTCCTCCATGACAATGTGGAGACTGTGCTATCACTGGAGCCTTCATGTCATACATTGAGAATGCGCCTGGACTATGAGGCCGGGCAGCTGACATTTTATGAGCTCAGTGACCCCATCAGACACCTGCAAACCTTCACCACCACCTTCACCGAGCCCCTCCATGTTGGATTTCGGTTATATAAGTCGTGGGTGAAAATTATTGATCCTGAATGAGATGAAGATAACAAGGTCATCCATGATGAAAGTATGTGCTTTATGATAGATGTAAGGACATTGACTGTCCACCTACCACCTCGATGAGGGTCTCAAGTGTGGCACCAGTCCCACCAGAGGGCAGCATATCACTTTTATCCAGGGCTGACTGGAGATGGACAGACCCACCATGACTGGCTAGGTTCTGACTGGTGAGGATTTTGAGGTCTACCAGAAGAGCACATCTACTGACTTCTGAGACATAAAAGTAAGATGAGCCCCACAGTCCCTTCTCTCATGAGCCTGAGGGGCCCCAGTCAGGTAGTGGTATTGATGCCGCCCTTGGACCCTCTGCAGAGTGACTACTGATAGCATTACACTGCACTAATGATGGCGTCTCGTGAGTCCACCAACGTGTGAGCTCCTTCTGCGTTATCTGCAAGATGTGATGTATGAAATCTCTGAAAATAAAGAAAAATGGAAATTCATTTTCTTCATTGGTGCTAAATAAGGAGACAGTATCACATATGAGATACAGGCTTAGATACAGCGGCTTAGGAAAGATTATTACACACAACCGGATTAGATACTCAGCTCAGGAGGCAGTATCACACAGGAGAGGATTAGATACACGGCTCAGCAGACAGTATCACACAGGATAGGATTAGATACACAGCTCAGCAGGCAGTAACACACAGGATAGGATTAGATACACAGCTCAGCAGACTGTATCACACAGGAGGGGATTAGATACACAGCTCAGCAGACAGTATCACACATCATAGGATTAGATACACAGCTCAGCAGGCTGTATCACACAGGATAGGATTAGATACACAGCTCAGCAGACTGTATCACACAGGATAGGATTAGATACACAGCTCAGCAGACTGTATCACACAGGATAGGATTAGATACACAGCTCAGCAGACAGTATCAAACAGGATAGGATTAGATACACAGCTCTGCAGACATTATCACACAGGAGGGGATTAGATACACAGCTCAGCAGACAGTATCACACATCATAGGATTAGATACACAGCTCAGCAGGCAGTAACACACAGGATAGGATTAGATACACAGCTGAGCAGACTGTATCACACAGGATAGGATTAGATACATAGCTCAGCAGACAGTATCACACAGGATAGGATTAGATACACAGCTCAGCAGACTGTATCACACAGGATAGGATTAGATACACAGCTCAGCAGACTGTATCACACAGGATAGGATTAGATACACAGCTCAGCAGACAGTATCAAACAGGATAGGATTAGATACACAGCTCAGCAGACTGTATCACACAGGATAGGATTAGATACACAGCTCAGCAGACAGTATCACACATGATAGGATTAGATACACAGCTCAGCAGACAGTATCACACAGGATAGGATTAGATACACAGCTCAGCAGACAGTATAAAACAGGATAGGATTAGATACACAGCTCAGCAGACAGTATCACACAGGAGAGGATTAGATACACAGCTCAGCAGACAGTATCACACAGGATAGGATTAGATACACAGCTCAGCAGTCAGTATCACACAGGATAGGATTAGATACACAGCTCAGCAGACAGTATCACACAGGATAGGATTAGATACACAGCTCAGCAGACAGTATCACACAGGATAGGATTAGATACACATCTCAGCAGACAGTATCATATAGGATAGGATTAGATACACAGCTCAGCAGACAGTATCACACAGGATAGGATTAGATACACAGCTCAGCAGACAGTATCACACAGGATAGGATTAGATACACAGCTCAGCAGACAGTATCACACAGGATAGGATTAGATACACAGCTCAGCAAGCAGTAACACACAGGATAGGATTAGATACACAGCTCAGCAGACAGTATCACACAGGATAGGATTAGATACACAGCTCAGCAGACAGTATCACACAGAATAGGATTAGATACACAGCTCAGCAGACAGTATCACACAGGATAGGATTAGATACACAGCTCAGCAGACAGTATCACACAGGATAGGATTAGATACACAGCTCAGCAGACTGTATCACACAGGAGAGGATGAGATACACAGCTCAGCAGACTGTATCACACAGGATAGGATTAGATACACAGCTCAGCAGACAGTATCACACAGAATAGGATTAGATACACAGCTCAGCAGACTGTATCACACAGGATAGGATTAGATACACAGCTCAGCAGACAGAATCACACAGGATAGGATTAGATACACAGCTCAGCAGACAGTATCACACAGGATAGGATTAGATACACAGCTCAGCAGACAGTATCACACAGGATAGGATTAGATACACAGCTCAGCAAGCAGTAACACACAGGATAGGATTAGATACACAGCTCAGCAGACAGTATCACACAGGATAGGATTAGATACACAGCTCAGCAGACAGTATCACACAGAATAGGATTAGATACACAGCTCAGCAGACAGTATCACACAGGATAGGATTAGATACACAGCTCAGCAGACAGTATCACACAGGATAGGATTAGATACACAGCTCAGCAGACTGTATCACACAGGAGAGGATGAGATACACAGCTCAGCAGACTGTATCACACAGGATAGGATTAGATACACAGCTCAGCAGACAGTATCACATAGGATAGGATTAGATACACAGCTCAGCAGACAGTATCACACAGGATAGGATTAGATATACAGCTCAGCAGGCAGTATCACACAGGACAGGATTAGATACACAGCTCAGCAGACAGTATCACACAGGATAAGATTAGATACACAGCTCAGCAGACAGTATCACACAGGATAGGATTAGATACACAGCTGAGCAGACTGTATCACAGGATAGGATTATATACACAGCTCAGCAGACTGTATCACACAGGATAGGATTAGATACACAGCTCAGCAGACAGTATCACACAGGATAGGATTAGATACACAGCTCAGCAGACTGTATCACACAGGATAGGATTAGATACACAGCTCAGCAGACAGTATCACACAGGATAGGATTAGATACACAGCTCAGCAGACTGTATCACACAGGATAGGATTAGATACACAGCTCAGCAGACAGTATCACACAGGATAGGATTAGATACACAGCTCAGCAGACAGTATCACACATGATAGGATTAGATACACAGCTCAGCAGACGGTATCACACAGGATAGGATTAGATACACAGCTCAGCAGACAGTATCACACAGGACAGGATTAGATACACAGCTCAGCAGACAGTATCATATAGGATAGGATTAGATACACAGCTCAGCAGACAGTATCACACAGGATAGGATTAGATACACAGCTCAGCAGACAGTATCACACAGGATAGGATTAGATACACAGCTCAGCAGACAGTATCACACAGGATAGGATTAGATACACAGCTCAGCAGACAGTATCACACAGGATAGGATTAGATACACAGCTCAGCAGACAGTATCACACAGGATAGGATTAGATACACAGCTCAGCAGACAGTATCACACAGGATAGGATTAGATACACAGCTCAGCAGGCAGTATCACACAGGACAGGATTAGATACACAGCTCAGCAGACAGTATCACACAGGATAAGATTAGATATACAGCTCAGCAGACAGTATCACACAGGATAGGATTAGATACACAGCTGAGCAGACTGTATCACAGGATAGGATTAGATACACAGCTCAGCAGACAGTATCACACAGGACAGGATTAGATACACAGCTCAGCAGACTGTATCACACAGGATAGGATTAGATACACAGCTCAGCAGACAGTATCACACAGGATAGGATTAGATACACAGCTCAGCAGACTGTATCACACAGGATAGGATTAGATACACAGCTCAGCAGACAGTATCATACAGGATAGGATTAGATACACAGCTCAGCAGATTGTATCACACAGGATAGGATTAGATACACAGCTCAGCAGACTGTATCACACAGGATAGAATTAGATACACAGCTCAGCAGACAGTATCACACAGGATAGGATTAGATACACAGCTCAGCAGACAGTATCACACAGGATAGGATTAGATACACAGCTCAGCAGACAGTATCACACAGGACAGGATTAGATACACAGCTCAGCAGACAGTATCACACAGGATAGGATTAGATACACAGCTCAGCAGACAGTATCACACAGGATAGGATTAGATACACAGCTCAGCAGTCAGTATCACACATGATAGGATTAGATACACAGCTCAGCAGACAGTATCACACAGGATAAGATTAGATACACAGCTCAGCAGACAGTGTCACACAGGATAGGATTAGATACACAGCTCAGCAGACAGTATCACACATGATAGGATTAGATACACAGCTCAGCAGACAGTATCACACAGGATAGGATTAGATACACAGCTCAGCAGACAGTATCACACAGGTTAGGATTAGATACACAGCTGAGCATACAGTATCACACAGGATAGGATTATATACACAGCTCAGCAGACAGTATCACACAGGATAGGATTAGATACACAGCTCAGCAGACAGTATCACACAGGATAGGATTAGATACACAGCTCAGCAGACAGTATCACACAGGATAGGATTAGATACACAGCTCAGCAGACAGTATCACACAGGATAGGATTAGATACACAGCTCAGCAGACAGTATCACACAGGATAGGATTAGATACACAGCTCAGCAGACAGTATCACACAGGATAGGATTAGATACACAGCTGAGCATACAGTATCACACAGGATAGGATTAGATACACAGCTCAGCAGACAGTATCACACAGGATAGGATTAGATACACAGCTCAGCAGACAGTATCACACAGGATAGGATTAGATACACAGCTCAGCAGACAGTATCACACAGGATAGATTAGATACACAGCTCAGCAGACAGTATCACACAGGATAGGATTAGATACACAGCTCAGCAGACTGTATCACACAGGATAGGATTAGATACACAGCTCAGCAGACAGTATCATACAGGATAGGATTAGATACACAGCTCAGCAGACTGTATCACACAGGATAGGATTAGATACACAGCTCAGCAGACAGTATCACACAGGATAGGATTAGATACACAGCTCAGCAGACAGTATCACACATGATAGGATTAGATACACAGCTCAGCAGACGGTATCACACAGGATAGGATTAGATACACAGCTCAGCAGACAGTATCACACAGGACAGGATTAGATACACAGCTCAGCAGACAGTATCACACAGGACAGGATTAGATACACAGCTCAGCAGACAGTATCACACAGGATAGGATTAGATACACAGCTCAGCAGACAGTATCACACAGGATAGGATTAGATACACAGCTCAGCAAGCAGTAACACACAGGATAGGATTAGATACACAGCTCAGCAGACAGTATCACACAGGATAGGATTAGATACACAGCTCAGCAGACAGTATCACACAGGATAGGATTAGATACACAGCTCAGCAGACAGTATCACACAGGATAGGATTAGATACACAGCTCAGCAGACAGTATCACACAGGATAGGATTAGATACACGGCTCAGCAGACAGTATCACACAGGATAGGATTAGATACACAGCTCAGCAGGCAGTATCACACAGGACAGGATTAGATACACAGCTCAGCAGACAGTATCACACAGGATAAGATTAGATACACAGCTCAGCAGACAGTATCACACAGGATAGGATTAGATACACAGCTGAGCAGACTGTATCACAGGATAGGATTAGATACACAGCTCAGCAGACAGTATCACACAGGACAGGATTAGATACACAGCTCAGCAGACTGTATCACACAGGATAGGATTAGATACACAGCTCAGCAGACAGTATCACACAGGATAGGATTAGATACACAGCTCAGCAGACTGTATCACACAGGATAGGATTAGATACACAGCTCAGCAGACAGTATCATACAGGATAGGATTAGATACACAGCTCAGCAGACTGTATCACACAGGATAGGATTAGATACACAGCTCAGCAGACTGTATCACACAGGATAGAATTAGATACACAGCTCAGCAGACAGTATCACACAGGATAGGATTAGATACACAGCTCAGCAGACAGTATCACACAGGATAGGATTAGATACACAGCTCAGCAGACAGTATCACACAGGACAGGATTAGATACACAGCTCAGCAGACAGTATCACACAGGATAGGATTAGATACACAGCTCAGCAGACAGTATCACACAGGATAGGATTAGATACACAGCTCAGCAGACAGTATCACACAGGATAGGATTAGATACACAGCTCAGCAGACTGTATCACACAGGATAGAATTAGATACACAGCTCAGCAGACAGTATCACACAGGATAGGATAGATACACAGCTCAGCAGACAGTATCACACAGGATAGATTAGATACACAGCTCAGCAGACAGTATCACACAGGACAGGATTAGATACACAGCTCAGCAGACAGTATCACACAGGATAGGATTAGATACACAGCTCAGCAGACAGTATCACACAGGATAGGATTAGATACACAGCTCAGCAGTCAGTATCACACATGATAGGATTAGATACACAGCTCAGCAGACAGTATCACACAGGATAAGATTAGATACACAGCTCAGCAGACAGTATCACACAGGATAGGATTAGATACACAGCTCAGCAGACAGTATCACACATGATAGGATTAGATACACAGCTCAGCAGACAGTATCACACAGGATAGGATTAGATACACAGCTCAGCAGACAGTATCACACAGGTTAGGATTAGATACACAGCTGAGCATACAGTATCACACAGGATAGGATTAGATACACAGCTCAGCAGACAGTATCACACAGGTTAGGATTAGATACACAGCTGAGCATACAGTATCACACAGGATAGGATTAGATACACAGCTCAGCAGACAGTATCACACAGGATAGGATTAGATACACAGATCAGCAGACAGTATCACACAGGATAGGATTAGATACACAGCTCAGCAGTCAGTATCACACATGATAGGATTAGATACACAGCTCAGCAGACAGTATCACACAGGATAGGAATAGATACACAGCTCAGCAGACAGTATCACACAGGATAGGATTAGATACACAGCTCAGCAGACTGTATCACACAGGATAGGATTAGATACACAGCTCAGCAGACAGTATCATACAGGATAGGATTAGATACACAGCTCAGCAGACTGTATCACACAGGATAGGATTAGATACACAGCTCAGCAGACAGTATCACACAGGATAGGATTAGATACACAGCTCAGCAGACAGTATCACACATGATAGGATTAGATACACAGCTCAGCAGACGGTATCACACAGGATAGGATTAGATACACAGCTCAGCAGACAGTATCACACAGGACAGGATTAGATACACAGCTCAGCAGACAGTATCATATAGGATAGGATTAGATACACAGCTCAGCAGACAGTATCACACAGGATAGGATTAGATACACAGCTCAGCAGACAGTATCACACAGGATAGGATTAGATACACAGCTCAGCAAGCAGTAACACACAGGATAGGATTAGATACACAGCTCAGCAGACAGTATCACACAGGATAGGATTAGATACACAGCTCAGCAGACAGTATCACACAGGATAGGATTAGATACACAGCTCAGCAGACAGTATCACACAGGATAGGATTAGATACACAGCTCAGCAGACAGTATCACACAGGATAGGATTAGATACACAGCTCAGCAGACAGTATCACACAGATAGGATTAGATACACAGCTCAGCAGGCAGTATCACACAGGACAGGATTAGATACACAGCTCAGCAGACAGTATCACACAGGATAAGATTAGATACACAGCTCAGCAGACAGTATCACACAGGATAGGATTAGATACACAGCTGAGCAGACTGTATCACAGGATAGGATTAGATACACAGCTCAGCAGACAGTATCACACAGGACAGGATTAGATACACAGCTCAGCAGACTGAATCACACAGGATAGGATTAGATACACAGCTCAGCAGACAGTATCACACAGGATAGGATTAGATACACAGCTCAGCAGACTGTATCACACAGGATAGGATTAGATACACAGCTCAGCAGACAGTATCATACAGGATAGGATTAGATACACAGCTCAGCAGAATGTATCACACAGGATAGGATAGATACACAGCTCAGCAGACTGTATCACACAGGATAGAATTAGATACACAGCTCAGCAGACAGTATCACACAGGATAGGATTAGATACACAGCTCAGCAGACAGTATCACACAGGATAGGATTAGATACACAGCTCAGCAGACAGTATCACACAGGACAGGATTAGATACACAGCTCAGCAGACAGTATCACACAGGATAGGATTAGATACACAGCTCAGCAGACAGTATCACACAGGATAGGATTAGATACACAGCTCAGCAGGTCAGTATCACACATGATAGGGATTAGATACACAGCTCAGCAGACAGTATCACACAGGATAGATTAGATTACACAGCTCAGCAGACAGTATCACACATGATAGATTAGATACACAGCTCAGCAGACAGTATCACACAGGATAGGATTAGATACACAGCTCAGCAGACAGTATCACACAGGTTAGGATTAGATACACAGCTGAGCAGACAGTATCACACAGGATAGGATTAGATACACAGCTCAGCAGACAGTATCACAAAGGTTAGGATTAGATACACAGCGAGCATACAGTATCACACAGGATAGGATTAGATACACAGCTCAGCAGACAGTATCACACAGGATAGATTAGATACACAGCTCAGCAGACAGTATCACACATGATAGGATTAGATACACAGCTCAGCAGACAGTATCACACAGGATAGGATTAGATACACAGCTCAGCAGACAGTATCACACAGGATAGGATTAGATACACAGCTCAGTAGACAGCATCACACAGGATAGGATTAGATACACAGCTCAGCAGACAGTATCACACAGATAAGATTAGATACACAGCTCAGCAGTCAGTATCACACAGGATAGGATTAGATACACAGCTCAGCAGACAGTATCACACAGGATAGGATAGATACACAGCTCAGCAGACAGTATCACACATGATAGGATTAGATACACAGCTCAGCAGACAGTATCACACAGGATAAGATTAGATACACAGCTCAGCAGACAGTGTCACACAGGATAGGATTAGATACACAGCTCAGCAGACAGTATCACACATGATAGGATTAGATACACAGCTCAGCAGACAGTATCACACAGGATAGGATTAGATACACAGCTCAGCAGACAGTATCACACAGGTTAGGATTAGATACACAGCTGAGCATACAGTATCACACAGGATAGGATTAGATACACAGCTCAGCAGACAGTATCACACAGGATAGGATTAGATACACAGCTCAGCAGACAGTATCACACAGGATAGGATTAGATACACAGTTCAGCAGACAGTATCACACAGGATAGGATTAGATACACAGCTCAGCAGGCAGTATCACACAGGATAGGATTAGATACACAGCTCAGCAGACAGTAACACACAGGATAGGATTAGATACACAGCTCAGCAGACAGTATCACACAGGATAGGATTAGATACACAGCTCAGCAGACAGTATCACACAGGATAGGATTAGATACACAGCTCAGCAGTCAGTATCACACAGGATAGGATTAGATACACAGCTCAGCAGACAGTATCACACAGGATAGGATTAGATACAGGAGACAATCTGATTAGATACAGTGTCACACATAACAGAGCAGCATTCTGTCCCTGAAACGCGTCATTCCCTCTTCTCGTCTTGTTGTTTCTGCATGAACTGAAAGGGTTTAATCGCAGCGTCTTGACTCCGTCACGTTGATTTTTTTAGAAGGCGTCTTCCTGCTGCCAACAATGGCGTCCGCCGATCTGAGAGACGAGCTGAACTGCTCCATCTGCCTGGACATCTATACAGACCCCGTCACCCTGAGGTGCGGACACAACTTCTGCCGGGGGTGCATTAAAGACGTGCTGGACACCCAGGAGGGCTCTGGAGTTTATACCTGTCCTGACTGCAGAGAGGACTTCCTCGAACGTCCGGCCTTGAGGAGAAACACAACTCTGAGTAACATTGCTCAGCACTTCCTCTGTACTCCACAACAGGAAGGGCCTGGGATCTTCTGCACCTTCTGTGATGTGCCAGTCCCAGCCGTTCGCTCCTGTGTGCAGTGTGAGACCTACATGTGCCACCATCACTTGATGAAGCATGATCGGTCAGTAGAACATACCTCAACTCCACTCAATCCCTCTCCAAAGAGTAGAAAATGTGTTGTCCACCACAAAGCCTTGGAATATTACTGCTACATGGATTCCGTCTGTGTCTGTGCACAATGTGTGTCTTTCTAGGCATTGTGGACATAGAGTGGAACCAATGGAGGATGCTCTTCAGATGAGGAAAGAGAACATGAGGAATGTTCTGCAGAAACTCACAACAAAACATTGAGAAGACTGAGAAAAGAGTCCAGAGTCTGCAGAAGAAAGAGCAAAATGTTCATGAAAAAGCAAATGATTTAACCGAGAGGGTCAGGGTCATGCTCGTAGATATAAGGAGACAACTAGAAGACCTTGAGAAGAAGGTCCTGAATGATATCTCCAGGCAGAAGGAACAGGTGTCATTGTCAGTCTTGGACTTGATCCAACAAATGGAAATTAAAAAGAGTGAAATGACAAGGAAGATAACCTACATGACGGAGCTGTGTAACATGACTGACCCCATATCTGTTCTGGAGGACTCACCAGGAGATGACTTTTGGGATACTGCGGTGGTAGCAAATGAAGAGAAAGGTTTGGAAGATAAGCTTTATAGGGTAGGTGATCTGGATGAAGGTCTGATTTCAGAGATGTTTGAAGAAGTGCTATCTGACATCATGACCGGTGTAAAGACAAGGCTCAGAGGTCCAGGGTGGACAGGTCTACGATGGATGTTAACACGGCTGGAAACCAGTCCACCTATCAGATGACTTGAAAACTGTGACCTGGTCCAACGGAACCCAACCCTATCCAGGAACCCCTGAGAGATTCCAGTACCCACAGATCCTCAGCACTAATAGCTTCCATACAGGCCAACATTACTGGGATGTGGAGACCAGTAAAACTGGAAGGTGGAGGGTAGGGATGTGTTATCCCAGCATGGACCGGACAGGAGATCAGTCATATATCGGGGACAATGAGAAGTCTTGGTGTCTGCGATGGCAAAAAAATCTATACTCCGTCCTCCATGACAATGTGGAGACTGTGCTATCACTGGAGCCTTCATGTCATACATTGAGAATGCGCCTGGACTATGAGGCCGGGCAGCTGACATTTTATGAGCTCAGTGACCCCATCAGACACCTGCACACCTTCACCACCACCTTCACCGAGCCCCTCCATGTTGGATTTCGGTTATATAAGTCGTGGGTGAAAATTATTGATCCTGAATGAGATGAAGATAACAAGGTCATCCATGATGAAAGTATGTGCTTTATGATAGATGTCAGGACATTGACTGTCCACCTACCACCTCGATGAGGGTCTCAAGTGTGGCACCAGTCCCACCAGAGGGCAGCATATCACTTTTATCCAGGGCTGACTGGAGATGGACAGACCCACCATGACTGGCTAGGTTCTGACTGGTGAGGATTTTGAGGTCTACCAGAAGAGCACATCTACTGACTTCTGAGACATAAAAGTAAGATGAGCCCCACAGTCCCTTCTCTGATGAGCCTGAGGGGCCCCAGTCAGGTAGTGGTATTGATGCCGCCCTTGGACCCTCTGCAGAGTGACTACTGATAGCATTACACTGCACTAATGATGGCGTCTCGTGAGTCCACCAACGTGTGAGCTCCTTCTGCGTTATCTGCAAGATGTGATGTATGAAATCTCTGAAAATAAAGAAAAATGGAAATTCATTTTCTTCATTGGTGCTAAATAAGGAGACAGTATCACATATGAGATACAGGCTTAGATACAGCGGCTTAGGAAAGATTATTACACACAACCGGATTAGATACTCAGCTCAGGAGGCAGTATCACACAGGAGAGGATTAGATACACGGCTCAGCAGACAGTATCACACAGGATAGGATTAGATACACGGCTCAGCAGACAGTATCACACAGGATAGGATTAGATACACAGCTCTGCAGACATTATCACACAGGAGGGGATTAGATACACAGCTCAGCAGACAGTATCACACATCATAGGATTAGATACACAGCTCAGCAGGCAGTAACACACAGGATAGGATTAGATACACAGCTCAGCAGACTGTATCACACAGGGTAGGATTAGATACAGCAGCTCGGCAGACAGTATCACACAGGATAGGATTAGATACACAGCTCAGCAGACAGTATCACACAGGATAGGATTAGATACACAGCTCAGCAGACAGTATCACACAGGATAGGATTAGATACACAGCTCAGCAGACAGTATCACACAGGATAGGATTAGATACACATCTCAGCAGACAGTATCATATAGGATAGGATTAGATACACAGCTCAGCAGACAGTATCACACAGGATAGGATTAGATACACAGCTCAGCAGACAGTATCACACAGGAGGAGATTAGATACACAGCTCAGCAGACAGTATCACACAGGATAGGATTAGATACACAGCTCAGCAGACAGTATCACACAGGATAGGATTAGATACACAGAGCAGTAGACAGTATCACACAGAATAGGATTAGATACACAGCTCAGCAGACAGTATCACACAGGATAGGATTAGATACACAGCTCAGCAGACAGTATCACACAGGATAGGATTAGATACACAGCTCAGCAGACAGTATCACACAGATAGGATTAGATACACAGCTCAGCAGACAGTATCACACAGGATAGGGATTAGATACACAGCTCAGCAGACAGTATCACACATGATAGGATTAGATACACAGCTCAGCAGACAGTATCACACAGGATAGGATTAGATACACAGCTCAGCAGACAGTATCACACAGGATAGGATTAGATACACAGCTCAGCAGACAGTATCACACAGGAGAGGATTAGATACACAGCTCAGCAGACAGTATCACACAGGATAGGATTAGATACACAGTACAGCAGACAGTATCACACATGAGGGGCTTAGATACACAGCTCAGCAGGCTGTATCACACAGGATAGTATTAGATACACAGCTCAGCAGACAGTATCACACAGGAGAGGATTAGATACACAGCTCAGCAGTCAGTATCACACAGGAGAGGATTAGATACACAGCTCAGCAGACAGTATCACACAGGATAAGATTAGATACACAGCTCAGCAGACAGTATCACACAGGATAGGATTAGATACACAGCTCAGCAGTCAGTATCACACAGTATAGGATTAGATACACAGTTCAGCAGACAGTATCACACAGGAGAGGATAAGATACACAGCTCAGCAGACAGTATCACACAGGATAGGATTAGATACACATCTCAGCAGACAGTATCACACAGGATAGGATTAGATACACAGCTCAGCAGACTGTATCACACAGGATAGGATTAGATACACAGCTCAGCAGTCAGTATCACACAGGATAGGATTAGATACACAGCTCAGCAGACAGTATCACACAGGAGAGGATTAGATACACAGCTCAGCAGACAGTATCACACAGGATAGGATTAGATACACATCTCAGCAGACAGTATCACACAGGATAGGATTAGATACACAGCTCAGCAGACTGTATCACACAGATAGGATTAGATACACAGCTCAGCAGTCAGTATCACACAGGATAGGATTAGATACACAGCTCAGCAGACAGTATCACACAGGATAGGATTAGATACACAGCTCAGCAGACAGTATCACACAGGATAGGATTAGATACACAGCTCAGCAGACAGTATCACACAGGATAGGATTAGATACACAGCTCAGCAGTCAGTATCACACAGGAGGAGGATTAGATACACAGCTCAGCAGACAGTATCACACAGGATAGGATTAGATACACAGCTCAGCAGACAGTATCACACAGGATAGGATTAGATACACAGCTCAGCAGACAGTATCACACAGGATAGGATTAGATACACAGCTCAGCAGACAGTATCACACAGGATAGGATTAGATACACAGCTCAGCAGTCAGTATCACACAGGAGAGGATTAGATACACAGCTCAGCAGACAGTATCACACAGGATAGGATTAGATACACAGCTCAGCAGACAGTATCACACAGGACAGGATTAGATACACAGCTCAGCAGGCAGTATCACACAGGATAGGATTAGATACACAGCTCAGCAGACAGTATCACACAGGATAGGATTAGATACACAGCTCAGCAGGCAGTATCACACAGGATAGGATTAGATACACAGCTCAGCAGACAGTATCACATAGGATAGGATTAGATACACAGCTCAGCAGACTGTATCACACAGGATAGGATTAGATACACAGTTCAGCAGACAGTATCACACAGGATAGGATTAGATACACAGCTCAGCAGACAGTATCACACAGGATAGGATTAGATACACAGCTCAGCAGGCAGTATCACACAGGATAGGATTAGATACATAGCTCAGCAGACAGTATCACACAGGATAGGATTAGATACACAGCTCAGCATGCAGTATCACACAGGATAAGATTAGATACACAGCTCAGCAGACAGTATCACACAGGATAGGATTAGATACACAGCTCAGCAGACAGTATCACACAGGATAGGATTAGATACATAGCTCAGCAGACAGTATCACACAGGATAGGATTAGATACACAGCTCAGCAGACAGTATCACACAGGATAGGATTAGATACATAGCTCAGCAGACAGTATCACACAGGATAGGATTAGATACACAGCTCAGCAGACAGTATCACACATGATAGGATTAGATACACATCTCAGCAGACAGTATCATACAGGATAGGATTAGATACACAGGTCAGCAGACAGTATCACACAGGATAGGATTAGATACACAGCTCAGCAGACAGTATCACACAGGATAAGATTAGATACACAGCTCAGCAGACAGTATCACACAGGATAGGATTAGATACCAGCTCAGCAGACCGTATCACACAGGATAGGATTAGATACACAGCTCAGCAGACAGTATCACACAGGATAGGATTAGATACACAGCTCAGCAGACAGTATCACACAGGATAGGATTAGATACACAGCTCAGCAGTCAGTATCACACAGGAGAGGATTAGATACACAGCTCAGCAGACAGTATCACACAGGACAGGATTAGATACACAGCTCAGCAGGCAGTATCACACAGGATAGGATTAGATACACAGCTCAGCAGACAGTATCACACAGGATAGGATTAGATACACAGCTCAGCAGGCAGTATCACACAGGATAGGATTAGATACACAGCTCAGCAGACAGTATCACATAGGATAGGATTAGATACACAGCTCAGCAGACTGTATCACACAGGATAGGATTAGATACACAGTTCAGCAGACAGTATCACACAGGATAGGATTAGATACACAGCTCAGCAGACAGTATCACACAGGATAGGATTAGATACACAGCTCAGCAGGCAGTATCACACAGGATAGGATTAGATACATAGCTCAGCAGACAGTATCACACAGGATAGGATTAGATACACAGCTCAGCATGCAGTATCACACAGGATAAGATTAGATACACAGCTCAGCAGACAGTATCACACAGGATAGGATTAGATACACAGCTCAGCAGACAGTATCACACAGGATAGGATTAGATACATAGCTCAGCAGACAGTATCACACAGGATAGGATTAGATACACAGCTCAGCAGACAGTATCACACAGGATAGGATTAGATACACAGCTCAGCAGACAGTATCACACATGATAGGATTAGATACACAGCTCAGCAGACAGTATCACATCAGGATAGGATTAGATACACATTCACAGACAGTATCACACAGGATAGGATTAGATACACAGCTCAGCAGACAGTATCACACAGGATAGGATTAGATACAACAGCTCAGCAGACAGTATCACACAGAGAGGATTAGATACACAGCTCAGCAGACAGTAATCACAGCAGGATAGGATTAGATACACAGCTCAGCAGACAGTATCACTCAGGATAGGATTAGATACACATCTCAGCAGACAGTATCACACAGGATAGGATTAGATACACAGCTCAGCAGACAGTATCACACAGGATAGGATTAGATACACAGCTCAGCAGACAGTAACACACAGGATAAGATTAGATACACAGCTCAGCAGACAGTATCACACAGGATAGGATTAGATACACAGCTCAGCAGACAGTATCATACAGGATAGGATTAGATACACAGCTCAGCAGACCACGGCCTGAGGCTGCACTCCTTCCTCTGATCCCAACGTGAAAACACCGCCACTAGGGGGAGCTCAGAGAAAAGTAATGATTACAGCTTCCATTGCAGACAGCTGTAACTGTATAAATTCCTATGCACTGAGCTCCCTCTAGTGGTGGCTGCCGGCAGACAGAGTGAAGCAATTTTTCTGTCTATTTGTGGCAGCTGTCTGGTATTCACACGTCTCGATATATGAGGGGAGATTTATCAAAACTGGTGTAAAGGAAAACTGGCTAGTTGCCCATAGCACCCATTCATAATCCAGCTTTCATTTTTCAAAGGAAAAATGAAAGGTGAAATCTGATTGGCTGCTGACTGGCCAGTTTTGATAAATGCACCCCCTTTCCCCCCATATTTATGATGCACCGCTTCCACTTTTCCGACTCAGAAGTTGGATAAAGTGGGTGAGGTCGGGGCCAATTTTTTAAATTTATTATTCATTTAAAAAGATTGTAAATTCGTCAGGATTCGGGGGCGTGGCCCTTTGCGTTCTGCATTGCCTTGGAGTGTTTGAAGCCCACGTAATGGGAAATAGTTGGTGTATTGGGGCCCCAATACTAAGCTTTGCCAGGAGGTCCCATGAGATCTGTGTACGCCCCTGATGAGCTTAATGGATGAACGGGCCTTCATGTCCTATGCATCAGCCTAATGGCTTCCTTCAGCTACGTGGGGACACCACGGGCGGGCAACAGTTACCCCATGTTGAGGATGATAATGAACACGTCGAGTCCAGAAATCTCAAAAATTCAAACATTTTATTTTTCAAAAAAAAAAATATATATTTAAAGGGAATGTACAGAATTAGAGAATTAGAGAAACAGGGAAGCTTTTTTCCACGCCTGTCCATGGGTTGTCACGTCTGATCTGCACAACCACACACAACCTGCGGACAGGTCACTGGAAGAAAGCCTCCATGTTTTTCCACCTTTTTAATCTATGACAAAAGCAAAATCTGTCTGCAGGGAATATGACAGCCTGATCATGTGACCTGGTAAGAGGCAAATCGGGACTCGTTGACTATTCCACGCCCTCCGTTACTACATTGGCTTCAATGGGGCTTCCAGTTTTATATCAATATATACTTTATGTTTCAAGATCTCTGCTGATTGTGAATGAATGGAAATGGTCAATCACAGATTCATAGGCCATTACTGTGTATTCCTGGAAACCCCTTTTAAGGCCCCTTGAGACAATCAGTTATTGATTACAAATCATCACGATACATTTACATAAAACACAAGAAATAAGAGGAGCCGCTCAGGAACGTACTTGAACTTCTGGAGCTTGGCTGCCACCATCAGGGCGGTACCGCTGTCAGGAGCCCTGCCACAAAAGGGACCCACCCATCAAAGCCTTGGCTGCCCACCCCAGTGGTGCCCAAAAATATTAACTTTGATGTTCCCCCTTTCCCCCATCCTCAACGGAGGTCCTGTTAAGTTGTGATTCTATCCTGGCCCCTTGTCCACAGGGCACCTGCCTGGTTGTCACCTCCCTGGGACCTTCAATTACCCTCTTACCCCCACAGACACCTTCTAGCCAGTGTTTGCTCTCTTACAACCCCAGAGCCCCTGCCCCACGTTGTGTTATTGCCCCTACAAAGCCACTGCCAACATGTCTTACCCTTGTTGCCAGGACTCCATGACAGAGTGAAGCCTAAACATTCCTGATGGTGGCCACGAAAACAACGCAAGGAAATATCCATGTCTAATATCAAATGGTAAATCCTCCATCTGCCCTGACACATAAATCCATTTATATTTATTCAGGAGGATTGAACATGATTGGCATAACAATGTGCCTTGTCTTAGATTATGGTAAGTGTCCACCACCTCGAACAACCTTCTCCATGGTGTTACTTATTCATGAGCAGCTTTTCCAAATATCCTCAACTGGAGATCTTTATGCACCCGTCCTTCAGTACACAAAAGGCAGCGTGAAGAGGCTCAATGAAGGTGGTGGTGAAGGTGTGGAGGTGTCGGATGGAGTCATTGACCTCATAAAAGCATAACTGCCCCGCCTCGTAATCCAGGTAGACCCGGAACTTGTGAGAAGATAATTGCTGAGGTAACTGAATGACTTTGCTGTCGTGCATTACTGAATACAGGTTGCTGTTGTTGTAGTAGACCTTCCGTAAGCACCAGGACTTCTTATTATCCCCTATCCATGACTGGTGCCCGTTGCGGTCTATACTGGGGTAACACAATCCCACCCTCCAGTTACCTGTCTTACTAGTCTCCACCTCAAAATAATGCCGTCCGGTGGAGAAGCTCCTGGAGCTCAATACTTGAGGATCCTGAAATCTCCGTGTAGTTTCTGGACGGTTCAACTTAGTTTGGGACCAAGATGCCGTCTTCAGGTCATGCGATATTTTGACATTTTTACAAGCTGTGTTCACGTCCAGATGAATATCTGTAGGGACTTGGACATGGATCCCTTTCTTTGAATTTTTCAGTATTTGGGATAAGCCTTGTAATAATGTCTCCGAGATTAAGTCTTCATCCAGATTGTCTACAGTGTCCACTTTGTTAGCATTCCCCCGCTCATCCTCATACTCTCCCCTGAGGAAACCACAAAAATGGTCTCCATTTGACTCTTGTTCTTGCAAAATGGCCACTGCTTCGGTCATGTTACACAACTCCTTGACATACAGTATTTTACTATATATCTCATCTTTCTGTACTTCCAGCTGTTGGATCAGGTTGGAGGCTGTGGAGGTCACCACGTCTTGCTGTTTAGAGATATCATTCAAGACCTTCTTCTCGAGGTCCTCCAGCTGTCTCTTGATGTCTCTGAATATGACAGTGACTCTCTTTCTTATACCAGCTGCCTTCTCCTGTACTCTTCTTCTGCCTTCTTGGAGGTCTTGGAACTTTTTTTCTGTTTCTGCTTTTTTGGAGTTTAAGTTTCTCAGAAGAATGTTCATCTTGTCCTTCTTCTTCTTTGCAGCTTCTTCTAGAAGCTCCACCTGGTGGCCCTGATGCTCACTGGCCAGACAACAGGTAACACATATAAAAGTAGCATCTTCTAGGCAGTAATACTCCAGGGTCTTCTTGTGTATGGAGCATTTTTTATCTTCTATAGAAGCAGTAGGTTCAGCGAGTACATGTTCTCTGGATTTGCTATGGACTCTCAGGTGTCTCTCACATAAGGACACTTTACACGACAGACATGACTTTCTAGCAGGTGTTGGAGAGTGGTTACAGTAGGTACACAAGATCACACTCTCTGGTTGGACAGTCTGGAAATGTTCTGCTATGTTCCGTAGTGCAATACTTGTATACAGCAATGGACGCTCTTCAAACTCTTCTCGACATTCAGGACAGGTATAAATTCCAGACGCCTCCTGCGTATCCAGGGCCCGATCATACACCCCCGGCGAGAAGTTGTGTCCACATCTCAAGGTGACAGGGTCTGTATAGATGTTCAGGCAAATGGAGCAGCTCAGCTCATCTCTTACGTCGGCAGAGGCCAGACTGAAACAGAAAGTCTCACTTCGACCCCATGTAGAGTTGATGCAATGACAAAGCAAATTTTATTAACCCTGGCGTGTCCTAAGTTTGTTAAGTTGTTAACATCTCCTACAGTACTTCTATCCAAGAACTTTCTCTTTTGGCATAATGCCAGACTGTAGATGGATTTTTTAGGTTGGTCATTTTGGGTCATCATGAGTTGTCCCTACAAGCTTATTAAGTTCTACTTTCCGGTGGAGTTACTCTATGAATAGCTTCCTCGTCCACCCTGTATGGAAACTAGGTCATGATTCTATGGTCCCCTCTCTAGTAAATATAAAGATGGCTTCTTCAGGGGTCTGAATATTGCTCACTTTGCATGGTAAATGTTTATTCACACATTATTGTGTCTTTTAATATTGCTATAGGTCTTGTGGGCATCCATTGAAGGTCACAGACAAGCTTATTTGTTATGGCTCTGCCTTTTTAACTGTTCATTGTTTGTGTCCACCATTTATACTATTTTAATATATTTTACATTTTTTACAAATTTTACAATTTTATTTCATTTTGGAGATGCAGCCCTATATGGATATGAATTCTGGCTTCTTTATTTCAAGTGTTGTGCTCATATGTGTGCTCGCACTCTGGGTTACTGGTAGCCCCCAACATTTGTTTTCCTCCAGTAAACCAATACTAACAAGCAGCTCAGAAGAAGCAAACAACACCATTTTGAAGACCCAAAAAAGGGTTATATGCATCGCTCTGGGGGTAGTAAGATAACAGGAAAGGACTTTTGAGGTTGAGAGGAGGAGAGGGTGGACTTCTGCGAAACATAGATAACCAATACCGGCTATGTGTATCTCATAAGACTTGCATCTTGCATTGGACTGCAGGTTTATTATACTGTATATACTGAGTGGTGTTTATAACAGAGCTGAGGTCATTATATTCCATATTGTGCCATAATTTGTAATATACAGAAGGCTGCTACAGAACCTATATAAAATAAACAATGGTATGGACTAAACACTTCTCAAAGACATAGGGTATAACTGAAACAGAACTTAGTTAGTATAATACAGCCTCCTATGTACAAGAATATAACTACTATAATACTGCCTCCTATGTACAAGAATATAACTACTATAATACTGCTCCTATGTACAAGAATATAACTACTATAATACTGCTCCTATGAACAAGAATATAACTACTATAATACTGCCTCCTATGTACAAGAATATAACTACTATAATACTGCTCCTATGTACAAGAATATAACTACTATAATACTGCTCATATGTACAAGAATATAACTACTATAATACTGCTTCCTATGTACAAGAATATAACTACTATAATACTGATCCTATGTACAAGAATATAACTACTATAATACTGCTCCTATGTACAAGAATATAACTACTATAATACTGCTCCTATGTACAAGAATATAACTACTATAATACTGCTCCTATGTACAAGAATATAACTACTATAATACTGGCTCCCTATGTACAAGAATATAACTACTATAATACTGCTCCTATGTACAAGAATATAACTACTATAATACTGCTCCTATGTACAAGAATATAACTACTATAATACTGCCTCCTATGTACAAGAATATAACTACCGTACTATAATACTGCTCCTATGTACAAGAATATAACTACTATAATACTGCCTCCTATGTACAAGAATATAACTACTATAATACTGCTCCTATGTACAAGAATATAACTACTATAATACTGCTCCTATGTACAAGTATATAACTACTATAATACTGCTCCTATGTACAAGAATATAACTACTATAATACTGCTCCTATGTACAAGAATATAACTACTATAATACTGCCTCCTATGTACAAGAATATATCTTCCTATAATACTGCCTCCTATGTACAAGATATATCTACTATAATACTGCCTCCTATGTACAAGAATATACCTACTATAATACTGCCTCCTATGTACAAGAATATAACTACTATAATACTGCCTCCTATGTACAAGAATATATCTACTATAATACTGCTCCTATGTACAAGAATATAACTACTATAATACTGCCTCCTATGTACAAGAATATAACTACTATAATACTGCTGTATGTACAAGAATATAACTAATATAATACTGCTCCTATGTACAAGAATATAACTACTATAATACTGCTCCTATGTACAAGAATATAACTACTATAATACTGCCTACTATGTACAAGAATATATCTACTATAATACTGCTCCTATGTACAAGAATATAACTACTATAATACTGCTCCTATGTACAGGAATATAACTACTATAATACTGCCTCCTATGTACAAGAATATAACTACTATAATACTGCTCCTATGTACAAGAATATAACTACTATAATAATGCTCCTATGTATAAGAATATAACTACTATAATACTGCCTCCTATGTGCAAGAATATAACTACTATAATACTGATCCTATGTACAAGAATATAACTACTATAATACTGCCTCCTATGTACAAGAATATAACTACTATAATACTGCTCCTATGAGCAAGAATATAACTACTATAATACTGCTCCTATGTACAAGAATATAACTACTATAATACAGCCTCCTATGTACAAGAATATAACTACTATAATACTGCTCCTATGTACAAGAATATAACTACTATAATACTGCTCCAATGTGCAAGAATATAACTACTATAATACTGCTCCTATGTACAGGAATATTTCTACTATAATACTGCTCCTATGTACAAGAATATAACTACTATAATACTGCTCCTATGTACAAGAATATAACTACTATAATACTGCTCCTATGTACAAGAATATAACTACTATAATACTGCCTCCTATGTACAAGAATATAACTACTATAATACTGCCTCCTATGTACAAGAATATAACTACTATAATACTGCTCCTATGTACAAGAATATAACTACTATAATACTGCTCCTATGTATAAGAATATAACTACTATAATACAGCTCCTATGTACAAGAATATAACTACTATAATACTGCTCCTATGTACAAGAATATAACTAATATAATACTGCTCCTATGTACAAGAATATAACTGCTATAATACTGCTCCTATGTACAAGAATATAACTGCTATAATACTGCTCCTATGTACAAGAATATAACTACTATAATACTGCTCCTATGTACACGAATATAACTACTATAATACTGCCTCCTATGTACAAGAATATAACTACTATAATACTGCTCCTATGTACAAGAATATAACTACTATAATACTGCTCCTATGTACAAGAATATAACTACTATAATACTGCTCCTATGTACAAGAATATAACTACTATAATACTGCTCTTATGTACAAGAATATAACTACTATAATACTGCTCCTATGTACAAGGATATAACTACTATAATACTGCTCCTATGTACAAGAATATAACTACTATAATACTGCTCCTACGTACAAGAATATAACTACTATAATACTGCTCCTATGTACAAATATTATAACTACTATAATACTGCTCCTATGTACAAGAATATAACTAATATAATACTGCTCCTATGTACAAGAATATAACTAATATAATACTGCCTCCTATGTACAAGAATATAACTACTATAATACTGCTCCTATGTACAAGAATATAACTACTATAATACTGTCCCCTATGTACAAGAATATAACTACTATAATACTGCTCCTATGCACAAGAATATTACTACTATAATACTGCACCTATGTACAAGAATATAACTACTATAATACTGCTCTTATGTACAAGAATATAACTACTATAATACTGCCTCCTATGTACTAGATTATAACTACTATAATACTGCTCCTATGTACAAGAATATAACTACTATTATACTGCTCCTATGTACAAGAATATAACTAATATAATACTGCCTCCTATGTACAAGAATATAACTACTATAATACTGCTCCTATGTACAAGAATATAACTACTATAATACTGTCCCCTATGTACAAGAATATAACTACTATAATACTGCTCCTATGCACAAGAATATTACTACTATAATACTGCACCTATGTACAAGAATATAACTACTATAATACTGCTCTTATGTACAAGAATATAACTACTATAATACTGCCTCCTATGTACTAGATTATAACTACTATAATACTGCTCCTATGTACAAGAATATAACTACTATAATACTTCTCTTATGTACAAGAATATAACTACTATAATACTGCCTCCTATGTACTAGATTATAACTACTATAATACTGCTCCTATGTATAAGAATATAACTACTATAATACTTCCCCCTATGTACAAGAATATATCTACTATAATACTGCTCCTATGTACAAGAATATAACTACCATAATACTGCTCCTATGTACAAGAATATAACTACTATAGTGATTTTCCCAGTGGGCTAATTCTTCAAACCGATATAGTTGATCAATTTATACATGACTGTGTATTTTTTCTCAAATAAAAAGAAATTTGATAAAGAATATAACTACTATAATCCTGCTCCTATGTACAAGAATATAACTACAATAATACTGCTCCTATGTACAAGAATATAACTACTATAATACTGCTCCTATGTACAAGAATATAACTACTATAATACTGCTCCTATGTACAAGAATATAACTACTATAATACTGCCTCCTATGTACAAGAATATAACTACTATAATACTGCTCCTATGTACAAGAATATAACTACTATAATACTGCTCCTATGTACAAGAATATACTACTATAATACTGCCTCCTATGTACAAGAATATAACTACTATAATACTTCCCCTATGTACAAGAATATATCTACTATAATACTGCTCCTATGTACAAGAATATATCTACTATAATACTGCTCCTATGTACAAGAATATAACTACTATAATACTGCTCCTATGTACAAGAATATAACTACTATAATACTGCTCCTATGTACAAGAATATAACTACTATAATACTGCTCCTATGTACAAGAATATAACTGCTATAATACTGCTCCTATGTACAAGAATATAACTACTATAATACTGCTCCTATGCACAAGAATATAACTACTATAATACTGCCTCCTATGTACAAGAATATAACTACTATAATACTGCTCCTATGTACAGGAATATAACTACTATAATAATGCTCCTATGTACAAGAATATAACTAATATAATACTGCCTCCTATGTACAAGAATATAACTACTATAATACTGCTCCTATGTACAAGAATATAACTACTATAATACTGCTCCTATGTACAAGAATATAACTACTATAATACTGCTCCTATGTACAAGAATACAACCACTATAATACTGCCTCCTATGTACAGGAATATAACTACTATAATACTGCCTCCTATGTACAAGAATATAACTACTATAATACTGCTCCTATGTACAAGAATATAACTGCTATAATACTGCTCCTATGTACAAGAATATAACTACTATAATACTGCTCCTATATACAAGAATATAACTACTATAATACTGCTCCTATGCACAAGAATATAACTACTATAATACTGCCTCCTATGTAACAGAATTTACCGTCCCCTTTAGAGTTGCACTTGTGTAGGGAGATGACGTTCTATCTTTCCATCAGGTTGTGTCACCTTTGTCTCTGTATTTATGAGAATACTTGTGCTCCTCTTGCTGTTGCCCTCACAGTTTACATCAGATGAGTCGGCGCTGTGTGATTTGTGGTCACTGTTGCTGTTGTTGGAGCCAGTTTTTCGTTATCAGACAATGAATGCAGATTTCTTTCTTCCTTTCAGCTTTAGCCAAAAAATACAGAAATCTCAGGAGCTAAGCACAAACAGTCTTCATGGGAAACCCAAAGCATGTAGATAATAGGGACAGGACTAGGATAGATGACGCGTGCGGCTTATAAATGTGAGTGTCACTTATAGGGACGGCTATGGGGTCAGCACTGTTGCAAGGCACTATATAAGAAGAGCTCCCTGCATAGGTGATATACAGTACAGACCAAAAGTTTGGACACACCTTCTCATTCAAAGAGTTTTCTTTATTTTCATGACTATGAAGGCATCAAAACTATGAATTAACACATGTGGAATTATATACATAACAAACAAGTGTGAAACAACTGAAAATATGTCATATTCTAGGTTCTTCAAAGTAGCCACCTTTTGCTTTGATTACTGCTTTGCACACTCGTGGCATTCTCTTGATGAGCTTCAAGAGGTAGTCCCCTGAAATGGTCTTCCAACAGTCTTGAAGGAGTTCCCAGAGATGCTTAGCACTTGTTGGCCCTTTTGCCTTCACTCTGCGGTCCAGCTCACCCCAAACCATCTCGATTGGGTTCAGGTCCGGTGACTGTGGAGGCCAGGTCATCTGGCGCAGCACCCCATCACTCTCCTTCATGGTCAAATAGCCCTTACTTTCAAAGTTTTCCCAATTTTTTGGCTGACTGACTGACCTTCATTTCTTAAAGTAATGATGGCCACTCGTTTTTCTTTACTTAGCTGCTTTTTTCTTGCCATAATACAAATTCTAACAGTCTATTCAGTAGGACTATCAGCTGTGTATCCACCTGACTTCTCCTCAACGCCACTGATGGTCCCAACCCCATTTATAGGGCAAGAAATCCCACTTATTAAACCTGACAGGGCACACCTGTGAAGTGAAGACCATTTCAGGGGACTACCTCTTGAAGCTCATCAAGAGAATGCCAAGAGTGTGCAAAGCAGTAATCAAAGCAAAAGGTGGCTACTTTGAAGAACCTAGAATATGACATATTTTCAGTTGTTTCACACTTGTTTGTTATGTATATAATTCTACATGTGTGGATGCCATAGTTTTGATGCCTTCAGTGTAAATCTACAATTTTCATAGTCATGAAAATAAGAAAACTCTTTGAATGAGAAGGTGTGTCCAAACTTTTGGTCTGTACTGTACGTCTGTCGTGTGACATACCTGAGGCCTCTGTATGTATGGTGTAAGCACATTCCCCATGCATTTGTCCTCCTTATGCTCTACTTTTGAGATTGCTCGTTGGGGGGGAAATTACTCCAACTTGATAATCTCTAAACTGATGGAAGAAGTCCATGAAGATGTACATTAGATAAAATGGGGCCATCCCTAAAGATGTTGATGGGATTGGCCATTGAATTTATGTTTATGTAGGTGTCCAGACAGAGACTTCTGCAGGGGTTAGAGGGTCTGGCAGCAAAGCTAAGTGTGGATTTTTGAGGTGGAATCGGGAGAAATAAGTGTTGACCGGCATTTTTTTGATGGTATTGATAGCGTAAGTGGGACCAGGATGTAAACATTGTGTGGGTAGACTTAGCACCATCACTCCACCCAGTGTTTTCCAAGAAGATGTTCTTACCTGTGGAATATACCTTCAGTTTAGAACATGGCACAGATGAGTGGAAACATGGGCAAAAATAAGAACCCTTCCAATCCTTCCTGCCCCTCTAGAATTTTCTTGCACGTTCGTATGAGGGACCTATTAAGCTTGGGGTTCACAGAGAAACATTCTACAGTAGAATGTCTTATGATCACTTGCCAGGACCGATAACAGAATTATCCAAATGGTGGTCACCCAAACAGGAAGTCATGCGTCAACCATAGGAACCTAATTCTGCACAAGGAGGTTCTGCAAAGTTCTAGAGATAAATCTCCAGGAGTACACTTCAACAATTATAGCCATTGAAACAAAAATGTTGGCATACTGGTGCATTGAATTTGCTCTATTACGAGACCGGGTTGTTCATCTTCTGATATTTTTGGTTCCCATGCTCCATCAGAATGTGATCTTCGCACAGAAGTATGAACACAAGACCTAGTGACCTCATTTGTGTGTTCCAGGAGGTGACCCTGTTGTGGTCACCATCGTCTTCTTTGAGGTAGGATGCCCAGAAGCTCCATCATTTTAGAACACACACAGTGTGACACAAGGGAGATGACTACACTCATCAATTGAATCATCCCAGCAGCCAGAGAACAACAGCCAACGGTGGTTGTTGTAACAAAAATCATTGATGAAGACAAGACTTTGACCCAGCTTTGTGCAGCGTGTTGGGTGGTAATCCTTCTATGCTCTTATCTCTCCAGGATAGGGTGGGAGGTCGGAGTGTCCCATGGTGTCTACACATTCTACTCATCATTGGCAGATAACCATGTTTTGTCTGTAAGAGTTCTCGGAGAATGACTACACCCAACTGTGCAGATATCTGAATATTTATAGAGAAGGGAAACATAAGGCAGAAATTATTTTTATGTTCAGGTTAAAGCTCCTTAACCCTAAAGCAAAATTTCACCTACAATTTGTAATTTGCAACTTCTATGAACTAATAGAAGCCACCCACATACCATCTCAAAGGGGTTTTTCGGGGGAACAATCTGACAGTAATGACAGTTATGGTCCAGGATGGGCACTAGTCCTGTCTGAAAAGATCTGGATTTAACTTCTAACTACCATGTTCTGAGATTTTAGGAACACTCATGTTGGAGTTGTCCGTCGTGTGAGAGTAGATACGATGATCTGGAAGGTATAGAGTCTGTAGAGGATGGTCATCCTAACTTTAGACACCCATGAAGTTTCAGTCATGTAGACCAGGGTTGGAACTTGAGCAGATGACTTCTTGAATTCTAGGATTCTGGGCGACCATTGGTAATGGGTACCAATGCACAAAGTGGATGGACTCTATAAGTAAATATTATGGACTTCAGCCTTATATCGGGACAGGTAGACCTTGGTGGTGGCCCATGTGTCCTCCTCCAACAGCTTCACAATATAAACTGAATCAACAGTTTTGTAAAATCTTAATGACGTGTCTCGTGATCATATAAACAAGTCGGCAGCCGGATCGCCTGGAGCGTCTATAGACTGTTTACTGTTATAGGGTGGGGGGCAATAGTCAATGTCCCAAACAACTTGGCATCACAAGAAAGGATTCTGTAAGTGAAGGCAATGTCCTGGCTATGTGCGTATGAGCAGAACATATGTTTAACTCTGAGCATGGCAGCTACTAAATCTTATATAAATCATAGGCTGCAGACGCGGGTGGGTGTGGGGTGGTTGGAGTTTGGGTGGGACTGTCCCAAACTATATCCAGATGCTGCAGACTACTGGTTTACCAGCAGATATGGCAAATCTGCTCTCTAGGATCCCCCTTACTGAGGTTCATTCCCTCATCAGCTTTGCATTCACTGACCTCATGCTGAACCTCTGCTTATACATAGCAGCCAATCTGAACAAGCAGAGCTGCAGTGTAAAGCATAGACATAAACATGTACTTATATCTGGAATGGGTTTTGACCTCTATGAAAGGGTTAACATCAGAGAAAAGTGATTTTATCGATAAAGCTGTCAAATTCAGTTTAGTCCAAATAAATCTGACCCAAATCAAAAGTGTCCCAGTTGCTTTAACGTCATGTATGACACTCTGTGGTCTCCTAGGACCGTATCCAACCCCTTTCAAGGTCTTTAAAGCCAAGACAGCTTTATTCGTGACAAAGGGACAGCAACTTATATGACTATGGGCAAACGGATGGAAGCCAGAGGTAACTATAGGGTTCCTAGCAGTCGCAGTTACAACCAGGTCCACCAGCCATGGTGGTCCACAGGTCTCCTCACCACACTACATGTTTGATCTCATGTCTGGAGTGGAGGAGACAGAGGAAGGAGATTTATGATGCCGCTCATTCTTTTCTGTCAGAAAGGAGATCCCTAACCTTTTAATGCCAAAAGAAGGAGAAGGTCAGTGTATAGTCAAAGAAGGGAAGCGGTGGAGAAAAATGCAGATGAGGGCCAGAAGGGATTCCAGGGTTCTCATTGCACGTGTCTGTATGGAGCTCCTGAGCTGTACAGGAGAATATACACCTCCCCTACCACTACTAGAGCGATGGTGGTGGTGTGTATGGGGGTTCACGGGGGTTCACTAGTAAGGCCTATATCACATACCTCCCAACTTTGTAAACTAATAAAGAGGGACACATGTGCGGCGTGCGAAGCGTGGCGCAGCTAATTTTTTCCGTACTAGGCCATGCCTCTAACTCCGCCCAAAACATAACTATACACCTAATACCACCCAGTCCCCTTAATGCCCCCACATAGTAATTTTTCCCCCTTCATGCCACCGTACAGTATTTATGCCCAAATTGTGTCTTCAAAGAATTATGCCCAGCTGTGCCCCCAGTAATATGCCCACATTGTGCCCCCAGTAATATGCCCAGCTGTGCCCACAGTAATATGCCCACATTGTGCCCCCCAGTAATATGCCCACATTGTGCCCCCCAGTAATATGCCAACATTGTGCCCCCCAGTAATATGCCCACATTGTGCTGCCCCCAGTAATATGCCCACATTGTGCCCCCCAGTAATATGCCCACATTGTGCCCCCCAGTAATATGCCTACATTGTGCCTCCCAGTAATATGCCCACATTGTGCCCCCCAGTAATATGCCCACATTGTGCTGCCCCCACTAATATGCTCACATTGTGCCCCCCAGTAATATGCCAACATTGTGCCCCCAAGTAATATGCCCACATTGTGCCTCCCAGTAATATGCCCACATTGTGCCCCCCAGTAATATGCCCACATTGTGCTGCCCCCAGTAATATGCCCACATTGTGCCCCCCAGTAATATGCCCACATTGTGCCCCCCAGTAATATGCCTACATTGTGCCTCCCAGTAATATGCCCACATTGTGCCCCCCAGTAATATGCCCACATTGTGCTGCCCCCAGTAATATGCTCACATTGTGCCCCCCAGTAATATGCCCACATTGTGCCCCCCAGTAATATGCCCACATTGTGCTGCCCACAGTAATATGCTCACATTGTGCCCGCCATTAATGGGCCCACATTGTACCCCCAGTAATATGCTCACATTGTGCCACCCAGTAATATGCCCTCATTGTGCCCACTATAATATGCCCACATTGTGCCACCCAGTAATATGCCGACATTGTGCCCTCTAGTAATATGCCCACATTATGCCCCCAGTAATATGCCCACATTGTGCCCCCCAGTAATATGCCTTCCTATGGAGGCAGAGACAGCTGCCAGAAAGCGGGACATACCTCACCTGTACCGGGACAGTGGGACAGCCACTGTAAACAAGGACTGTCCTGCCGGATCTGGGACGGTTGGGAGGTATGGCATATCAGGACATACAGCCCAAGTAGATTAAAGTTGGTTTAATGCACTAGAGAGCAAGTACATGCATAGAGCTGCACAAAAAGGACAATGTGGTATAAACTCTCTTCTTCTGCCAAACACCTTTTGGAACATGATGGAGTGAGATATGCAACTATGTAGGGGTAGTAGTAGCAGCAGTAGTAGTACGGTATGGAACATGATGGACAAGATAGGAGATGTGCAGCTGTGTAGGGGTAGTAGTAGTGGCTGCAGCAGTAGAGTATGGAACATGATGGACAAGGCAGGAGATGTGTGGCTGTGTAGGGGTAGTAGTAGCGGCAGTAGCAGTACAGCATGGAACATGATGGACAAGGCAGGAGATGTGTGGCTGTGTAGGGGTAGTAGTAGCGGCAGTAGCAGTACAGCATGGAACATGATGGACAAGGCAGGAGATGTGTGGCTGTGTAGGGGTAGTAGTAGTAGCGGCAGTAGCAGTACAGCATGGAACATGATGGACAAGGCAGGAGATGTGTGGCTGTGTAGGGGTAGTAGTAGCGGCAGTAGCAGTACAGCATGGAACATGATGGACAAGGCAGGAGATATGTGGCTGTGTAGGGGTAGTAGTAGTAGCGGCAGTAGCAGTACAGCATGGAACATGATGGACAAGGCAGGAGATGTGTGGCTGTGTAGGGGTAGTAGTAGCGGCAGTAGCAGTACAGCATGGAACATGATGGACAAGGCAGGAGATATGTGGCTGTGTAGGGGTAGTAGTAGTGGCAGTAGCAGTACAGCATGGAACATGATGGACAAGGCAGGAGATGTGTGGCTGTGTAGGGGTAGTAGTAGCAGCGGCAGCAGCAGTAGAGTATGGAACATGATGGACAAGGCAGGAGATGTGCGGCTGTGTAGGGGTAGTAGTAGTGCCAATATATTTACAGTATGGAACATGATGGACCAGCAGAATATGTGTGGTTGTGTAGGGGTAGTAGTAGCGGCAGTAGCAGTACAGCATGGAACATGATGGACAAGGCAGGAGATGTGTGGCTGTGTAGGGGTAGTAGTAGCGGCAGTAGCAGTACAGTATGGAACATGATGGACAAGGCAGGAGATGTGTGGCTGTGTAGGGGTAGTAGTAGCGGCAGTAGCAGTACAGCATGGAACATGATGGACAAGGCAGGAGATGTGTGGCTGTGTAGGGGTAGTAGTAGCGGCAGTAGCAGTACAGCATGGAACATGATGGACAAGGCAGGAGATGTGTGGCTGTGTAGGGGTAGTAGTAGCGGCAGAAGCAGTACAGCATGGAACATGATGGACAAGGCAGGAGATGTGTGGCTGTGTAGGGTAGTAGTAGCGGGAAGTAGCAGTACAGCATGGAACATGATGGACAAGGCAGGAGATGTGTGGCTGTGTAGGGGTAGTAGTAGCGGCAGTAGCAGTACAGCATGGAACATGATGGACAAGGCAGGAGATGTGTGGCTGTGTAGGGGTAGTAGTAGCGGCAGTAGCAGTACAGCATGGAACATGATGGACAAGGCAGGAGATGTGTGGCTGTGTAGGGGTAGTAGTAGCGGCAGTAGCAGTACAGCATGGAACATGATGGACAAGGCAGGAGATGTGTGGCTGTGTAGGGGTAGTAGTAGCGGCAGTAGCAGTACAGCATGGAACATGATGGACAAGGCAGGAGATGTGTGGCTGTGTAGGGGTAGTAGTAGCGGCAGTAGCAGTACAGCATGGAACATGATGGACAAGGCAGGAGATGTGTGGCTGTGTAGGGGTAGTAGTAGCGGCAGTAGCAGTACAGCATGGAACATGATGGACAAGGCAGGAGATGTGTGGCTGTGTAGGGGTAGTAGTAGCGGCAGTAGCAGTACAGCATGGAACATGATGGACAAGGCAGGAGATGTGTGGCTGTGTAGGTGTAGTAGTAGCGGCAGTAGCATTACAGCATGGAACATGATGGAAAAGGCAGGAGATGTGTGGCTGTGTAGGTGTAGTAGTAGCGGCAGTAGCATTACAGCATGGAACATGATGGACAAGGCAGGAGATGTATGGCTGTGTAGGGGTAGTAGTAGCGGAAGTAGCAGTACAGCATGGAACATGATGGACAAGGCAGGAGATATGTGGCTGTGTAGGGGTAGTAGTAGCGGCAGTAGCAGTACAGCATGGAACATGATGGACAAGGCAGGAGATGTGCAGCTGTGTAGGGGTAGTAGTAGCGGCAGTAGCAGTACAGCATGGAACATGATGGACAAGGCAGGAGATATGTGGCTGTGTATGGGTAGTAGTAGTGCCAATATATTTACAGTATGGAACATGATGGACCAGCAGAATATGTGTGGCTGTGTAGGGGTAGTAGTAGCGGCAGTAGCAGTACAGCATGGAACATGATGGACAAGGCAGGAGATGTGTGGCTGTGTAGGGGTAGTAGTAGCGGCAGTAGCAGTACAGCATGGAACATGATGGACAAGGCAGGAGATGTGTGGCTGTGTAGGGGTAGTAGTAGCGGCAGTAGCAGTACAGCATGGAACATGATGGACAAGGCAGGAGATGTGTGGCTGTGTAGGGGTAGTAGTAGCGGCAGTAGCAGTACAGCATGGAACATGATGGACAAGGCAGGAGATGTGTGGCTGTGTAGGGGTAAGTAGTAGCGGCAGTAGCAGTACAGCATGGAACATGATGGACAAGGCAGGAGATGTGTGGCTGTGTAGGGGTAGTAGTAGCGGCAGTAGCATTACAGCATGGAACATGATGGACAAGGCAGGAGATGTGTGGCTGTGTAGGGGTAGTAGTAGCGGCAGTAGCAGTACAGCATAGAACATGATAGACAAGGCAGGAGATGTGTGGCTGTGTAGGGGTAGTAGTAGCGGCAGGAGCAGTACAGCATGGAACATGATGGACAAGGCAGGAGATGTGTGGCTGTGTAGGGGTAGTAGTAGCGGCAGTAGCAGTACAGCATGGAACATGATGGACAAGGCAGGAGATGTGTGGCTGTGTAGGGGTAGTAGTAGCGGCAGTAGCAGTACAGCATGGAACATGATGGACAAGGCAGGAGATGTGTGGCTGTGTAGGGGTAGTAGTAGCGGCAGTAGCAGTACAGCATGGAACATGATGGAAAAGGCAGGAGATGTGTGGCTGTGTAGGGGTAGTAGTGGCGGCAGTAGCAGTACAGCATGGAACATGATGGACAAGGCAGGAGATGTGTGGCTGTGTAGGTGTAGTAGTAGCGGCAGTAGCAGTACAGCATGGAACATGATGGACAAGGTAGGAGATGTGTGGCTGTGTAGGTGTAGTAGTAGCGGCAGTAGCAGTACAGCATGGAACATGATGGACAAGGTAGGAGATGTGTGGGTGTGTAGGTGTAGTAGTAGCGGCAGTAGCAGTACAGCATGGAACATGATGGACAAGGTAGGAGATGTGTGGCTGTGTAGGTGTAGTAGTAGCGGCAGTAGCAGTACAGCATGGAACATGATGGACAAGGCAGGAGATGTGCGGCTGTGTAGGGGTAGTAGTAGCAGCAGTAGCAGTACAGCATGGAACATGATGGACAAGGCAGGAGATGTGTGGCTGTGTAGGGGTAGTAGTAGCGGAAGTAGCAGTACAGCATGGAACATGATGGACAAGGCAGGAGATGTGTGGCTGTGTAGGGGTAGTAGTAGCGGCAGTAGCAGTACAGCATGGAACATGATGGACAAGGCAGGAGATGTGCAGCTGTGTAGGGGTAGTAGTAGCGGCAGTAGCAGTACAGCATGGAACATGATGGACAAGGCAGGAGATATGTGGCTGTGTATGGGTAGTAGTAGTGCCAATATATTTACAGTATGGAACATGATTGACAAGGCAGAATATGTGTGGCTGTGTAGGGGTAGTAGTAGCGGCAGTAGCAGTACAGCATGGAACATGATGGACAAGGCAGGAGATGTGTGGCTGTGTAGGGGTAGTAGTAGCGGCAGTAGCAGTACAGCATGGAACATGATGGGACAAGGCAGGAGATGTGTGGCTGTGTAGGGGTAGTAGTAGCAGCAGTAGCAGTACAGCATGGAACATGATGGACAAGGCAGGAGATGTGTGGCTGTGTAGGGGTAGTAGTAGCGGAAGTAGCAGTACAGCATGGAACATGATGGACAAGGCAGGAGATATGTGGCTGTGTAGGGGTAGTAGTAGCGGCAGTAGCAGTACAGCATGGAACATGATGGACAAGGCAGGAGATGTGCAGCTGTGTAGGGGTAGTAGTAGCGGCAGTAGCAGTACAGCATGGAACATGATGGACAAGGCAGGAGATATGTGGCTGTGTATGGGTAGTAGTAGTGCCAATATATTTACAGTATGGAACATGATTGACAAGGCAGGAGATGTGTGGCTGTGTAGGGGTAGTAGTAGCGGCAGTAGCAGTACAGCATGGAACATGATGGACAAGGCAGGAGATGTGTGGCTGTGTAGGGGTAGTAGTAGCGGCAGTAGCAGTACAGCATGGAACATGATGGACAAGGCAGGAGATGTGTGGCTGTGTAGGGGTAGTAGTAGCGGCAGTAGCAGTACAGCATGGAACATGATGGACAAGGCAGGAGATGTGTGGCTGTGTAGGTGTAGTAGTAGCGGCAGTAGCAGTACAGCATGGAACATGATGGACAAGGCAGGAGATGTGTGGCTGTGTAGGTGTAGTAGTAGCGGCAGTAGCATTACAGCATGGAACATGATGGAAAAGGCAGGAGATGTGTGGCTGTGTAGGGGTAGTAGTAGTAGCAGCAGTAGTACAGCATGGAACATGATGGACAAGGCAGGAGATGTGCGGCTGTGTAGGGGTAGTAGTAGCGGCAGTAGCAGTACAGCATGGAACATGATGGACAAGGCAGGAGATGTGTGGCTGTGTAGGGGTAGTAGTAGCGGCAGTAGCAGTACAGCATGGAACATGATGGACAAGGCAGGAGATGTGTGGCTGTGTAGGGGTAGTAGTAGCGGCAGTAGCAGTACAGCATGGAACATGATGGACAAGGCAGGAGATGTGTGGCTGTGTAGGGGTAGTAGTAGCGGCAGTAGCAGTACAGCATGGAACATGATGGACAAGGCAGGAGATGTGTGGCTGTGTAGGTGTAGTAGTAGCGGCAGTAGCAGTACAGCATGGAACATGATGGACAAGGCAGGAGATGTGTGGCTGTGTAGGTGTAGTAGTAGCGGCAGTAGCAGTACAGCATGGAACATGATGGACAAGGCAGGAGATGTGTGGCTGTGTAGGGGTAGTAGTAGCGGCAGTAGCAGTACAGCATGGAACATGATGGACAAGGCAGGAGATATGTGGCTGTGTAGGGGTAGTAGTAGCGGCAGTAGCAGTACAGCATGGAACATGATGGACAAGGCAGGAGATGTGCGGCTGTGTCGGTGTAGTAGTAGCGGCAGTAGCATTACAGCATGGAACATGATGGACAAGGCAGGAGATGTGTGGCTGTGTAGGGGTAGTAGTAGTGGCAGTAGCAGTACAGCATAGAACATGATGGACAAGGCAGGAGATGTGTGGCTGTGTAGGGGTAGTAGTAGCGGCAGTAGCAGTACAGCATGGAACATGATGGACAAGGCAGGAGATGTGTGGCTGTGTAGGGGTAGTAGTAGCGGCAGTAGCAGTACAGCATGGAACATGATGGACAAGGCAGGAGATGTGCGGCTGTGTAGGGGTAGTAGTAGCGGCAGTAGCAGTACAGCATGGAACATGATGGACAAGGCAGGAGATGTGTGGCTGTGTAGGTGTAGTAGTAGCGGCAGTAGCAGTACAGCATGGAACATGATGGACAAGGCAGGAGATGTGTGGCTGTGTAGGTGTAGTAGTAGTAGCAGCAGTAGTACAGCATAGAACATGATGGACAAGGCAGGAGATGTGCGGCTGTGTAGGGGTAGTAGTAGCGGCAGTAGCAGTACAGCATGGAACATGATGGACAAGGCAGGAGATGTGTGGCTGTGTAGGGGTAGTAGTAGCGGCAGTAGCAGTACAGCATGGAACATGATGGACAAGGCAGGAGATATGTGGCTGTGTAGGGGTAGTAGTAGCGGCAGTAGCAGTAGAGTATGGAACATGATGGACAAGGCAGGAGATATGTGGCTGTGTAGGGGTAGTAGTAGCGGCAGTAGCATTACAGCATGGAACATGATGGACAAGGCAGGAGATGTGTGGCTGTGTAGGGGTAGTAGTAGCGGCAGTTGCAGTACAGCATGGAACATGATGGACAAGGCAGGAGATGTGTGGCTGTGTAGGGGTAGTAGTAGCGGCAGTAGCAGTACAGCATGGAACATGATGGACAAGGCAGGAGATGTGTGGCTGTGTAGGGGTAGTAGTAGCGGCAGTAGCAGTACAGCATGGAACATGATGGACAAGGCAGGAGATGTGTGGCTGTGTAGGGGTAGTAGTAGCGGCAGTAGCAGTACAGCATAGAACATGATGACAAGGCAGGAGATGTGTGGCTGTGTATGGGTAGTAGTAGCGGCAGTAGCAGTACAGCATGGAACATGATGGACAAGGCAGGAGATGTGTGGCTGTGTAGGGGTAGTAGTAGCGGCAGTAGCAGTACAGCATGGAACATGATGGACAAGGCAGGAGATATGTGGCTGTGTAGGGGTAGTAGTAGCAGCAGTAGCAGTACAGCATGGAACATGATGGACAAGGCAGGAGATGTGTGGCTGTGTAGGGGTAGTAGTAGCGGCAGTAGCAGTACAGCATGGAACATGATGGACAATGCAGGAGATGTGTGGCTGTGTAGGGGTAGTAGTAGCGGCAGTAGCAGTACAGCATGGAACATGATGGACAAGGCAGGAGATATGTGGCTGTGTAGGGGTAGTAGTAGCGGCAGTAGCAGTACAGCATGGAACATGATGGACAAGGCAGGAGATGTGCAGCTGTGTAGGGGTAGTAGTAGCGGCAGTAGCAGTACAGCATGGAACATGATGGACAAGGCAGGAGATATGTGGCTGTGTATGGGTAGTAGTAGTGCCAATATATTTACAGTATGGAACATGATTGACAAGGCAGAATATGTGTGGCTGTGTAGGGGTAGTAGTAGCGGCAGTAGCAGTACAGCATGGAACATGATGGACAAGGCAGGAGATGTGTGGCTGTGTAGGGGTAGTAGTAGCGGCAGTAGCATTACAGCATGGAACATGATGGACAAGGCAGGAGATGTATGGCTGTGTAGGGGTAGTAGTAGCGGAAGTAGCAGTACAGCATGGAACATGATGGACAAGGCAGGAGATATGTGGCTGTGTAGGGGTAGTAGTAGCGGCAGTAGCAGTACAGCATGGAACATGATGGACAAGGCAGGAGATGTGCAGCTGTGTAGGGGTAGTAGTAGCGGCAGTAGCAGTACAGCATGGAACATGATGGACAAGGCAGGAGATATGTGGCTGTGTATGGGTAGTAGTAGTGCCAATATATTTACAGTATGGAACATGATGGACCAGCAGAATATGTGTGGCTGTGTAGGGGTAGTAGTAGCGGCAGTAGCAGTACAGCATGGAACATGATGGACAAGGCAGGAGATGTGTGGCTGTGTAGGGGTAGTAGTAGCGGCAGTAGCAGTACAGCATGGAACATGATGGACAAGGCAGGAGATGTGTGGCTGTGTAGGGGTAGTAGTAGCGGCAGTAGCAGTACAGCATGGAACATGATGGACAAGGCAGGAGATGTGTGGCTGTGTAGGGGTAGTAGTAGCGGCAGTAGCAGTACAGCATGGAACATGATGGACAAGGCAGGAGATGTGTGGCTGTGTAGGGGTAGTAGTAGCGGCAGTAGCAGTACAGCATGGAACATGATGGACAAGGCAGGAGATGTGTGGCTGTGTAGGGGTAGTAGTAGCGGCAGTAGCATTACAGCATGGAACATGATGGACAAGGCAGGAGATGTGTGGCTGTGTAGGGGTAGTAGTAGCGGCAGTAGCAGTACAGCATAGAACATGATAGACAAGGCAGGAGATGTGTGGCTGTGTAGGGGTAGTAGTAGCGGCAGGAGCAGTACAGCATGGAACATGATGGACAAGGCAGGAGATGTGTGGCTGTGTAGGGGTAGTAGTAGCGGCAGTAGCAGTACAGCATGGAACATGATGGACAAGGCAGGAGATGTGTGGCTGTGTAGGGGTAGTAGTAGCGGCAGTAGCAGTACAGCATGGAACATGATGGACAAGGCAGGAGATGTGTGGCTGTGTAGGGGTAGTAGTAGCGGCAGTAGCAGTACAGCATGGAACATGATGGAAAAGGCAGGAGATGTGTGGCTGTGTAGGGGTAGTAGTGGCGGCAGTAGCAGTACAGCATGGAACATGATGGACAAGGCAGGAGATGTGTGGCTGTGTAGGTGTAGTAGTAGCGGCAGTAGCAGTACAGCATGGAACATGATGGACAAGGTAGGAGATGTGTGGCTGTGTAGGTGTAGTAGTAGCGGCAGTAGCAGTACAGCATGGAACATGATGGACAAGGTAGGAGATGTGTGGCTGTGTAGGTGTAGTAGTAGCGGCAGTAGCAGTACAGCATGGAACATGATGGACAAGGTAGGAGATGTGTGGCTGTGTAGGTGTAGTAGTAGCGGCAGTAGCAGTACAGCATGGAACATGATGGACAAGGCAGGAGATGTGCGGCTGTGTAGGGGTAGTAGTAGCAGCAGTAGCAGTACAGCATGGAACATGATGGACAAGGCAGGAGATGTGTGGCTGTGTAGGGGTAGTAGTAGCGGAAGTAGCAGTACAGCATGGAACATGATGGACAAGGCAGGAGATATGTGGCTGTGTAGGGGTAGTAGTAGCGGCAGTAGCAGTACAGCATGGAACATGATGGACAAGGCAGGAGATGTGCAGCTGTGTAGGGGTAGTAGTAGCGGCAGTAGCAGTACAGCATGGAACATGATGGACAAGGCAGGAGATATGTGGCTGTGTATGGGTAGTAGTAGTGCCAATATATTTACAGTATGGAACATGATTGACAAGGCAGAATATGTGTGGCTGTGTAGGGGTAGTAGTAGCGGCAGTAGCAGTACAGCATGGAACATGATGGACAAGGCAGGAGATGTGTGGCTGTGTAGGGGTAGTAGTAGCGGCAGTAGCAGTACAGCATGGAACATGATGGACAAGGCAGGAGATGTGCGGCTGTGTAGGGGTAGTAGTAGCAGCAGTAGCAGTACAGCATGGAACATGATGGACAAGGCAGGAGATGTGTGGCTGTGTAGGGGTAGTAGTAGCGGAAGTAGCAGTACAGCATGGAACATGATGGACAAGGCAGGAGATATGTGGCTGTGTAGGGGTAGTAGTAGCGGCAGTAGCAGTACAGCATGGAACATGATGGACAAGGCAGGAGATGTGCAGCTGTGTAGGGGTAGTAGTAGCGGCAGTAGCAGTACAGCATGGAACATGATGGACAAGGCAGGAGATATGTGGCTGTGTATGGGTAGTAGTAGTGCCAATATATTTACAGTATGGAACATGATTGACAAGGCAGAATATGTGTGGCTGTGTAGGGGTAGTAGTAGCGGCAGTAGCAGTACAGCATGGAACATGATGGACAAGGCAGGAGATGTGTGGCTGTGTAGGGGTAGTAGTAGCGGCAGTAGCAGTACAGCATGGAACATGATGGACAAGGCAGGAGATGTGTGGCTGTGTAGGGGTAGTAGTAGCGGCAGTAGCAGTACAGCATGGAACATGATGGACAAGGCAGGAGATGTGTGGCTGTGTAGGTGTAGTAGTAGCGGCAGTAGCAGTACAGCATGGAACATGATGGACAAGGCAGGAGATGTGTGGCTGTGTAGGTGTAGTAGTAGCGGCAGTAGCATTACAGCATGGAACATGATGGAAAAGGCAGGAGATGTGTGGCTGTGTAGGGGTAGTAGTAGTAGCAGCAGTAGTACAGCATGGAACATGATGGACAAGGCAGGAGATGTGCGGCTGTGTAGGGGTAGTAGTAGCGGCAGTAGCAGTACAGCATGGAACATGATGGACAAGGCAGGAGATGTGTGGCTGTGTAGGGGTAGTAGTAGCGGCAGTAGCAGTACAGCATGGAACATGATGGACAAGGCAGGAGATGTGTGGCTGTGTAGGGGTAGTAGTAGCGGCAGTAGCAGTACAGCATGGAACATGATGGACAAGGCAGGAGATGTGTGGCTGTGTAGGGGTAGTAGTAGCGGCAGTAGCAGTACAGCATGGAACATGATGGACAAGGCAGGAGATGTGTGGCTGTGTAGGTGTAGTAGTAGCGGCAGTAGCAGTACAGCATGGAACATGATGGACAAGGCAGGAGATGTGTGGCTGTGTAGGTGTAGTAGTAGCGGCAGTAGCAGTACAGCATGGAACATGATGGACAAGGCAGGAGATGTGTGGCTGTGTAGGGGTAGTAGTAGCGGCAGTAGCAGTACAGCATGGAACATGATGGACAAGGCAGGAGATATGTGGCTGTGTAGGGGTAGTAGTAGCGGCAGTAGCAGTACAGCATGGAACATGATGGACAAGGCAGGAGATGTGCGGCTGTGTCGGTGTAGTAGTAGCGGCAGTAGCATTACAGCATGGAACATGATGGACAAGGCAGGAGATGTGTGGCTGTGTAGGGGTAGTAGTAGTGGCAGTAGCAGTACAGCATAGAACATGATGGACAAGGCAGGAGATGTGTGGCTGTGTAGGGGTAGTAGTAGCGGCAGTAGCAGTACAGCATGGAACATGATGGACAAGGCAGGAGATGTGTGGCTGTGTAGGGGTAGTAGTAGCGGCAGTAGCAGTACAGCATGGAACATGATGGACAAGGCAGGAGATGTGCGGCTGTGTAGGGGTAGTAGTAGCGGCAGTAGCAGTACAGCATGGAACATGATGGACAAGGCAGGAGATGTGTGGCTGTGTAGGTGTAGTAGTAGCGGCAGTAGCAGTACAGCATGGAACATGATGGACAAGGCAGGAGATGTGTGGCTGTGTAGGTGTAGTAGTAGTAGCAGCAGTAGTACAGCATAGAACATGATGGACAAGGCAGGAGATGTGCGGCTGTGTAGGGGTAGTAGTAGCGGCAGTAGCAGTACAGCATGGAACATGATGGACAAGGCAGGAGATGTGTGGCTGTGTAGGGGTAGTAGTAGCGGCAGTAGCAGTACAGCATGGAACATGATGGACAAGGCAGGAGATATGTGGCTGTGTAGGGGTAGTAGTAGCGGCAGTAGCAGTAGAGTATGGAACATGATGGACAAGGCAGGAGATATGTGGCTGTGTAGGGGTAGTAGTAGCGGCAGTAGCATTACAGCATGGAACATGATGGACAAGGCAGGAGATGTGTGGCTGTGTAGGGGTAGTAGTAGCGGCAGTTGCAGTACAGCATGGAACATGATGGACAAGGCAGGAGATGTGTGGCTGTGTAGGGGTAGTAGTAGCGGCAGTAGCAGTACAGCATGGAACATGATGGACAAGGCAGGAGATGTGTGGCTGTGTAGGGGTAGTAGTAGCGGCAGTAGCAGTACAGCATGGAACATGATGGACAAGGCAGGAGATGTGTGGCTGTGTAGGGGTAGTAGTAGCGGCAGTAGCAGTACAGCATAGAACATGATGACAAGGCAGGAGATGTGTGGCTGTGTATGGGTAGTAGTAGCGGCAGTAGCAGTACAGCATGGAACATGATGGACAAGGCAGGAGATGTGTGGCTGTGTAGGGGTAGTAGTAGCGGCAGTAGCAGTACAGCATGGAACATGATGGACAAGGCAGGAGATATGTGGCTGTGTAGGGGTAGTAGTAGCGGCAGTAGCAGTACAGCATGGAACATGATGGACAAGGCAGGAGATGTGTGGCTGTGTAGGGGTAGTAGTAGCGGCAGTAGCAGTACAGCATGGAACATGATGGACAATGCAGGAGATGTGTGGCTGTGTAGGGGTAGTAGTAGCGGCAGTAGCAGTACAGCATGGAACATGATGGACAAGGCAGGAGATATGTGGCTGTGTAGGTGTAGTAGTAGCGGCAGTAGCAGTACAGCATGGATCATGATGGACAAGGCAGGAGATGTGTGGCTGTGTATGGGTAGTAGTAGCGGCAGTAGCAGTACAGCATGGAACATGATGGACAAGGCAGGAGATGTGTGGCTGTGTAGGGGTAGTAGTAGCGGCAGTAGCAGTACAGCATGGAACATGATGGACAAGGTAGGAGATGTGTGGCTGTTTAGGGGTAGTAGTAGTGGCAGCAGTAGAGTATGGACAAGGCAGAAGTTATGTGGCTGTGTAGGGGTTGAAGCAGAGAAGGAGGAGGAGAAGCAGAAGAAGCAGTAGTTGAGGATGTTGACTGTGATGACAACAACAACCACCATGTACTACTTGTGAATGTGGTCTGACTACTGAAATGACAATAGGGAGGAGTAGGACAGTCTTGCTTATACCTCTTAAATGGTAAAGCTGGTCAGCACTTTCTCAACGCATGCTGCACGGAAGAAGGAGAAATCGCCACAATCAATTGATAATCAATAAATCCCAGCAGTTGTGTCTTTGCAATAGAAATGTATTCCAGAAATGTCCTACAACCAGGACGCGTTTCGGAAAACATGCCTTCATCAACAAAAACATTTTTGTTGATGAAGGCATGTTTGCCGAAACGCGTCCTGGTTGTAACATATTTCTGGAATACATTTCTATTGCAAAGACACAGCTGCTGGGATTTATTGATTATCAATTGCTTATACCACTGGCCAGTTTGATTTTCCCTCATGAGCATGTGGCGCCATTTCATGTCCTGAAGGAGAGCTGTGGTTCCTACATCTGTGCACATCCCGGATCCGGTGGCACAGTGTCGGATTGCAGTGGCTGTCCTGCGGTCCTCGTACGGGGGAGGTATGCCTCGCTGTCTGGCAGCTGTCCCTGCTTCAGCAGAGGTGAGTATGTGGAGTTGTTTTTTTTTTTTACTTTCTGTGAGGGAGCACGATCCTGGGCATATTTCTGAAGGGACACAGCTGGGCATATTTCTGACTAGGGGGGCCCTAGCGTGGAAAGAATTTGCTGCGGTGCGCAAAGCAAACCACACATAGTGTCCCTCTTCCTTCTTTTCAAAAGTTGGGAGTTATGCACTGTAATGTACAAAAAGCAGATACCTACACAGAGCCACCACCACCAGAGCTTCAGGCATGTGGGTGCAAGGCAGGGCATGAAATGGTGCAATGGCCAGCGTATGGTGTAGTAGGAGTCAGTAAACCAGGTCAGCTGTTGCTAAAGTCTCTCCCACTCAAATCTATGGCTGGCAACTGTATTCTATTAATAACACCTGACGGATTTTAGGTTCAATGATGCTACTAGTCAAGTCTTTCCTGAGGTGTGCTGGGTGTCTTAACCTATTACCGCTCCACAGCAGCAGGGTCTGGAAGGCTTTAAGCAGGATACCTTGCTGACTGACTCCTCACCTAGCCATGATGATTCTCCAATCTTTCTTCCTTTCTTGTTATAGCAGAAGCAGAGGATCCCACGGGGATCTGTTAGTCTCCCGATTCTTGAAGATGGATTATGAATTATGTGATGAAGATTGTGGCGATTCCCATTGAGTTGTATAGCTTTAAATGCTACAACGTTGACTAACATCATGGGTGCTCCCCGAAGCAGCCCGACTGTCTGTGACTATCTGGTGAAGGAGGTCAGACTGATTCACATCAATGATGAATCCAATAGTATAGCTTTACCTTCTGCACACTAGCACAATGTCCGTTACCACCAGCCTCCCTGAGGCAGCCTGAATGAGTTACACAATAGGACACACTGACTCCTCTCCTGTCTCTGACCCTCAGTTCACACCTGAGCGTTTTACAGCGCGTTCCTACGCGCTGTAAAACGCTCAACAAGGAGAAACCAATGCTTCCCTATGGGAATGGTTCTCACCTGGGCGTTTTACAGCGCGTACGATCGCGCTGTAAAACGCCCGACGCTCAAACAAGTACATGAGCGTTTTTTCGGGCGTTTGTCGCGCGTTCCCGTACATAGACTTTCGGGAACGCGCGACAATGTGTGTTTGCTTGTCTCTGTATGCGCTATTGTAAACGCCCGTACAATCGCGCATACAGAGCGCTCCTTTCAGAACGCTCCGGTGTGAACCCAGCCTAAACGTATAGCATCTAAGCTGAATTCCGACCCTTTCACTTCATTTGGTCTGTGCACATGAGCGTAGTTTTTCATGCATCATCTTTGTGTTCCGGAAAAATCGAGGCATATTCGATATTGTGCGTTTTTCACACAGTTCTGCCTCCATAGAAGTGAATGGACTTGTGTGAGAAGCGGAAGGCACCTGGAAGCAATGTGTTTACTAGGACATGTAGATAGTTTTTCTTCACCTGTGTGTAAAACGCGTACAATCCGGGTGGAAAAATCTGACACACTGAATCGCAGACAAAACTGATTTCACTTGCGTCCAAAACCATCCGTTTTTTTTCTGAACAGATCCTGGCACAATTCAAATCATGCGAAATAAGCCTAAAATTATAACCCTAACTAGCTATTGTCTTCTCCTCACTGTGAAAGAACCTCTTTGACACGAAACAAGCTGGTCTATGTTGGGGACTCACCCAGAATAGTTTGCAATGCTGTATTAATGGGACGGAGACATTATACCTTCAGATGAACAGTAGATGGCGCTCAGGCCATAATGTTAGGAGGGTTAAGAGTATATGGTAAAAAAACAGTGTGTGGACCGTCCTTTATCCTGAACGTTGATGTTCTCCTCATCCTCCTGCCATACCAAGTACAATGAGTAATGACCAGGGTTGTTCACACTGAACAGAACATAACATTAATTCCAGGGAGCTTTACTTATGAAGAGGGTTAACGTACAAACCAGAATACAGAAACAACAAAAGTACAATAAACATAGATTCACTTAGTGACAGGCTAGTAGAGAGGGGTAGGTGAAGGTAGGAGCTGCTCAGATGGTACTGTGGTGACAGCAGGGTTATTTTAGGTTGTAGGCCTTCCTGCAGGGGTGAGTTTTCAGGTTGGTTTTAAAAGTTTGGATGTTGGGGGGAGAATCTGATGTGTGGGATAGTGAGTTCTAGTTATGGGGGATTCATGAGAGAAATCTGTAAAACAATTGTGTGAGAAAAAGACAAGAAAATAAAGAAAGAGGTAAGGATTGGAGATGTGGGGAGATATCAGGAGATCAGGTCAGAGACGTATGGAGAGGATAGGGTGCGGACTGGAGATTACATGTGGGAAGATATCAGGAGATTAGGTCAAAGGTGTATGGAGAGGACAGTATGTGGACTGGGTGATTATGTGTGAGCAAGCATCAGAAGATTCGGTCAGAGATGTATGAAGAGGGGAGGATGTAGACTAGCGATTACATGTAGGGAGGTATCAGGAGATTAGATCAGAGATGTATGGAGAGGACAGGTTGTGGACTGGAGATTTTATGTGGAGAGGTATCAGGAGATGAGGTCAGAGATGTATTGGGGACAGTTTGTGGACTGTAGACTACATGTGGGGAGATATCAGGAGATTAGATCCGAGATGTATGGAGAGGACAGGTTGTGGACTGTAGACTACATGTGGAGAGGTATCAGGAGATGAGGTTAGAGATGTATGGAGAGGACAGATTGTGGACTGGAGATTACATGTGGAGAGGTATCAGGAGATGAGGTCAGAGATGTATGGAGAGGACAGGTTGTGGACTGGAGATTATATGTAGGGAGGTATCAGGAGATGAGGTCAGAGATGTATGGAGAGGACAGGTTGTGGACTGGAGATTACATGTAGGGAGGTATCAGGAGATGAGGTCAGAGATGTATGGAGAGGACAGGTTGTGGACTGGAGATTATATGTAGGGAGGTATCGGGAGATGAGGTTAGAGATGTATGGAGAGGACAGAATGTAGACTGGAGATTACAAGTGAGGAGGTATCAGGCGATTAGGTCAAAGGTGTATGGAGAGGACAGGATGTGGACTGGAGAATACATGTGGTGTGGTATTAGGAGATTAGGTCAGAGGTGTATGGATAGGACAGGTCACAGATGTGAGGAGATATCATGATTGGGTTATTGGTTATTCCACAGGGCCTCCCACTACCACCCTTAAGGATAACCTGATCCCAGCCCTTCCCAAAAGAACACTCGTAGCCATGGTCGGGTCAAATCGGCACAGCAGCCGTTTTATTAATAAAATAAATAAATACATAACATGTATATATATATATCAGTAACATACACCCTGACGAGGGAGGTCATAGAAGCCCTAAATTCTTAATCATATATAAAACCCCAACACGGCAATTCCATCTTGCGCGGAGAGGTATCAGGAGATGAGGTCAGAGATGTATGGAGAGGACAGGTTGTGGACTGGAGATTACATGTGGAGAGGTATCAGGAGATGAGGTCAGAGATGTATGGAGAGGACAGGTTGTGTACTAGAGATTAGATGTAGAGGTATTGGGAGATTAGGTCAGAGATGTATGGAGAGGACAGGTTATGAAGTGGAGACTGTGTAGTGCACTGGAGCAGGGGAACTTTGAAGTCTGGACATTTGTGGACATTTGCTTTATGCAAAGTTATAAATGTATTACTTTATTTCACTTGAAAGGGTTAACTTGCATTGGTTTATACTGTATAATTACATTTTATATGTATGTTGTGATATATATCCTGTTCATTTTTTGCACTGTGGAAAAGGTTAATGAATACTGAGAGACTTTTGGGACTTTGAATGAGAAGCTGGTAATTTTCCACAAGTACCATAAGGTTTAAAGAAGAGAATGTTTTGGAGGGGAAAAAACAGACTTGTTTACCATCAAAACCAGACAGACTGACCTTTTTAATGTCTGGGTTAGCTATGTTGTTGTGTCTGAAAACCTGTTTTTGTCTGGAAAAATTGCTGTCTTATTGCCATTGAGTATAGTTGAAGCTCTAATGTAAGTCTATGACAGGCTGGAGTTACATTGTAACTGTTTGTGCTGAGTTTCTCCTCTCCACTCATCTCACCGGAAAGTTCTAGTTCACCCAGAAACTGTATATAAGGAGAGCAGTCAGAGCCCCTAGTGTGCTGCAGATAGGGAACAGTGCTTAGAAGAGGGGACTCTGCCAGACTGAGTGACCAGAAGAAGACGCTGAAATGGGGGGATACTCTGCCACAGACTTATTTCCTATTGGGGTGCACCACGCCTTACCATCCCTTCCGGAGAGCAGCAACACATGGTGATACCTCAACGGTGTCCGGGGGACCCAGCGTAACGTTGGAGCCACTCCAAACTCGGCAACTGCAATTTTATCTCAAGACACGGAGGCTCATATTGCTTAACCCTTTCTTTACTACACACAACAGCAGCAAAGAATTCAACCACAAAATCAACCAATGGGCACACAGCCCTCCCCCTTAGTCACAGTATAAAGGGAGCACCCCTCAAGTCCTTCCTCCTCTTTCTTTGCTGCTGCACAAGTTAAGTATTCCACCCTCCTGCTTGCAGCGGTTGGTGGTATTGTATTTATACAGATATTGTTCCCCTTTTTTCCCTTTGTATTTAGGGTTGTATATTTTATTCCCCCTTTTGTTATTATTGGCCTTTTATGCGGTCCTAACTTTAGTTCGTATTTCTATCCTATTTTTCCCCTTGTAGCTCCGATCTGTCCTCCGCTCATACTGTACGGGGGTCTTCGATATTGTTTATTTGTTTCTGTACGGCGCTCTTACCCTTTCGGGTCCCGTTTTTCACCGCTGCTCCTTGCGTCCGAAATCTCGCGATTATTCGCGGGATCTCGGGCCTCTTCGCTTCCTGCTTCTGCCGCTCGTTCCCGCCGCCTCTGCTGTTGCGCCCGAGATCTCGCGAGATTTCGGGCACCATCTCAGTAGTACCGTGCCGCTGTGTTCATTCGGTGGGCGGTCTCTCCAGCGGCAGCATACATCGGAACGGCGGCTCCTTACTGTAGGGTGACTAACCCTGCATAGTTAATTAGCTACTTTAGGGACAGTTTACTGTAAGTTTTTGGCCCTTATTCCTAGGGTCTCTATTTATTGCCTCAGGCTCTATCTGCCCTATTGTTAATCATCACCACTATGTCCTCCCAGAAGGCTCCACCTTCAGCCCAGGGGACCCCTTCTCATGGGGACTCCCCCTTTCCCCCTCAGAATATGGAGATTATACCATCTACAGGAGGGTCTATTCCTGTACCTACTGACACTCAGGCCCTGACTCTACAGAGATCTATTTCTGAGGCCATTATTTCAGCCATGGGTTCCATGTCCTCAGTTTTGACGCACTCTCTCTCCCAGGTGCTCATAGCTAATACATCATCATCAGTGGTTCCTAACCCCACTCCTATACCAGCCCCTAATGCCTCCAGAAACGATATGAATGATGGCCTTGTCCCATCCAATGACAGCGCGCTCCGGCCGCGCAAAAGAGCCTGTCCGCGCCAGGCAGAAAAAGCACGGCATTGGAAATCTAGATTCTGATTCTAATGGAGAATCTGAGGAGGAGGCTTTGATGGAATCCTATAATGATTCAGAGGAATTAGACGATGATGTGTCACCTGTCCAAGGGACATGTATCTCCTTTTCATCACTACCCCGGCGACCGATAGAGGTCGACCCGGCGGACCCGGGCCAATCCGTTTCCCTTATGGATCCGGCAGGGGACGCGCTTTTTGACCCGGACTCCCTGCATCACCCCAGGTCCGCAGAATGGCTTCCGGCACCCCACGTTGCCAATTATCTGGAGTCCATGGTCCGTAAGCCCCCTAGCAAAGAGGCACGGAACAAACTCCGGGCGGAATGCCCTCGCCCTGCGATACCTAATAAGATATGCGAGACACTGGTCGTGGACCCAAAGATGGTCCAGTTCCTGTCCAAAACGGGATTTAGCCCTAAGAGAGGCCTAGACTCGGCCCTTAAAGCTTGTCAAGACAAGTTATTAGATATTATGGGGCCCCTGACAAAAATCTTTGATTTGGCGGAATCCGCCAAGGCTGAAGGCCAAATGGTCGACCCGGAGGAACTCCGTGGTTGGGCCCAAAGAGCCATTTGCATGGCAGGTAATGCAAACACCTCCCTGAGTATCGAACGGCGCAAGGCCATTCTGTTAAAAATCAAGCCTAAACTGACTAATATGGCGCTGTCAGAATCGGGTAAAGATGCCCAAGGTTTCCTCTTTGGGGATCCCTTCATTAAAGAACTGGGGAAGTTTGTAGGGACCTTTACCGCCTTGTATAAAGCCCAAACGTCAATACGTAGGGTATTCAGTGGTAGGGTTTCCACTAGGGCCGGCAGTACTAGGGGCCGTCTGTCCGGCCGTTCCTCTTTCAAGATCCGAGGTTCGGGTCGAGGCTCCTTCTCGTCCTACCGCCTGCCTACCCACGATCAGAGACACCAACCGTCCTTCTTCCCTTCCCGTGGTGCTTCCGGACGGGGAAGACCATACAGAGGAAACCCAAACCTCAGACGCCCATTTGGTAAGTCTACCTCCTCTTCTCCCTTTTTCGGAAAGTTATGAAGGGGGCAGACTCCAACATTTTATTCATGCTTGGACGTTCATTACCAACGACCCCTGGGTGTTGTCCACGGTTCGGGGTTTCCACATACTGTAGAGCTAGTCACCCCCCCTGTGATTCCATCTCCGCTTCCCTCCACGTTCCGTTCTCAGGAATCTCAGAGCCTCATAGACGTGGAATTACGGGCTTTGTATCTCAAGGGAGCTGTAGAGCCGGCCCCTCTCGGTCACGACGGGGTGATCAGCAGTATTTTCCTGGTGGAGAAGAAGGGAGGCCAGTTCCGTCCCGTCATCAATCTCAAGGCTCTCAATGCATTCGTCAGGTACAGGCATTTCAAGATGGAGGGCATCCATCTTCTAAGGGACATGCTGCTACCCGGGGACTGGATGGCCAAGTTAGACCTCAAGGATGCATACTTGACGGTTCCGATAGCACCTCCCTCCAGGGATCTTCTACGTTTCCACTGGCAGGGGACAGTATGGCGCTTCACATGCCTTCCCTTCGGACTCTCGTCCGCCCCCTGGTGTTTTACAAAAACTGATGCGTCCGGTAGTGGCGTGGCTCCGCTATCGGTGAGTGAGACTCATAATCTATCTGGACGATATTCTGATTATGGCTGCGGACCGTGCCTCTCTGCTGTCCCACCTTCAGATGTCAATTCATCTTCTTTCCGCTTTGGGCTTCATAATCAACCGCGAGAAGTCTTGTCTAATTCCGTCTCAGTCCATGGAGTTTCTCGGATTCCAGTTGGACTCTCTGTCCTTGACTCTCAGTCTTCCCCCTACGAAGGTGCGGTCGATCCGCAAGGAGTTACGTCGCACTCTATCCCTTCCACAGATTTCCCTGCGTCATTTGGCCAGAGTGATAGGTCTCTTGTCATCTTCCATTCAGGCTATCTTTCTGGCTCCCCTACATTATCGGGCCCTTCAGCGTCTCAAAATCGCACACCTGCATGCCGGTGCTTCTTATGCGGATCTGATCGCCTTGGATCCAGAAACGAGGGACGAGTTGGAATGGTGGATTGCCAACCTCTCTGCCTGGAATGGCAGGGCTCTGTTTGGCCCACACCCGGATGTAGTGATAGAGTTGGACGCCAGCCTTTACAGTTGGGGCGCCCATTGCGAGGGTGTTTCCACGGGAGGTCCTTGGTCCACAGTAGAGTCCCACTTACACATCAATGCTCTGGAGCTTCTGGCCGGTTCCTTTGCGATTCGCAGCTTCACCAGTGGGAGGGCCAAGGCATGTATTCGCCTTCGGATGGACAATGTCTCGGCCGTCCGTTACATCAATTCCATGGGAGGTACCCGTTCGACGATGTTGAAACACCTAGCCAAGGATTTCTGGGATTATTGCCTCTCCAGCGGCGTATCGGTAGTGGCGGAATACCTACCAGGATTACACAACACGCTGGCCGATTGGAACTCACGCTACATCTCAGACGCCAGCGACTGGAGGTTAGATGTGGAGATCTTTTCTACCATCGAATCTCGTTGGGGCCCATTTTCGATCGACCTTTTCGCATCACGCTGGAACGCCCAACTTCCCAGGTACTTCAGTTGGAGACCGGACCCGGCCCTGGAGGCAGTGGATGCTTTTCTTCAGCAATGGTCGGAGGACGTTCCCACCGTTTTCGCTGATCCTCAGATTTTGGCCAAGATACGCCTGCAAGCTTCGGAGCTGGTGCTGATACTTCCTTTTTGGAGCACTCAGTCGTGGTTCCCTCAACTTTTGGAACTTCTGGTGGAGATTCCGATATTACTTCCTCTCCGGACATCGCTACTTCTGGACCCACTGAACCAACCTCATCCGCTGGTGCTGGAGGGGTCCCTACGTCTACTGGCCTGCAGAGTGTCGGGTTGTCCTGGCAGACCGAGGGACTTTCGGAGACAGCTATTTTCCTATTGGAGAGTGCGTGGGCCCCGGGAACCAGAAGAGCCTATAGGACAGCTTGGCGATCTTGGGCTGGTTGGTGCATCCTTCGGAACCTGGATCCCACTACGGCCGCTGTAGGCCATGTGGTTCAGTTTCTCAGTTCCCTTTACGAAGAAGGTAAAGCATATCGCACAATAAATGTATTTCGATCGGCCATGTCCTCCGGACATAGGGGATTTGACGGTTGTTCTGCTGGACGTCATCCTCTGGTGTGCCGGTTACTTAAGGGCTCTCGTTTTGCACGGCCCCCCAGACCTCGGTTTTCTAGCTCTTGGGACGTTTCATCCGTTTTATCTTTCCTTTCAGCCTGGCACGCCAATGAAGAATTATCCCTTCGCCAGTTATCGGCCAAATTGGTTACTCTATTTTGCCTGATTTCTTGTAAGAGGGTTTCTGATGTACGGGCATTAGATCATGACGCCCGGTTTTTCACTCCGGAGGGTGTAACATTTAATATTTCCCGGCGTACCAAAACTAATATCACGTCAGTGTCTTATCCCACTTTTCCTTCTTCTGTGGCGCTCTGTCCGGTCGCATGTCTGAGGGAGTACGAGTCTAGAACTCGGTCCTTAAGGTCCTCTTCTGCTTCTCAGTTGTTTATTTCTTTCCGTAGGCCTTTTGCCCCAGTTGCCGCTGTAACTCTGTCGCGTTGGGTGAAGTGGATTTTGTCTCTCTCTGGTATTGACACTTCCATTTTTACGGCGCATTCTGTTCGTGGCGCTTCTGCGACTTCTTTGACTCTGTCCTATGCGCGCCTGGAGGACGTCATGAAGTTGGCTGACTGGTCGCGTGTCTCCACGTTTAGAGAATTTTACTTTAGACCGGATCCACATGTTTTCGCTTCTATTGTGAATCGACTTTAAACTCGCAATATGAGCCTCAGTGTCTTGAGATAAAATTGAATGATTTTCCTAGTCTATGACGTAAAGTCATGATTTTATGAAAGACACGGAGGCGAGTATTGCCCCGCCCATGTGTTTATCCGTCCCTAGGGTTATGTGATATGTTTATGGTGTTATTGATATTTTTTGGTCATGATTGTTATTTATGTTTATTGTGAATATTGTTAAATTATTAATGTTTTCTTGCCATGTCTGGTACTACCTGACGTTAATAGGATTTACGCTTTGCGTTTCTTGCTATTATCTGTTTTGTTTCTTTTAAGGTTAACCTCATCGAATCGGTGAAGATTTGAGAGGGTCTTCTGCAGTTTCTATTTGACGCCATTCCTTCAAGTCGGTTGTTCAAGACGTGTTGGACTTGTCGTGGGAGTTCTCCTGGTTCCGGTTGTTCCAGTTTATTCCGTTGGTGGAGTTGTAAAGACAAAGAAAGAGGAGGAAGGACTTGAGGGGTGCTCCCTTTATACTGTGACTAAGGGGAGGGCTGTGTGCCCATTGGTTGATTTTGTGGTTGAATACTTTGCTGCTGTTGTGTGTAGTAAAGAAAGGGTTAAGCAATACTCGCCTCCGTGTCTTTCATAAAATCATGACTTTACGTCATATTTTAGGAAAATCATTTAATTGTATGTGAGAAGGTATCAGGAGATTAGGTCAGAGATGTATGGAGAGGACAGGTTGTGGACTGGAGATTACATGTGGAGAGGTATCCGCAGATTAGGTCAGAAGATTATGGAGAGGCCAGGTCAGAGATGTGAGAAGGTATCAGGAGATTAGGTCAGAGATGTATGGAGAGGACAGGTTGTGGAGTGGAGATTACATGTGGGAAGGTATCAAAAGATGGGGTCAAAGATGTATGGAGAGGACAGGTTGTGGACGGGAAATTATATGTGGGGAGGTATCAGGAGATTAGGTCAGAGATGAATAGAGAGGACAGGTTATGGATTTTGGATTACTTGTGGGGAGGTATCAGATTAGGTCAGAGATGAATAGAGGGGACAGGTTATGGACTGGATATTATATATGGTCATAAGGTCAGAGATTTATGGAGATGACAGTTTGTAGACTGGAGATTACATGTGGGGAGGTATAAAATGTTGAATGGACTTCACTCGACAATGGGAAGCCAGTAAAGGCATTGGCAGGTGAGTAGGTGGACTAACCAGCCTGCAGCATTGATGTTGGATTGTTTAATGTTTGATGGTAGGTCACAGAAGAGAATGTTGCAGTAGTCCAAGTGGGAAATGATGAGGGCACTTTTGTTCGCAAGTTTGAGGAAAGAGTGGATACAACTGTATTTGTAATGGAGGCGGTAAGGGCTTGGATGTACAGTTTGAAGGACAGAACTGAATCCGATGTTATCCCAAGGTAGTGGGTGAAGTATGGAACCATTTACTGTGATTGATAGACTTGGTGGTGGGGTCCTGAGGGCGCCAGTCAGTGCTCTGTACACCCAGGACACAGTGTCAACCAGTGCCTACGTTAAGTCCTCTCATTACCACCTTGCATGTAACAGGGGCATAGCTAAAGGCTCATGGGCCCTGGTGTATACTTCAGCTTAGGCCCCCCTTCCCTCAGTGCTTGGTGGCAAGAGGAATGGGTGCACCTAGCCTTTCTGCTGCCTGAGGTTAAAAATTTAAACAGCCCCCCCCCCTTCCCCCACCCCCATGCCAAATTCTCAACCTAGCCCCTTCTCTCCAGATCTATTGTTAAGGACATACAGTCTACATCCAGGGTCATACAGCGCCACATACCTCTTACATCCAGGGTCATACAGCGCCACATACCTCTTACATCCAGGGTCATACAGCGCCACATACCTCTTACATCCAGGGTCATACAGCGCCTCATACCTCTTACATCCAGGATCATACAGCGCCACATACCTCTTACATCCAGGATCATACAGCGCCACATACCTCTTACATCCAGGGTAATACAGCGCCACATACCTCTTACATCCAGGGTCATACAGCGCCTCATACCTCTTACATCCAGGGTCATACAGCGCCTCATACCTCTTACATCCAGGGTAATACAGCGCCTCATACCTCTTACATCCAGGATCATACAGCGCCACATACCTCTTACATCCAGGGTCATACAGCGCCACATACCTCTTACATTCAGGGTTATACAGCGCCACATACCTTTTACATCCAGGGTAATACAGCGCCACATACCTCTTACATCCAGGATCATACAGCGCCACATACCTCTTACATCGAGGGTCATACAGCGCCACATACCTCTTACATCCAGGGTTATACAGCGCCACATACCTCTTACATACAGGGTAATACAGCGCCACATACCTCTTACATCCAGGATCATACAGCGCCACATACCTCTTACATCCAGGATCATACAGCGCCACATACCTCTTACATCCAGGATCATACAGCGCCACATACCTCTTACATCCAGGGTCATACAGCGCCACATACCTCTTACATCCAGGATCATACAGCGCCACATACCTCTTACATCCAGGGTCATACAGCGCCACATACCTCTTACATCCAGGATCATACAGCGCCACATACCTCTTACATCCAGGATCATACAGCGCCACATACCTCTTACATCCAGGATCATACAGCGCCACATACCTCTTACATCCAGGGTCATACAGCGCCACATACCTCTTACATCCAGGATCATACAGCGCCACATACCTCTTACATACAGGGTCATACAGCGCCTCATACCTCTTACATCCAGGGTAATACAGCGCCCCATACCTCTTACATCCGGGGTCATACAGCGCCACATACCTCTTACATCCGGGATCATACAGCGCCACATACCTCTTACATCCAGGGTCATACAGAGCCCCATACCTCTTACATCCCGGGTCATACAGCGCCACATACCTCTTACATCCAGGGTCATACAGCGCCACATACCTCTTACATCCAGGATCATACAGCGCCACATAACTCTTACATCCAGGGTCATACAGCGCCACATACCTCTTACATCCGGGGTCATACAGCGCCACATACCTCTTACATCCGGGATCATACAGCACCACATACCTCTTACATCCAGGATCATACAGCGCCACATACCTCTTACATCCAGGATCATACAGCGCCACATACCTCTTACATCCAGGATCATACAGCGCCACATACCTCTTACATCCAGGGTCATACAGCGCCACATACCTCTTACATCCAGGATCATACAGCGCCACATACCTCTTACATACAGGGTCATACAGCGCCTCATACCTCTTACATCCAGGGTAATACAGCGCCCCATACCTCTTACATCCGGGGTCATACAGCGCCACATACCTCTTACATCCGGGATCATACAGCGCCACATACCTCTTACATCCAGGGTCATACAGAGCCCCATACCTCTTACATCCCGGGTCATACAGCGCCACATACCTCTTACATCCAGGGTCATACAGCGCCACATACCTCTTACATCCAGGATCATACAGCGCCACATAACTCTTACATCCAGGGTCATACAGCGCCACATACCTCTTACATCCGGGGTCATACAGCGCCACATACCTCTTACATCCGGGATCATACAGCACCACATACCTCTTACATCCAGGATCATACAGCGCCACATACCTCTTACATACAGGGTCATACAGCGCCACATACCTCTTACATCCAGGATCATACAGCGCCCCATACCCCTTACATCCAGGGTCATACAGCGCCACATACCTCTTACATCCAGGGTCATACAGCGCCACATACCTCTTACATCCAGGGTCATACAGCGCCACATACCTCTTACATCCAGGGTAATACAGCGCACATACCTCTTACATCCAGGGTCATACAGCGCCCCATACCTCTTACATCCAGGGCCATACAGCGCCACATACCTCATACATCCAGGATCATACAGCACCACATACCTCTTACATCCAGGGTCATACAGCGCCACATACCTCTTACATCCAAGGTCATACAGCGCCTCATACCTCTTACATCCAGGGTCATACTGCGCCACATACCTCTTACATCCAGGGTCATACAGCGCCACATACATCTTACATCCAGGATCATACAGCGCCACATACCTCTTACATCCAGGATCATACAGCGCCACATACCTCTTACATCCAGGATCATACAGCGCCACAAACCTCTTACATCCAGGGTCATACAGCGCCACATACCTCTTACATCCAGGGTCATACAGCGCCACATACCTCTTACATCCAGGGTAATACAGCGCCACATACCTCTTACATCCAGGGTCATACAACGCCACATACCTCTTACATCCAGGATCATACAGCGCCACATACCTCTTACATCCAGGGTCATACAGCGCCACATGCCTCTTACATCCAGGGTAATACCGCGCCACATACCTCTTACATCTAGGGTCATACAGCGCCACATACCTCTTACATCCAGGATCATACAGCGCCACATACCTCTTATATCCAGGGTCATACAGCGCCACATACCTCTTACATCCAGGGTAATACAGCGCCTCATACCTCTTACATCCAGGGTAATACAGCGCCACATACCTCTTACATCCAGGGTCATACAGCGCCACATACCTCTTACATCCAGGGTAATACAGCGCCACATACCTGTTACATCCAGGATCATACAGCGCCACATACCTTTTACATCCAGGGTCATACAGCGCCCCATACCTCTTACATCCAGGGTCATACAGCGCTACATACCTCTTACATCCAGGGTCATACAGCGCCACATACCTCTTACATCCAGGGTAATACAGCGCCACATACCTCTTACATCCAGGATCATACAGCGCCACATACCTTTTACATCCAGGGTCATACAGCGTCTCATACCTCTTACATCCAGGGTAATACAGCGCCACATACCTCTTACATCCAGGGTCATACAGCGCCCCATACCTCTTACATCCAGGGTCATACAGCGCCACATACCTCTTACATCCAGGATCATACAGCGCCACATACCTCTTACATCCAGGATCATACAGCGCCACATACCTTTTACATCCAGGGTCATACAGCGCCTCATACCTCTTACATCCAGGGTAATACAGCGCCACATACCTCTTACATGCAGGGTCATACAGCGCCCCATACCTCTTACATCCAGGGTCATACAGCGCCACATACCTCTTACATATAGGATCATACAGCGCCACATACCTCTTACATCCAGGGTCATACAGCGCCCCATACCTCTTACATCCAGGGTCATACAGCGCCACATACCTCTTACATCCAGGGTCATACAGCGCCCCATACCTCTTACATCCAGGGTCATACAGCGCCACATACCTCACACATCCAGGATCATACAGCGCCACATACCTCACACATCCAGGATCATACAGCGCCACATACCTCTTACATCCAGGGTCATACAGCGCCACATACCTCTTACATCCAGGGTTATACAGCGCCACATACCTCTTACATCCAGGGTCATACAGCGCCACATACCTCTTACATCCAGGGTCATACAGCGCCACATACCTCTTACATCCAGGGTCATACAGCGCCACATACCTCTTACATCCAAGGTCATACAGCGCCTCATACCTCTTACATCCAGGGTCATACAGCGCCACATACCTCTTACATCCAGGATCATACAGCGCCACATACCTCTTACATCCAGGATCATACAGCGCCACATACCTCTTACATCCAGGGTCATACAGCGCCACATACCTCTTACATCCAGGGTCATACAGCGCCACATACCTCTTACATCCAGGATCATACAGCGCCACATACCTCTTACATCCAGGATCATACAGCGCCACATACCTCTTACATCCAGGATCATACAGCGCCACATACCTCTTACATCCAGGGTCATACAGCGCCACATACCTCTTACATCCAGGGTCATACAGCGCCACATACCTCTTACATCCAGGATCATACAGCGCCACATACCTCTTACATCCGGGGTCATACAGCGCCACATACCTCTTACATCCAGGATCATACAGCGCCACATACCTTTTACATCCAGGGTCATACAGCGTCTCATACCTCTTACATCCAGGGTAATACAGCGCCACATACCTCTTACATCCAGGGTCATACAGCGCCCCATACCTCTTACATCCAGGGTCATACAGCGCCACATACCTCTTACATCCAGGATCATACAGCGCCACATACCTCTTACATCCAGGGTCATACAGCGCCACATACCTCTTACATCCAGGGTAATACAGCGCCACATACCTCTTACATGCAGGGTCATACAGCGCCCCATACCTCTTACATCCAGGGTCATACAGCGCCACATACCTCTTACATCCAGGATCATACAGCGCCACATACCTCTTACATCCAGGGTCATACAGCGCCCCATACCTCTTACATCCAGGGTCATACAGCGCCACATACCTCTTACATCCAGGGTCATACAGCGCCCCATACCTCTTACATCCAGGGTCATACAGCGCCACATACCTCACACATCCAGGATCATACAGCGCCACATACCTCACACATCCAGGATCATACAGCGCCACATACCTCTTACATCCAGGGTCATACAGCGCCACATACCTCTTACATCCAGGGTTATACAGCGCCACATACCTCTTACATCCAGGGTCATACAGCGCCACATACCTCTTACATCCAGGGTCATACAGCGCCACATACCTCTTACATCCAGGGTCATACAGCGCCACATACCTCTTACATCCAAGGTCATACAGCGCCTCATACCTCTTACATCCAGGGTCATACAGCGCCACATACCTCTTACATCCAGGATCATACAGCGCCACATACCTCTTACATCCAGGATCATACAGCGCCACATACCTCTTACATCCAGGGTCATACAGCGCCACATACCTCTTACATCCAGGGTCATACAGCGCCACATACCTCTTACATCCAGGATCATACAGCGCCACATACCTCTTACATCCAGGATCATACAGCGCCACATACCTCTTACATCCAGGATCATACAGCGCCACATACCTCTTACATCCAGGGTCATACAGCGCCACATACCTCTTACATCCAGGGTCATACAGCGCCACATACCTCTTACATCCAGGGTCATACAGCGCCTCATACCTCTTACATCCAGGATCATACAGCGCCACATACCTCTTACATCCAGGGTCATACAGCGCCACATACCTCTTACATCCAAGGTCATACAGCGCCTCATACCTCTTACATCCAGGGTCATACAGCGCCACATACCTCTTACATCCAGGATCATACAGCGCCACATACCTCTTACATCCAGGGTCATACAGCGCCACATACCTCTTACATCCAGGGTCATACAGCGCCTCATACCTCTTACATCCAGGGTCATACAGCGCCACATACCTCTTACATCCAGGGTCATACAGCGCCACATACCTCTTACATCCAGGGTCATACAGCGCCTCATACCTCTTACATCCAGGATCATACAGCGCCACATACCTCTTACATCCAGGGTCATACAGCGCCTCATACCTCTTACATCCAGGATCATACAGCGCCACATACCTCTTACATCCAGGGTCATACAGCGCCTCATACCTCTTACATCCAGGGTCATACAGCGCCACATACCTCTTACATCCAGGGTCATACAGCGCCACATACCTCTTACATCCAGGGTCATACAGCGCCACATACCTCTTACATCCAGGATCATACAGCGCCACATACCTCTTACATCCAGGATCATACAGCGCCACATACCTCTTACATCCAGGGTCATACAGCGCCACATACCTCTTACATCCAGGGTCATACAGCGCCACATACCTCTTACATCCAGGATCATACAGCGCCACATACCTCTTACATCCAGGATCATACAGCGACACATACCTCTTACATCCAGGGTCATACAGCGCCACATACCTCTTACATCCCGGGTCATACAGCAACACATACCTCTTACATCCAGGATCATACAGCGCCACATACCTCTTACATCCAGGATCATACAGCGCCACATACCTCTTACATCCAGGGTCATACAGCGCCACATACCTCTTACATCCAGGGTCATACAGCGCCACATACCTCTTACATCCAGGATCATACCGCGCCCCATACCTCTTACATCCAGGGTCATACAGCGCTACATACCTCTTACATCCAGGGTCATACAGCGCCACATACCTCTTACATCCAGGATCATACAGCACCACATACCTCTTACATCCAGGATCATACAGCGCCACATACCTCTTACATCCAGGATCATACAGCGCCACATACCTCTTACATCCAGGATCATACAGCGCCACATACCTCTTACATCCAGGGTCATACAGCGCCTCATACCTCTTACATCCAGGATCATACAGCGCCTCATACCTCTTACATCCAGGGTCATACAGCGCCACATACCTCTTACATCCAGGGTCATACAGCACCACATACCTCTTACATCCAGGGTCATACAGCGCCACATACCTCTTACATCCAGGGTCATACAGCGCCACATACCTCTTACATCCAGGGTCATACAGCGCCACATACCTCTTACATCCAGGGTCATACAGCGCCACATACCTCTTACATCCAGGGTCATACAGCGCCACATACCTCTTACATCCAGGGTCATACAGCGCCACATACCTCTTACATCCAGGGTAATACAGCGCCACATACCTCTTACATCCAGGGTCATACAGCGCCCCATACCTCTTACATCCAGGGTCATACAGCGCCACATACCTCACACATCCAGGATCATACAGCGCCACATACCTCTTACATCCAGGGTCATACAGCGCCACATACCTCACACATCCAGTGACGTCTCCTCTGATGTTCTCTGTCCTCATCTTCTCCATTCAGACCACCATGACGACTTCTTTCAGCCATTTCTCGTCTCTGCAGAGTTCGACACACAGACGTCTTAGTTTCCTACTTTCCCATCCTCCTTTAACCTTCTGAACACCCGATCCTGCCACCCCAATACTGTGCCCGCTGTGCCCCCAATACTATACTGCAGAAACTGTCCCCCTGAAAGTACTAGTACCACAGAGATAGTGCCCCCTTCAATAATTATGTGCACACTGTGCCCTAAAAAATAACAATAGTGTCCCTGTCACTAATAGTGTAAACATAATGTCCCCCAAAAATAATTGTGTTAAACTGATACTGTGCCAGGGTGCCCCCCCCACAGTAATAGTGCTCCCTAAAGTGCCATCAATAGAAACAATTATCTGCCAGAGTGCATAGTGTTAACAGTGCCCCAGTAGTAATAATGCCCCCATAGTGCCCATACTAGTAATCATGTTTCCCATAGACCCCCAGTAGTAATAATTCTACTTATAATGTGTGCCAGTACAAAAAATACCACTTATAATGGGCACCAGTATAAAATACCCCCTTTATAGTGTGCGCTAGTACAAAAAATGCCCCCTTATAATGTATACTAGCGCAAAATATAACCCCTTATAATGTGTACAAAAATGCTCCCTCTTAGTGCCCCCAGTAGAACCAATGTCCCCATAGCGCCCCCAGTAGATGCCCCCATATTGCCCCCCCCCCCCAATAAACTCAAATACCTCCATGCCGCTCTTGGCGATGCGGGGCAGCTTAGGCAGAATTCAACCGTAAATCTTCAATTCTTTATTACGTCCAGTGTATTATACGTAACGCGTATCCCGGCGCGTATATATACGGAAATCTGTGGCGGCGTTTGATGAAGCGGATGCTGGATGTCATGCGGTGCAGGCCTCGGGCGGGAGATGATGATGACGTCATCGCGCTGCCTGAGCCGGGCTCTGATAGGCCTATGAGAGGGATAGGTGGGGCACAGAGACATCGCTCCCTTGCCCCATGGCATGTCTCCTCATACAGCGCCCGTAGGTTACCGTTTCCACGTTATGGCGGTTTGCGGCTATCTCCGGTTCTAAGCAGCAGAGCATCATGAGAGATATATTAAGGTGGCAAAGATGCCAAAGTATGTGCACCCCTATAGTGTCATCCCTGCAGGGAGCGGTGCCAAGGCTGAGCCAGTCCGTGCCAGCGCTCCGCATTACGGTGATAGATTGAGTGTATATTGATTGGGGTCTTGTTGATGCAGAGAGGAGTCAGTGCCAGGTTTACAACCTTTACTAATACATGACTCACTGGAGCCTGTATGATGTGCCAGGCGCTGACAACATGGCAGAGATGCCCCCTCTGCTCCTAATGAAATGAGGGAGCGGGCACTGTCGTACAAAAACTGGGGGAAATGGGGTGTCCTTTCCAGAAACATGGACCAAGGGGCTTTCATACGTAGGGTAGGTTGTAGAGAAGTGAATGCTGATGCCTTCTCCAGAGTCCTCCATTATTCCTCATTGTTTTATGCTGTGTCTTATACCCACATAGTGGAAGGAGCAGGGTCCTCCCAGCAGCACAGAGGATGTCAGGAGAGGAGTGTGCTGATCTTGTGGAGGTCACAGGCTGAGAGTTACATAGTGGAAGGAGTAGGGTCCTCCCAGCAGCACAGATGATTTCAGGAGAGGAGTGTGCTGATCTTGTGGAGGTCACAGACTGAGAGTTACATAGTGGAAGGAGCAGGGTCCTCCCAGCAGCACAGAGGATTTCAGGAGAGGGGTGTGCTGATCTTGTGGAGGTCACAGGATGAGAGTTACATAGTGGAAGGAGCAGGGTCCACCCAGCAGCACAGAGGATGTCAGGAGAGGAGTGTGCTGATCTTGTGGAGGTCACAGGCTGAGAGTTACATAGAGGAAGGAGCAGGGTCCTCCCAGCAGCACAGAGGATTTCAGGAGAGGACTGTGCTGATCTTGTGGAGGTCACAGGATAAGAGTTACATAGTGGAAGGAGCAGGGTCCTCCCAGCAGCACAGATGATTTCAGGAGAGGAGTGTGCTGATCTTGTGGAGGTCACAGACTGAGAGTTACATAGTGGAAGGAGCAGGGTCCTCCCAGCAGCACAGAGGATTTCAGGAGAGGGGTGTGCTGATCTTGTGGAGGTCACAGGATAAGAGTTACATAGTGGAAGGAGCAGGGTCCTCCCAGCAGCACAGAGGATTTCAGGAGAGGACTGTGCTGATCTTGTGGAGGTCACAGGATGAGAGTTACATAGTGGAAGGAGCAGGGTCCTCCCAGCAGCACAGAGGATTTCAGGAGAGGAGTGTGCTGATCCTGTGGAGATCACAGGCTGAGAGTTACATAGTGGAAAGAGCAGGGTCCTCCCAGCAGCACAGAGGATTTCAGGAGAGGAGTGTGCTGATCTTGTGGAGGTCATAGGCTTAGAGTTACATAGTGGATGGAGCAGGGTCCTCCCAGCAGCACAGAGGATGTCAGGAGAGGAGTGTGCTGATCTTGTGGAGGTCACAGGCTGAGAGTTACATAGTGGATGGAGCAGGGTCCTCCCAGCAGCACAGAGGATTTCAGGAGAGGAGTGTGCTGATCTTGTGGAGGTCACAGGCTGAGAGTTACATAGAGGAAGGAGCCGGGTCCTCCCAGCAGCACAGAGGATTTCAGGAGAGGAGTGTGCTGATCTTGTGGAGGTCACAGGCTTAGAGTTACATAGTGGAAGGAGCAGGGTCCTCCCAGCAGCACAGAGGATGTCAGGAGAGGAGTGTGCAGATCTTGTGGAGGTCGCAGGATGAGGGTTACATAGAGGAAGGAGCAGGATCCTCCCAGCAGCACAGAGGATTTCAGGAGAGGAGTGTGCTGATCTTGTGGAGGTCACAGGATGAGAGTTACATAGAGGAAGGAGCAGGGTCCTCCCAGCAGCACAGAGGATTTCAGGAGAGGAGTGTGCTGATCTTGTGGAGGTCACAGGATGAGAGTTACATAGTGGAAGAAGCAGAGTCCTCCCAGCAGCACAGAGGATTTCAGGAGAGGAGTGCGCTGATCTTGTGGAGGTCACAGACTGAGAGTTACATAGTGGAAGGAGCAGGGTCCTCCCAGAAGCACAGAGGATTTCAGGAGAGGAGTGTGCTGATCTTGTGGAGGTCACAGGATGAGAGTTACATAGTGGAAGAAGCAGGATCCTCCCAGCAGCACAGAGGATTTCAGGAGAGGAGTGTGCTGATCTTGTGGAGGTCACAGGATGAGAGTTACATAGAGGAAGAAGCAGGGTCCTCCCAGCAGCACAGAGGATTTCAGGAGAGGAGTGTGCTGATCTTATGGAGGTCACAGGATGAGAGTTACATAGTGGAAGGAGCAGGGTCCTCCCAGCAGCACAGATGATTTCAGGAGAGGAGTGTGCTGATCTTGTGGAGGTCACAGGATGAGAGTTACATAGAGGAAGAAGCAGGGTCCTCCCAGCAGCACAGAGGATTTCAGGAGAGGAGTGTGCTGATCTTGTGGAGGTCACAGGATGAGAGTTACATAGTGGAAGGAGCAGGGTCCTCCCAGCAGCACAGAGGATTTCAGGAGAGGAGTGTGCTGATCTTGAGGAGGTCACAGGCTGAGAGTTACATAGTGGAAGGAGCGGGGACCTCCCAGCAGCACAGAGGATTTCAGGAGAGGAGTGTGCTGATCTTGTGGAGGTCACAGGAGGAGAGTTACATAGTGGAAGGAGCAGGGTCCTCCCAGCAGCACAGAGGATTTCAGGAGAGGAGTGTGCTGATCTTGAGGAGGTCACAGGCTGAGAGTTACATAGTGGAAGGAGCAGGGTACTGTGCAGCACAGAGTATTTCAGGAAACCATGCAATGTAAGTAGCTGTGTGAGCAGAACACAATTAAAACAACCTTTTAGCCTCTGGATGTAACTTTATTTCTTGTTAGTCACAGCAAGCAGAGATCTTACATTGATTACTTTGTCTAGTTTGCTTCTAATATACCAGGGAGACACTAGGACAGATGGGCAGAGAGTGTGCCATCGTTCACAGTTGCGCCTGCTGCGTGGTCTATTTGGTTCACGTTCCTTATTCCCTTGGTTTGCTTAAGGATCCATTCACACGTCCGCATCTGTTCTGCGGTCCGCAAATTTGCGGATCTGCAAAACACGGACACCGGCCAAGTGCGTTCTGCATTTTGCGGACCGCACATGGCCGGCACTATAAAAGAAATGCCTTTTCTTGTCCGTGTCTGCGGACAAGAATAGGACATGTTCTATTTTTTTGCGGGGCCGTGGAACGGAAGTGAAAATGAATGGGTCCGCACCCGTTCCGGAAAATTGCGTAACGGATGCGGAGCCATTTTGCGGACGTGTGAATGGACCCTAATGTAGATCTTTTAAGAATCCTCTAAGCCGCTTCTCAAAAATTTGTAGTCAGGTGCAAAACGAGTCTGGGCTCAAATTCTGCAGTTAGCCTAGTAAATAGCCCCATTTTGCAGCCATTTTTAAGAACTCTGCTTGCTTTCAGGAAATGAGAACATTTATTGTTTGCATCCAGAGGCTGAGAACCCATGTTAATCTTGTGTTGGTCACAATGTATCAGCGAGGAGTCCAGGACAGGATAGAGATTGGTGTAGTTGTGTAGACTGGATAAACGGAAGCTAACCCCATGAGAAGGCAATCTGTCCTATGTGAGCGATATAAATAACGATGACACCATGTGGAGATTATTCTATACACCGCCCGCCCCTATACATCATAACACTCTCTGCACTAAACTATGTGAGCTATAAAACAGGAGTGATGGCCGCCAGGTCATCTCCACTGAATGTGGGCATTACCAGATGCCCGAGCACGAATGTCCCTGACGTGTTTCTGTGTCTGTGTGGTCTTCTGTGTGAGAAGTTTAATGTTCAGCAATATGTCGTGGGGCACGGGTTATAACGCAGCTGGTTTAATGTACCACATACAACCGTGCCTGAAAAAAAGCAGAAACCAAAAATATCAGCGTTCACGCCAGCCTCACTGCTCTGCCCGCATCCTCCACCAATTGTGGAGATTCGCTCTGGTAGACAGGACAAGCGGGTGCAGTATAGAGGCAAAGACACGTTTGTAACTCAAAAACTGTTTATTCACACTAGTTGCAGGTTCACAGTATGACAGTTCATTTTCAGTATTTGTGTTAGTTCACACCCAAAACAGTTCATACAGAAAAACATTCACCTTTGATTCTGGGTGTTTAATCCACACCCGGCTGAATGCTCAGCCTCAGAAAGTCCACCTGCATGCTTTAGGCAGCCTGCTCGCCCGACACACTGTCTTCAGCTTTCAGCCCACACACAGGCCTCAGATCTCAGCAGAGTTTTACACAGCTCCAGGGTCAGAGAGGAGTAAACCCCGCATCTGACACTGCTGGCTGTTTTTTATAGGCCTGTCAAAACCCAGCCTGGACCCTGGGGAGTAGTCACCCACCCAGCACTTTGACTACTCCCAGTAATGGCCATCCCGGATCAACTACTTACAGCCATAATAGATAGCAAGGTGTCACACAGCAACTGCTGCTGACACATGAAAACTGCCTCTTACTCCACCGAGGCCAGGAACCTCGTGACACATACCTATCATCCACAATGATTCCTTGTACCATCCTAAAATATCTACTATAATACTGTCTCCTATGTACAAGAATATAACTACTAAAATACTGCCTCCTATGTACAAGAATATAACTACTATAATACTGCCTCCTATGTACAAGAATATAACTACTATAATACTGCTCCTATGTACAAGAATATAACTACTATAATACTGCTCCTATGTACAAGAATATAACTACTATAATACTGCCTCCTATGTACAAGAATATAACTACTATAATACTGCTCCTATGTATAAGAATATAACTACTATAATACTGCCTCTATGTACAAGAATATAACTACTATAATACTGCCTCCTATGTACAAGAATATAACTACTATAATACTGCCTCCTATGTACAAGAATATAACTACTATAATACTGCTCCTATGTACAAGAATATAACTACTATAATACTGCTCCTATGTACAAGTATATAACTACTATAATACTGCTCCTATGTACAAGAATATAACTACTATAATACTGCTCCTATGTACAAGAATATAACTACTATAATACTGTCTCCTATGTACAAGAATATAACTACTATAATACTTCTCCTATGTACAAAAATATAACTACTATAATACTGTCTCCTATGTACAAAAATATAACTACTATAATACTGCTCCTATGTACAAGAATAGAACTACTATAATACTGCCTCCTATGTACAAGAATATAACTACTATAATACTGCTCCTATGTACAAGAATATAACTACTATAATACTGCTCCTATGTACAAGAATATAACAACTATAATACTGCTCCTATGTACAAGAATATAACTACTATAATACTGCCTCCTATGTACAAGAATATAACTACTATAATACTGCCTCCTATGTACAAGAATATAACTACTATAATACTGCTCCTGTGTACAAGACTATAACTACTATAATACTGCCTCCTATGTACAGGAATATAACTACTATAATACTGCCTCCTATGTACAGGAATATAACTACTATAATACTGCCTCCTATGTACAAGAATATAACTACTATAATACTGCCTCCTATGTACAAGAATATAACTACTATAATACTGCTCCTGTGTACAAGACTATAACTACTATAATACTGCCTCCTATGTACAAGAATATAACTACTATAATACTGCTCCTATGTACAAGAATATAACTACTATAATACTGCTCCTATGTACAAGAATATAACTACTATAATACTGCCTCCTATGTACAAGAATATATCTACTATAATACTGCTCCTATGTACAAGAATATAACTACTATAATACTGCTCCTATGTACAAGAATATAACTACTATAATACTGCTCCTATGTACAAGAATATAACTACTATAATACTGCTCCTATGTACAAGAATATAACTACTATAATACTGCCTCCTATGTACAAGAATATAACTACTATAATACTGCCTCCTATGTACAAGAATATAACTACTATAATACTGCCTCCTATGTACAAGTATATAACTACTATAATACTGCTCCTATGTACAAGAATATAACTATTATAATACTGCCTCCTATGTACAAGAATATAACTACTATAATACTGCCTCCTATGTACAAGAATATAACTACTATAATACTGCTCCAATGTACAAGAATATAACTACTATAATACTGCCTCCTATGTACAAGAATATAACTACTATAATACTGCCTCCTATGTACAAGAATATAACTACTATAATACTGCCTCCTATGTACAAGAATATAACTACTATAATACTACTCCTATGTACAAGAATATAACTACTATAATACTGCTCCTATGTACAAGAATATAACTACTATAATACTGCTCCTATGTACAAGAATATAACTACTATAATACTGCTCCTATGTACAAGAATATAACTACTATAATACTGCTCCTATGTACAAGAATATAACTACTATAATACTGCTCCTATGTACAAGAATATAACTACTATAATACTGCTCCTATGTTCAAGAATATAACTACTATAATACTGCTCCTATGTACAAGAATATAACTACTATAATACTGCTCCTATGTACAAGAATATAACTACTATAATACTGCCTCCTATGTACAAGAATATAACTACTATAATACTGCTCCAATGTACAAGAATATAACTACTATAATACTGCCTCCTATGTACAAGAATATAACTACTATAATACTGCCTCCTATGTACAAGAATATAACTACTATAATACTGCCTCCTATGTACAAGAATATAACTACTATAATACTACTCCTATGTACAAGAATATAACTACTATAATACTGCTCCTATGTACAAGAATATAACTACTATAATACTGCTCCTATGTACAAGAATATAACTACTATAATACTGCTCCTATGTACAAGAATATAACTACTATAATACTGCTCCTATGTACAAGAATATAACTACTATAATACTGCTCCTATGTACAAGAATATAACTACTATAATACTGCTCCTATGTTCAAGAATATAACTACTATAATACTGCTCCTATGTACAAGAATATAACTACTATAATACTGCTCCTATGTACAAGAATATAACTACTATAATACTGCCTCCTATGTACAAGAATATAACTACTATAATACTGCTCCTCTGTACAAGAATATAACTACTATAATACTGCTCCTATGTACAAGAATATAACTACTATAATACTGCTCCTATGTATAAGAATATAACTACTATAATACTGCCTCTATGTACAAGAATATAACTACTATAATACTGCCTCCTATGTACAAAAATATAACTACTATAATACTGTCTCCTATGTACAAAAATATAACTACTATAATACTGCTCCTATGTACAAGAATAGAACTACTATAATACTGCCTCCTATGTACAAGAATATAACTACTATAATACTGCTCCTATGTACAAGAATATAACTACTATAATACTGCTCCTATGTACAAGAATATAACTACTATAATACTGCTCCTATGTACAAGAATATAACTACTATAATACTGCTCCTATGTACAAGAATATAACTACTATAATACTGCTCCTATGTTCAAGAATATAACTACTATAATACTGCTCCTATGTACAAGAATATAACTACTATAATACCGCCTCCTATGTACAAGAATATAACTACTATAATACTGCTCCTCTGTACAAGAATATAACTACTATAATACTGCCTCCTATGTACAAGAATATAACTACTATAATACTGCTCCTATGTACAAGAATATAACTACTATAATACTGCTCCTATGTACAGGAATATAACTACTATAATACTGCTCCTATGTACAAGAATATAACTACTATAATACTGCGTCCTATGTACAAGAATATAACTACTATAATACTGTTCCTGTGTACAAGAATATAACTACTATAATACTGCCTCCTATGTACAAGAATATAACTACTATAATACTGCTCCTATGTACAAGAATATATCTACTATAATACTGCTCCTATGTACAAGAATATAACTACTATAATACTGCTCCTATGTACAAGAATATAACTAGTATAATACTGCCTCCTATGTACAAGAATATAACTACTATAATACTGCCCCCTATGTACAAGAATATAACTACTATAATACTGCTCCTATGTACAAGAATATAACTAGTATAATACTGCCTCCTATGTACAAGAATATAACTACTATAATACTGCTCCTATGTACAAGAATATAACTACTACAATACTGCTCCTATGTATAAGAATATAACTACTATAATACTGCCTCCTTGCTGTGAGGACGTGTGTCAGTAGCTCTCCTGAGGCTTTGGATGTCTGGAGAAAGCCCAGGGCGGGGCCACTCTGGGTGGGGATGCTCCCCAAGCAAGGCCCAGGCTCCAAGGCCTATTCTGGGAAATAATTCCCAGTCTTCTCACACTATGGATAATTATCCAGAAGTTTCTTTGGAAGGAAGGAATGTTCCGAGTGTTGCCTGTCCCAGTGCAGCAGGAAGCAAAGATGATAAGAAAATGTTGGAAGTAAAGAAGGAGACATCACTGAGTAAGACCATGGCTGCAGGTGTGCAATCCACCCCACCCGCAGGCAGACAGAGGAGAACATCCCTGGAGAAGCAGACCATGCAGGAGAATCTGCAGCAGCCTGTCCTGATACGGTCTGACCGCACACGTTACGGGAGTGGGAACAGCGCAAAAGTCGCCAACACGACAGATGAGACCAGAGGGAATACTGAAGGAAGGCTTCATGGGGCCACAAGTGCAGTCACTGGGAAGAACCAGGGGCCCAGTCCCCAATCTGGAGATAGCGACCTCGCAGCAGTGACCACGGCTGCACCAAGTCCAGTGCAAGGACCAAGCAGAGGGACGCCTGTAAGGAGCCATTCTGTGAGTACACAACCCCCCAATACTCAGCGTGCACCAGAACTATGTCTGGCCGAGCGGATCCCAGCTCTGGTCAAGAGGCTAGAAACATTAAAAAGAACAAAACTACAGCTGCAGAAACAGATAGATTGTGTCTATAAGCTAAAGGCAGCAAACCCCAACAATCAGGCCGTCCATGACAAGAAGCTGAGCTCCCTCGCTGTGCAGCTCGCTGAGACTGTGCAGGACATGGAGGCCGTACTGGAGCAGATGGGACCAGTCGCTGAATCCTTCAGGAACCAGCAAAGACTTGAGGGACATGGGGGAAGACCTGCGCCAGAACCATCTCCATCTAAACCCAAGTCTCCAACCTGTCCAGATGACACCCAGCAGGCCTGTGCAAGACCAGTCCTCAGACCAGCCAGCTTCCCTTTTGAGAAAGGGAATTTGTACAAAGAAGTGGGAGAAAGTGTCCAGCAACAGCAAAGACCTGCAGAGACTCCTCAAAAGGTACCACAAGTCCCAGCAGTTTGTGATGTGAAGCAGGACTATGGACTCTCGCCTGAAGGTAACTCTGCAGTAGCAGTGCAGTCACCACAAGCCCTGGGGGGCAGTAGAGAGCAGCAGGACTGTGGACTCTCGCCTGAAGGCAGCAGTGCAGCAGAGAGCTCACAGGTCATGGCTCAGCAGGACTGTCGGGGCTCTGTAGAGCAGGATCATACTGCTAGTGACTGCACTGATATGACTGTATGTGATATTACTGATGATGTTTCTGCAGTGGGGAGCGCTTCACAGTGTGTGTGGGATTTGGGGTCATCTCTAGAGTCGGGTCCACCATTAGATCAGCCTTCAGAGGCTTGTGACCCGCAGAGTATTATGGATGATGGTGGGGAGGGGGCTGTACAGTCTGATGCACAGCACTTCCCCCCTTTAGTTACACCAGGAGTGTCAGACCCTCATAGTGCAGGCGGTCAGCAGCCACCACAGCGCCCCCAAGTACAGCAGGAGGGTGGAACTGGTGGTGTCTCCTCTGGTAATGCCTGGAGCCGTGGGTCACCATCCTTCAGGTCTAATGTGAACTATACAGGTCAGGCTTTTAAGAGGAGGAACGTGGTCCGGTTCAGACATAGAGGGGCCAAGGAGGAGTTGCCTGACAGGAGGTTTGTGGTCCGTGAACTTCTGTGCCACCAAATGGGTTTCCTGCCATCTAACATCCTGGCAGTGATAAACCTTCCTGACAGGCAGGGGTATGACGTCAGTTTTAAACTCATGTCTGACCTGGACCGCTTCTGGGCTCATTTCGCCCGGGTGAGAGATGCTGATGACTGGAATAAGTTCAGCCTCATCCCCATCTCTAGACCAGACACAGCAAACGTCACCATAATATTCTGGAACGAGTCGGTACCACACCAGGATATTGTTGTATGGCTAAAAAGACACTGTGACCTAATGTCAGATCTGACCAAGACCAGGGACGAGGATGGCATATGGACTGGGGGGTGGAAGGTCCTGGTAAAGTTACGGCAGGTTAACAACATCACCCAACATCTGCCCAACTCATTCTTTATTGGCCGGGAGAAAGGGGTATGCTTCTATGCGGGTCAGCCTAGAAAATGTTTTAAATGCGGAAAGGCCGGTCATATTGCGAGTGTGTGCACCCTGGTAAAATGTAATTTATGCGGGGAGATCGGCCATGTCAGCGCCACCTGCCAGAACATCCGGTGCAACCTCTGTGGTAGGATCGGTCACTCGCACAGGGACTGTCCAGACGCCTGGCATAATGTTTGTAAGGACTTCCCTGATGAGGACTTGCTGGAAGTGGCAGATGACCTAGAGGAGGAGACGCTGTTGTCAGGGTCAGCAGTGACACCGCCCGAGCCTCAGCACAACATGGGTGACAATATGGGTGACATAGTGCCTGACCAGTCCCAGCCAGGAGACCCTGAGGGGAACGGGGAGGTCACTGAGCAGGTTGTGGGCACGTCGTCTTCTGCCCCTGCATCAATAAATCCGCAGAAGAAACGGAAGAAGGACAAAACCAGCCGTAAGCCTGAGGGGGAATGGACCACTGTCCAAAAACCTTCCAAAAAGAAAGTAGACCCCGGGTCAGGTGTCATGACTATCACAAATAGGTACGGTGTCCTATCTGAGTCAGACGCTGAGGAAGAGATGGAGAGAGAGTTAAAGAGGGTGGTAGATGAATTTAATGAGGACCAAGAGGGCGATCCCCCCACAAAAAGGAAACCCCCGCGAGCTAAACGTCTGTCCGAATCAGACATGGAGACAGGTGGTCGGCAGGTGGGCTCAGACTCAGATCTATGATGATGGGGGGAATATCTCTGCTACTTGTACTTTGCTTTGCTTTGATGGCTGACTTTACCCTTAAAGTGTTCTCCAGTAATGTGAACAGTGTCAGAGTAAGGAGGACCAGGCATGCGGTTTATGAACATCTAAGGTCTCTTGATGCTGATGTCTTTTTCTTACAAGAGACACGTTTGAATACATTAGGACTCTTACGGGAAGCCGAGCGTGAATGGCGGTCTGGTCCATCCTTTTGGTCACTGGCTGTAGAACCAAGTGCCGGGGTCTCTATCCTCTTTAACACCAATGATGTACATATACATAGGTTGACAGAGGTATTGATGGGAAGGTGCCTAATTCTGGAAGTTACTATTCGGGGTAGGAGGCTCCGTCTTATAAATATCTATGGTTCGCAGACAGTGACTGAAAGGGTTAACCTTTATAATGAAGTGAAGCCATATCTCTTCACATCTATCCCTGTCATCATGGCTGGAGATTTTAATGCCACCAGGACATCTTGTGACAGGACCTCTAATAGGCCTCTTACCAGAGACTCCAAGGTCTTAAACGGAATTATTCAACAGGCCGGGTTGTCAGATGTGTTTGTGCAGGGTGGTCGGAAACCAAAATTTACTTATTTTTGTGGTGAAAGAAGAAGTCGGATAGATTTAGCTCTGGTGAGTCCTACAGAGACCATTGGTGAGAAAGATGAGAAGATCGTCCCTTATTCAGACCATCTGGCCTTATATTTCTGTTTGGGTGTCACAAAGTGTTCTGGGACAGGTAGAGGGTTATGGAGACTTAATTCCAGTATATTAGAAGACCCTTCGGTTCAGAGTCATGTTCACTCTCTTATACAGAGTCAGCTAGAGAGAGTGGACTTTTATGACAATATGGCCGACTGGTGGGAGGATGTCAAGGATGAGATCAGATCCCTCTTAAAGAGACTGTCAGTTATAAAGGGGAAGAGTAAGTATGGCCAGTATCTCAAGCTGCGGAAAGAATTGGAGTCACTATATTTGGCGGGAGGGGATGACCAACAAAGGATAGACCGACTGAAATCTGAGATAAGGCAGTATCAGTACAGCAGGTATACCTCCCTGGTTCTTGAACGGGATTATGGGACTTTAGGGTCTCCTGATCCCTTTGAGAATTGCCGGGAGCGAGTGGCAAATAAATCTGTCACGGTCTCACTGACCCCCAGGGTGTTTTGCAAGAATCTCGGGAGGGTATCCTGGGGGTGGTGAGATCTTACTATGCTGACTTGTTTCAGAGGAAGGTTTTGGATAGAGACAAGATGACCCAATTCTTGGAGGCAACTCCGCTCCCTGATACTAATGATTTGGACTTTTCTCCTTTGACAGCAGATTTGACGGTGGCGGAGGTTAAAGAGGCAATTGATAAGTTACATCTGAAGAAGGCACCAGGTCCAGATGGGATAACAGCAGAATTCTATAGGACATTCAGAGACCTCTTGGCCCCAATCCTCGTGGATGTATATACAAATTGTCTAGAAAGTCACCTGATGCCTCCATCCATGAGAGTGTCCTCGCTGATTCTGCTGTCCAAAGGTAAAGAGCCGAGTGACATCAAAAACTGGAGGCCGATTGCCCTCTTGAATGTCGACAGAAAGATTCTGGCAAAAATTCTGTTTTCTAGATTAGTTTGTCTGTCCTCAGCACTGTTGTCAGGCTGTCAGTTTGGCACAGTAAAAGGGCGGAACATCTCTGGAGCAGTCCTCTCGATAAGGGAGGTGTTTGAGAGATGTAAAGCCCTGAGGTGTGGAAGATATGTTGTGAGTCTTGACCAGGCTAAAGCCTTTGACAGAGTAGATCATGAGTATCTATGGGCCACTTTGTCAAAGTACGGTATTCCGGGGCAATTCATCGATTGGCTGAAGACTCTGTATTGCGAGGCTGAGAGCTTTCCTCTGGTCAATGGTTGGCAGGGTGATACCTTCAGGGTTGAGGCAGGGGTGAGACAGGGTTGCCCACTGAGTCCGCTGCTGTATGTATTTGCGTTAGACCCATTCTTGAGGTCACTGCAGGAGTGTGGTTTTCAGGGGGTGCCAGTCCCCCATTGCCTGCCCCTGAGTGTTGTTGCCTATGCGGATGATGTGACTGTGGTGATATCTGAGCCTCGTGAGGTGGAGATGTTGTCTACGGCCATCAGAAGTTACTCGGAGGCCTCAGGGTCTCTGGTCAACCTTGAGAAGAGTCAAGCTCTCTGGATATCAGACAGTGATCCAGACTTTGATCTGCCACAATTTGTGAGAGCCTCCACCTATATTAAAATCCTAGGGGTCAAATTTGGGAGGAATGATAACGCCAAACTAAATTGGGAAGAGAAGTTGGAAGCCGGAAATGCAAAGGTTTAGCGATGGAAGAACTGGAGGCTGACCTATAGAGAAAGGGTTAAAATGTTGAAGACTTACCTGGTCCCTGTCTTCTTGTATGTCTCTGTCGTTTTTCCTTTGCCGGAATCTTTCTCCGCTAGGCTCTTTAGCCTGTTCTTCCAACTGTTGTGGGGGAACAGGTTGAACCTGATAAAAAGAGGGATCACCTACCTACAGAGAAGAGAGGGTGGGTTGGATATGTTGAATCCAAGGGTGTTCTTTGACTCCATGTTTCTAAAAGTTAATTTTGGTTGCCTGGACTCAGAGAACAGCTTCCTGTGGGTGAATAGTATCAGGGACTGGATAATGCCTTTTGCAGAGTCTTGGGTGCGAGGCGGCAGTCTCAAGAGGGGTCGATGGACGAGTGACTACCTCCCCCAGTACCTGGACTATGGGCTGAAGTGTGTGAGAAGGTGGAAGATAGAGAAGTCCTACATTGAGGGTAAGCCAAGGAAAGATCTATACGTGAGGGTCTGTAGGGCTTTCTTTTGTTCTCCACTTGTCTTGAGGGATTGTGTGACTAGCACTTTACAAGAAAGTCTGAAGCTCCTCAATGGGAAACGACTCCCCGCCAAATTATTTGACATAGCTTGGTTGTCATTACATGGAAAGCTATTTGTTAGGGGTAACCTGAAATTTTTAAGTGTTTCAGATAGGAACTGTCCTCTCGGTTGTCAGCAGGAGGAGACGATGGAGCACTTAATATCTGACTGCAGGGGTGGGAGGAGAATATGGGAAGAGGTGTCACAAAAGCTAAACATCCCATTACTGCAGTCCCTGACGTATCCTGAAATAATCTATGCTGTTCCATCCAGAAATAGGAATGTAGACAGGGGGACAATGTACCTGATCATATCTGTCATAAAATACTACCATTGGCACATGAGAACCCGCGTGTCTATACACAATGAGCCATTCCACCACACCACAGCCGTAAGCCAAATAATGTCTGAGCTCCAGTGGGTTAAGTCATTAGAGATAAGGAGTAACCCGAATAATATGAAATTAAGGAGAAATGTGTCTTTGGTTTAAAACAGAAAATATGATGTTAATTTGTGTGTTTTTTTCTCTTCTTTTTCCTCCCCAGCAAATGTGGACTTTCTAAGTTTAATATGATTCTATAGTCATTTTAGTTGAGTAGTCATTGTGTGTACAATGCCTGTTATTTTTTGTTTTTGTAAGAATGTATTTTAATTGTATTTTTTTTGTTTGTTTTCACAATAAAAATTGCCTCCTATGTACAAGAATATAACCACTATAATACTGCTCCTATGTACAAGAATATAACTACTATAATACTGCCTCCTATATACAAGAATATAACTACTATAATACTGCTCCTATGTACAAGAATATAACTACTATAATACTGCCTCCTATGTACAAGAATATAACTACTGTAATACTGCTCCTATGTACAGGAATATAACTACTATAATACTGCTCCTATGTACAAGAATATAACTACTATAATACTGCTCCTATGTACAAGGATATAACTACTATAATACTGCTCCTATGTACAAGAATATAACTACTATAATACTGCTCCTATGTATAAGAATATAACTACTATAATACTGCTCCTATGTACAAGAATATAACTACTATAATACTGCTCCTATGTACAAGAATATAACTACTATAATACTGCTCCTATGTATAAGAATATAACTACTATAATACTGCTCCTATGTACAAGAATATAACTACTATAATACTGCCCCTATGTACAAGAATATAACTACTATAATACTGCTCCTATGTATTACAGTATAACTATTATAATACTGCTCCTATGTACAAGAATATATCTACTATAATACTGCTCCTATGTACAAGAATATAACTACTATAATACTGCTCCTATGTACAAGACTATAACTACTATAATACTGCCTCCTATGTACAAGAATATAACTACTATAATACTGCTCCTATGTACAAGAATATAACTACTATAATACTGCTCCTATGTACAAGAATATAACTACTATAATACTGCGTCCTATGTACAAGAATATAACTACTATAATACTGTTCCTGTGTACAAGAATATAACTACTATAATACTGCCTCCTATGTACAAGAATATAACTACTATAATACTGCTCCTATGTACAAGGATATAACTACTATAATACTGCTCCTATGTACAAGAATATAACTACTATAATACTGCTCCTATGTATAAGAATATAACTACTATAATACTGCTCCTATGTACAAGAATATAACTACTATAATACTGCTCCTATGTACAAGAATATAACTACTATAATACTGCTCCTATGTATAAGAATATAACTACTATAATACTGCTCCTATGTACAAGAATATAACTACTATAATACTGCCTCCTATGTACAAGAATATAACTACTATAATACTGCCTCCTATGTACAAGACTATAACTACTATAATACTGCCTCCTATGTACAAGAATATAACTACTATAATACTGCTCCTATGTACAAGAATATAACTACTATAATACTGCTCCTATGTACAAGAATATAACTACTATAATACTGCCTCCTATGTACAAGAATATAACTACTATAATACTACCTCCTATGTACAAGAATATATCTACTATAATACTGCTCCTATGTACAAGAATATAACTACTATAATACTGCTCCTATGTACAAGAATAGAACTACTATAATACTGCTCCTATGTACAAGAATATAACTACTATAATACTGCTCCTATGTACAAGAATAGAACTACTATAATACTGCTACTATGTACAAGAATATAACTACTATAATACTGCTCCTATGTACAAGAATATAACTACTATAATACTGCTCCTATGTACAAGAATATAACTACTATAATACTGTATACGTTTAGAACTGCTTGAATATTACTCACTATTTAGACAAATACGAATGTGAATAATTAGGATTACTTTCCTGTCATTTGGTTACTTTACTGAGTAGTTTCCACATTTGTGAATCACTTGTATAATTAGTATGTTGTGGATGATGAGTTGCAGACTTCGGATGTTCGCTTTTTGCGCTCTGTAGATTTTCCTTGCGCTCTGCCAGGTGATGCCAGGCTCTTGAGTTATTGTTATGTCATGATTTGTACACACAGTCGTACAATATAATCACAATGATAATAGCCATGCTCGGTGGCTTGGAATAATGGAAGGGGCTGTTTGCAATGTTAGTAACAGTCGCTTCTGGTTTTTATTTTTGAAAACTTTAATATGGAATATGTGCAGAGAAAAATCTGAGGACCTTCCAAATCTGTAAATATGCAGTGACTGGGTTTTAGGTGTCCCGAACACAAGTCTGGATCCCCCAGACACTTCTGAGGTGTCACCACTTGTTGCTGGTCTCCAGAGGGGATGGTAAGGCCTGGTGCACCACAATGCGAATTAGTCCAGGAGTGAGGGTTTGTAGTAGACCATTGTGTTTCTTTACTGGAGGAACTCAAGTGCAAAAACAATCCAAGGAATTTACTTGTTGGCTTCTTTAGACTCCCTCCTAGCAGAACAAGGTTCTGTGCTGAGGAAATGCCTAAGCTAGATGCCCCTATCTCTCTCTTTTAGAAGGCTGGTACCCTTGCTAAAGGGCTGGTGGCCCAGGGTCTGTGGCTCAGTGTTTAGTCACTCTTCCATCTTAGGGCTCTGACTGCTCTACTTTTTTACTGTTTTTTAAAGTTCACTTTCTAGTGGACAGGGTGAAGCTGGAAAATCACAGCCTAACAGAAACAATGCTGCAGTTAATGGCTGTCATAGATTTCTCTTGTGCCTCAACACAAGTCAATGGGAATGACTAAGCAGTTTCCAGACATAACAACCATCTGATAGACCTAAACCAGATGGTCAAAAGGTCACTGTGTGCCTTCAGCTCTTTATAGTCCCTTATGATAACAATAATAAAATTACTAACTTCAGTGTACAGACTGGAAATTTTCTAAGTCTCTCAGTATTAGCTGGCTGTGCATTGACCTTTTCCACTGTGCAGTGCAATAACAGTGCAAATGAACAGGATATATTACAATAAACATATAAAATGCAGTGCAACAACATAAACCAGTATAAGTGTAAACAACAGCAGAAATCAAAGTGCAAATTAATTCTTGAAAGTGCAATAAAGTAGGGACTTTCAGAATCCAAATAACCCTTGCTCGAGATATACACTACTGTATATAATGGAGCAAAAGTGTAAAAGTGTTTTGAACTTTTGCCTTTCAGGCTCCATATTTCACAATCTACTACAATTTGGAATGTGAGACTCAAAATCATTTTATAGACAATCATCTTGGCTATCTCTTACATAAATTGGACTTGAAGCTATTTAGCATATGATTAGTTCTGCAGATTCTTCTCATGTAACTGCATTCTTACGGTTTTGCTCCTAAAATTCAAAATTTTTATTTTTATTATTTTGTAAATCCACCTTTGGCTTTCAGCACGGCCTGAATCCTTCTGGACATGCTCTCCATCAGATTCAAGCATATCTCGACTGAAATCTCTTCTAGACGTTCCCAATGTTGGTGCATACTGGTTGACTTACTTGGGTACGAATACAGCTTTTTCTTCAACTCTACCCACAAATGTTGGATTGTTCTTCAAATGTTCTTCTCCAATCTCTATGTATGCTTCGGGTCGTTGTCCTGCTGGAACACTATGCCGTCCTTTTCATACTGATAGTACTTGAGTGTAGGAAGTAACTCGTCTTCTAGGATACTCGCAGAGACTGCCATCGATCCTGGTCAAGTATTCAATGCCCTTGGCTGTGAAACAACCCCATATCATCAGGCTTCCTCCACCGAACTTGACAGTTCCTTCGATTTCTCGATCCATTAGCCCTCTTTTTCCTTGTTTCTTCCAGACCCATTTGCACCCATCAGAGCCCAGTCTATTTACTTTGGTCTCATTGTCTCACTTTTTTTGCAAACTCGAGCCAACGCTTCTTATGAATATATTGAAGTTGAGGCTTCTTCACCTTTTTCGGGCCACCATTCCAGACTTGTGTAATGTGGATCATACGGTGCTTGCATGGACGTCTGTGATCTCACTATTCTGAAGCATATGAGCCACCTCCATTGCCGGGTTTGTTGCACCAGAACTGATAGACCTTGTGATGAGATGAGTTGTTGACTCTGATATTTTGCCTGGACGTCCACCTCTTGGCTTTGGAATGGATGGAATGGATGGATGGCGCTGACATGATGCAGTTTGGCAATTTTCTTGGCCGAGGTACCGCTATCGATAAGCAGGATGATGCAGTTTATTTTCTTGGTAAATCTTCGTGGCTGCTCCTGGATTGGAACCAGTGACCTTTCACCTGGGAATCAACCTAATAACACACTGAGCTATTAGGGAATGTGAGGACAGGTTGTAATTTGTAGTATAGAAGAAGAAATAGATTGTTCCACCACCAGGAGCAAAACAGTAACAATGCAGTTACATGAGAAGAATCTGCAGAACTAATCATATGCTAAATAGCTGCAAGTCCAATGTATGAAATAGCCAAGATGAGTGTCTATAAAATGATGGGAGTCTCACGGTGGAAGCTGTAGTGGATGGTGAGATATGGAGCCTGAAAGGCAAAAGTTCTAAACATTATTACCCATTTGCTCATTGGTGTATATCATGGAAATTCTATTAAATGAAACAATATTTATCTGAAAAAAAACCACCATGGCAAATAAAATAAAAAATCCTCATAAAAAATTCAGGGACCTTGCTTTTGCGATAGCTGTTTTGTCAAGGTGGACAATCCATGTAGAACAGTCCATGTGATGACATTTTACAGGATTTCATGTTGTCTCTTTGAGAGCCTCATGTCACCATGTATGTGGTTTCTTTCACAGATTTTTACATATTTTCGATTAATATTTTCTTCTTACAAAAAATTGCCAAAATCACAACCACAAAGATGCTTTTATGTGGCATGGCAATGCTTCTCCTTTATACATAGGATCACTGATTGTAGTTTCAACTGTTTTAATCACCTACCATTTTTGGTGACAAATAAAATGCAATTAAAATAAATAAGCCCGAATTTTTTTTAAACATTTTTTTTATTCAAAAACAAATGCAGATTTTTGCAGAAAAGGGCATAACACATTTTACACAATTTTTGGAAAAAATATACAAAGACTTTTCCTTGTTAGAAAATTACATAAAATATTTTTTTTCTTTACAAGAATTAGGAAGTATAAAAAAACTTTTTTGGTATAATTCATGTGAAAATGTTTCTGGATGGTTATAGATAATTTAATGATAAAGGCACGGTCTATTCCCCTCAAGGAGCTTGTCTGGCCCAATTATTTCAGCAAATTCCCCAGAAACGTGGAGCTAAAATTAAAAAGTTGCATTATTTAAGTTCTTAAACAATATTAATAAATATATAACGTCGTATATATTGCTTAATATCTGAATTCTAATTTCGAATGGATAGTTTAAAATTTTTTATTTTGAAGCTAATTTGAAAAAATCTAAAAAAATATATATTTTTAAATGCTTGTGGGTCATTTTTTTGTTCAGATAAAAAGCATTCATTTTCTTAGGGAGTGAAGAGTTAAAAAAAAATGAAATATTAAAAAATAATTTAGAAGATTTCTCCACAGTCATAAATTTGAAAGGATCATTTTTTAAAATATAAAAATACCATAGATACCAATGAATTCAAAGGGGAGGAATCTTTTGGATCCTTTAATGCAAACATCATACCTGAACACTGAGTTCTCGGGGTGGTCCTGAAACCTACTGTATATAGTGTTTAATTGACTAAAACCTCTCATCCAAGAAGGACTTGGTCCCCAAAGTGATTACATAACATTTCTATCATATATTCCAGTAACACCCTAGAATTTTTTATTTTATTTTGTCCTCTTGGTGATGAAGATTATTTTTTGGTTGGGAATTACTGGATGTGAACACATTTGCAAGAAGCAATAGTATAGAGTTAAGCATGAAAGGAATTGCGCATTGTAAGACACGGCAAACAATTTTAACTGATATCCTTACATAGTGCTGGTGGAAAATTTGGAATTTAATTTTTTTTTATTTTGGTTTTCTATTTCTTAAAAAAAAAAGAAAACAATGGCAATAAAAACCAAGCATATGGTAATATTTCTGTACAAGATTAATTAAAATTATAGTATATGATGCAAATCGTCTTTTTTTTTTCAAAAATGATTTCACCCAAAAATGTGGTTCAAATAAACCTGAAAATAAAAAAAGACAACTGCAACCATAAACGCAAATTAAGGCTGATAAAATGCAAAAAATTAGAAAAATAACTGATCTTAATTTTTTCAAATGTTATTGCCAATTACTAGCCTTAGCATTTTTCTTCAGTGGAATTTTCTTTTTCGGATGCTCAAACGTTAATATTAGAGGAATTGAAAACATAAAATCTATATGTAAAGGACTGAATTATATCCTACATCCACAGTGCGTTTGCTTACTGTATGCGCAGGAAAAACTCTTGGCTACATGTCAAACTTATAGGCTGTCATTCACCTGACGGAGGCCAAAAGAGGGTCCTTCTGTCCTCCATCATGCTGGTATACGTAGACTTGCCTTCACCTGTATAGAAAAGCGTAGAAGACTATGCTGTTCCTTACAAAAGGCATCCAGCAAAAAAAGGTACCCCAAAATATATTTTAAAAAAATGGGTGCCTGTATACACCATATAACGCAACTGCGCTGTACAGTGGCATAAAATAAATTAATTCTGTAAGTCAGTGGTAAATGTTGGGAAACCCTCTTAACTTATACTGCCAACATACAAAGCAAATGCACCGTGAAACCTTTAGAGTTTAAAACTATACTTACTATAAAGTTATGCCAAAAATAATAAAAAACATTATTTATGTGAAAATTGATTTTGATGAAAGTAAATTTTATTAAAATGTTTTTTCCATTTAAAAAAAAAATGCTAAGGTTTCTGGGATCTGGCCCATTTTCCACTAAAAGAAATTAAATTTTGGTGCCAACATTTTTGTAACATTTTTTTCTCCATCTTTAGGTGAGCTGTAGTTTATCTGTGTGTTTTTGTTTTTTAGGATGTAAAGCAATTGGGAAATATTTCAAATTTGTGCGATTTGCTTGAACTTTGCCTCAATAAAGTGCTACTTTTTGATCAGTATGGAATGGCTTTTAAGTAACTCTTTACAATAAAGATTTTCGACACAATGGGTGATCCTCCTCTATAGTATCAGTGCTCTGTGAATGCTTTTGTACAATGAAAGAAACCGGTGCGTCCAACTTCAGCTACTTCTACATATTTACAGCATGCAGCCACGTTGTTCCTTTAAATCGGTGAACATCACGACTTATATGGTATAAACAAGTCTTCCTGTAGGTAAAAAAAAAAACATACAAAAACATTCTCATATATACAGTGGAAAATGTTACAACAATGTGCAGGTTTTTTTTTTGTATATTATACATTTTTGCTCTTTCTATTTGCCCCTTTACAGAATTCAAAAATAGGGATGAGCAAGAAAAAAAATTAGTGTGTTTTAAAACTTTTTGTTTTTAAATCTTCCAGTAGCAAAATACAAAGTGAGTTTCAACTTCCTTCTCAATCCCTTCAAAGTGGATCGGGGATGATATCTGTATAGTCCCGATCTTCGTGGGTACTCATTTTTTGTTTTTTGTATTTTATTCAGTCCAGAAAACACACATATGTACATAGAATCATACTTAGCATCGATGCTTAAATATTTGCTGAAATTTACATGTACAGTTAGAACTGGTTCCATCAAAGCCTTCATTTGACCTTGGTTCATTTCCAAACCCAGATATTTTGGATTTTTATAGGAAAATTAGGCAGTTTTCTGGAGAACATTATCATTTTGACGCCGTAGTATGACCATAGCATAATAGTGCTACTCTCATGACAGAGACAACAAGTGAATTCTTTGAGGTTCACCACAAAAACCACATCAGGAACCCGGACATAACCGTTAATCTGCCAAGCTGTCCAGAGACATCAGATTTTAGGTCCTACCGACCTTCAATCTAATGTCTATAGTTTCCAGGTAGACACTGATCTCTGTTGGACACATGAACTGTCATTCCACTTTCAGATAAGCGGTGCCAGAGTTGAATGGAAACTATTCCCCTCCACTGTTCTATTGAGAAAAGCATGTACGATTGGTCAATCAGATGTGTTATCTGATGATAGAACATCGTTTACTGAATAGACATGAAACATCTCTGGCGACGTTTGGTGATACACATGATGGCTCCAGCTTTCTAAATATATCTAAATTTGTGAGCTACTGTGGGGATATGTACTAACTTTCTTGGTGGTCTACCAATTATTTCACATCTTCTTGCAATTATAGCGTTAAAAGAGTGCAGTACCACTTTTCACCACTGTACTTCTCAGACAGTAATGCAACAACGCCCCAACATAAATAAAAAAAATGCGATCCAATCTCTAATTTTAAAAGTTCACTAACAATATAAAAAGTTCTCATTGATAATAGTGGATTAGAAGTGGTACAACCTTTTAAAATGTACAGTGTCCAACAGTGACTGCTTAAAAAAAATGATTGCCACAGATAAAATCTCCCATATTATTATTATTATTATTATTTTTTTTACATTTTTCTTTAACCAAGAAAATCAGATCTTAAGCAATAAAAATGTGGCGATACCCCTTTCTCAACAGTATATCTAGTGTCTGTGTAGTCTGTCTAGTTTCCTCTTGGTTGCCTCAATGTTTACAAAAACAAAAACACTGAGTAGAACTGAAGCTGTGGTGGACACTTCTTGATCTATTACCACCTATGTAGTCCTTAGATACAAAGAACGCCAAAATTACATAGGTTGATATTTGTCCATATTTGCTTATCAAAAGCCAGATGAAAACCCTGGAACCAGAATGCAGCTTGAGTGCTCTACTCCACTAGATAAATAGAATTGCGTGGACTTTTTGGCAAATCTAGAGGATATAGTGGTTATTTCTGGCAAAAATTAAGGCTCAAGGTAATGGAAGTTCCAAAATTTCTGAGATGGATATGGGTCAAGTCACTTTTTGACAGTTTCCATTGCTTTCTCAGACTGGACTTTACCATTGTTCTAAGTGCAAGTCCATTGGATTGTTTAAGTTGAGATCTGTAACATCAAGGAAATCAGCATTGAAAATACTGGGACCAGTTGTGGTGAGTGACCCCAAGCCTGTGGCTGAACTTGGTGGCGTTAGGTCCAACCACTCCATGGTCTCCCAAGGAGATTCTGTAAAACTCAGATGGTGAAGGCCATTGCTTTCCACAGATGATGGGGACAATTGGGTCTCCATGGGAGATAAAGACGTTTCCAACATTTCCTCAGAAGCTTTTCCAGGAAACCCATCAATCACACGCTCAAAGTGTGGGTCATCATTTCCAATTTTAAGCAGTGGTATTTCATTAGGTCTTCCGATTGGGCTGTGTGTATTGAGTAAGACTTCAAGGTGGCCATCATTGTTTGAGCAGTTATCATATGGAAGATGGGAATTTGAAGTGCTCACACCTTGGTTTCCAGTTGACACACTCAGTTGACTGAGCTTCTGTCCACATGACCTCTCATCTTTGGCATTGGCTGGCATTTCTGAAAGAACATAGAACAGGTACAATATAATCCGCTGATGATCTTCAATAACATAGATAGAGAACCTTTAATATCGCTTTAATGAGCATATTTGAGCAGCATAAGGCCAATAGGGGTATTACGCTTAGAATATGGACCCTAAAAGTAACACCGCCTGAACCTATAAGTTTGAATGGCAATTTGTAGATTCCTGTCACATATTTCTCATACTGAACAAAATGTTGTAAAAGACCTTTATTCAAAAAATAACCATATAGCTTTAAACATGGTCATCCAAACCCAGTGATGGCAAGTTTAAGTGGTGGACACTTTGGAATGTAACTATTCAAAAATAAGCCACATATTCTGGTGCTATAGGTTCCATATCTTGTTTCTTCACTATGTATAGTTTTTTTCTACAGATATCCAATATAAAAAAAAACATTTGTTGAGGTCTTACCTCCACTTTCAATAAGGACATCAAGGAGTTCATCCATCTGTTGGCTCCTTGTGATTTGCTGTTGAAGCAAAACATTAAGATGAGGAATAGGAATTGTAAAATTCTTTTAGAGGATTAAATAATTTAATTGCCCACAAAAATTTGATGACACCAGTTTCTAATAGATTTACAAGAGGTCAAAGTCTTGAGACCTGACCTCTGTCAATAGTCAAAGTCTTCAGTGGAGGATAAGGCTACTTTCACACATGTGGCACAAAAATCCAGCAGACTGTTCAGGCAGAGAACAGCCTGCTAAAGTTCTCCAGATCCGGCGTAGCCGGATAGTGCTGCATGCCCACCCGAGCCCTATAACCTAAAATGGGATCTGGCAGGAATTCGGCCACTCCCTGGCATAAATGCCGGGATTCAGTGCACAAAAACGACTGCATGCAACAGTTTTTTTCCAGCCAAATCCTGGCATTTTTGATTATAATCGATGGTCTCCGGTGGTGAATGGTCATATCTGGCTAGACCGGATCTGGAGAACGTCTGTACATGCTGTGCTTTATGTATGAAACTAGCCTAACCTTTGGTCAATGCTACCGAGAATGAGCGTTCTTGATAACCTACACATCAGAACAGGTCATACTATGGAAATGATAGTTGGGCTGAAGAGCAAAAATATTCTAGTAAATTCTGACCTCATCAGTTTTGAGCTTTAACACTGAGCTGCAAAATGTTAAAGACCCAAGCCAAACCATTACAATTCCATAGGGGACCATCTAGAGATGACATCATTGGATTCCATGGTGACATTTTTGGACCAGCTGAATGGGTTTGCATGCCAAATTTATTGAGATTCAAATGGGTGAATAGTATATTTCAACACATCCTGATGTGCAGTAATAAGACACTTGGATCTTTAATTCAAACAGTTAATTTTTTTATTTTTATTTTTTGGGGGGGTAGATTTTTTTAAAAATATTTAAAAAATTGGCACTTTAGCTTTATATTACCTGTCTGACTGCATCCTCGTAGGAGGGAAGCTGCTTCGAGACTGACGAGGTTGCATTAGAGAAATTCGGGCCAGGGGTGGGAAGCTTTTGACCTGCCTGGGGAGATGCCTGTAAAGTACTTATCTGCAAGTAAATAGATTATATAGAATATGGATTAATTATCTGTATAAGAAGAAATGTCCTTTTGAAGTGGACAAAAAAATCCCATTCCCAGCCATAATTTTGAAAGTTCTCTAAAGGTACATCAATATTTCAATCTGCATCATCTGATGGTAAAGCTACAAACTACTTCTTCAATCCATCTATGCCTTATGCCTGGATGTACATGTATGCCTTTAGCTCCAACTCTGTAATCCCTTAGACTAGTCATTGGGTTTATTGTAGGATGCAACAAAGCCTGCTTAGATATCTGGATGACAGCCTCACCTACAGCTTCATTAGTCATTTTCTGATAGCAATGATCAGTAACTACCCATTATCTTTGTTAGGAAAAGGGACATTTTATACTCAAATTTAGGTCAAAAAGGTCCAAACTCCAAATTGATCACCATGGCATCCTCCAAGTGTCATAGAACGCTCAGCAATTTTTGACAGGTTTCAGATTTTCCAACAATGAAATGAATGTTATGTGAACTAAATGGTTCCAATATTCAAATATTGAGCTTTAATGATAAGATATACAACATCCCAAGTCCTTACCTTTCCTAAAACTGATGGACTCTTTGGTGGGACTCGATCTTTCATACCCTGCTTGTTTTCTGATTGATCAATGTAGGATGGCTGTAGAGTGTTCTGGTTTGGAGAGTAGCAGGAGGAACTTACAGTATTCTGCAAGTGCAAGGTTGAAATATTTATAATAACCTAATATATCTACATAAGACAATGATTCCCTAGCAGGTAGTGATTACATTGTATCATACCTGTATTGTGTGAATCCGCTGGTTGACCTGTGGTGATACACTACGGGTGTCTCCTTGTGAGCTTGGGGATACAGACAACAGATAGTGGTTATTGGGAGATGGGGGTAAACTGATGTGCTGAGGACTATTTGTAGATCCAATGGGAGAATGTTGTGGAGAACACTGAGGACTCAAGAAAGTGGAAGACATGATGGAATTTGGGTTGGAAGCCTCCATACAATGGTTGTTCATCAGGCAAGGCATTGGTTGTGCTGTACATGATCCATGTTTTTCAGATAAATTGTTTGCCTGGGTTTTCATAGTAATTTGCTTAGATGCAAAGGGACAGCTGGAGACATTTTCTTGCTTGATAGGCACTCCAAAAAAGTGTTGAGATGGAGGTGTCTTGTCATGAGGTCCGCAATTTCCTTTTCTCTTTTGCAATTGCATCCTAAGTTCCTCAACTTGTCTTTGCTCTTGCTGGAGTTTCCAGGTCAACTCATTGATCACCTTCTGTTTCTCCACCAACATTTTGTCTTTTTCAGCATCCATGCCTTCCAGTTCTACTTGGTAGCTACCACTGTTGATGCTGCTCATTAGACTTTCCTCGGCACTTAGGTGGATAGGGGATGGATGTAGACCAAACTGAGGAGAAGACATTGGTCCATCACTGAAGGTGTCAGGTAAAGAACCATTAACAGAAAGGTCTGAAGAGGCAGGGGATATTGGTGGAGTGGAACTAGTGCTACCAAACTGATAGAATCCATTTGAAATGACTCCTCCTGATGGATGGGTTTGGAAGCTTGAGTTATTTGGAGTAACAGGAAAAGTGACGGTTGTGATTTCACCGAACGGTGGGACAGTATTTCCACTGCATTCCTGAAAGGGACGTAGTCGTTCCATCAGCGAGGTCTTTGTACCAGACACTGGCAAGCCACGAATTCTTAGTTGTTGCCTCAGTTCTGATACCTTCAAAAGAAGAAGAAGCCATTCTACATGAAAGTGGTTGTGGTCAATTGGATGTTTCTAAAGCGTTCATTCATGAAGGATTTGGAGTACAGTGCCCAAATAACCATCAGACAAAATTAAATCATAAAAGTGCACAACAAATATAGGTACCCAAACCCATTGTTAGTCAACCCAAACTTACTTTTAAATCATCCAGGTTAGAGGGCAGTAGACCTGGTTTCATGGAGGATATATTCGCTTGTCCAGAAAAAGTAGTCTTTACTGGAGACAGTGAAGGACTGTTAACCATGGGTGGGTTGGGATTCCGAGTCATTTGCTCATTTGGCTGCCTTAAAAACACAATAAAACAGATATGGTAAATACAAAGAGTCATCTTGTTTGACTGGGGAGAATTCTACCTATTCTAAGGTTAACACTAAGGGGCACATATATTAAGACTGGCATTTTAGACACCAGTCTTAATAAGTCCTATACCTGGTGGTGGATCTGCCGGAGTTATGAAGAGGCGCTGGTCTCTACTTAACTTTGGTGGCTCCACTACTCCTTCTAATGAGTGAGGGGCATTTTTATTACATACAGGGCGGCACTAACAGGCAGGAGGGCGTCGGAGATGCGGTACTTAGAAGCACATAGGCACGCCTCCGAGTACTCCGTTTGCTCATTAGCCTATTTTTAAAAGTGGATTATACAGTGTGATCGGACCTTTAATAAGGGAAATAAAGGTATGTTTGTGATCAGCGTTTGGAGCCCTACCTCACTATACAGTACAGGCCAAAAGTTTGGACACACCTTCTCATTCAAAGAGTTTTCTTTATTTTCATGACTATGAAGGCATCAAAACTATGAATTAACACATGTGGAATTATATACATAACAAACAAGTGTGAAACAACTGAAAATATGTCATATTCTAGGTTCTTCAAAGTAGCTACCTTTTGCTTTGATTACTGCTTTGCACACTCTTGGCATTCTCTTGATGAGCTTCAAGAGGTAGTCCCCTTAAATGGTCTTCCAACAGTCTTGAAGGAGTTCCCAGAGATGCTTAGCACTTGTTGGCCCTTTTGCCTTCACTCTGCGGTCCAGCTCACCCCAAACCATCTCGATTGGGTTCAGGTCCGGTGACTGTGGAGGCCAGGTCATCTGGCGCAGCACCCCATCACTCTCCTTCATGGTCAAATAGCCTTTACTTTCAAAGTTTTCCCAATTTTTCGGCTGACTGACTGACCTTCATTTCTTAAAGTAATGATGGCCACTCGTTTTTCTTTACTTAGCTGCTATTTTCTTGCCATAATACAAATTCTAACAGTCTATTCAGTAGGACTATCAGCTGTGTATCCACCTGACTTCTCCTCAACGCAACTGATGGTCCCAACCCTATTTATAAGGCAAGAAATCCCACTTATTAAACCTGACAGGGCACACCTGTGAAGTGAAGACCATTTCAGGGGACTACCTCTTGAAGCTCATCAAGAGAATGCCAAGAGTGTGCAAAGCAGTAATCAAAGCAAAAGGTGGCTACTTTGAAGAACCTAGAATATGACATATTTTCAGTTGTTTCACACTTGTTTGTTATGTATATAATTCCACATGTGTTAATTCATAGTTTTGATGCCTTCATAGTCATTAAAATGAAGAAAACTCTTTGAATGAGAAGGTGTGTCCAAACTTTTGGTCTGTACTGTATATCTAGCATGGATTACTTGAAACAGGTGACAGAGTCTCTTAAAAGGTGGCCATACACATGAGTTGGTTGATGGTGAGCAATCTTTTCACAGACACAGCAATACACATTTTAGTCCATATAGGTGATGGGCGAAAGATCTTTCTGGGAACTCTCTTTAAGGCTGGGTTCACACTTGAGCGTTTTACAGCGCGTTCAAACGCGCTGTAAAACGCTTAACACATGAAAACCAATGCTTCCCTATGGCCCTGGTTCTCACTTGAGCGTTTTACAGCGCTGAAAAACGCGCTGTAAAACGCCCTACGCTCAAACAAGTACTTGAGCTTTAAAAGGAAGATATTTTGTGCACGGACAATCTTTCTATTAACTAAAGATCTTTTGTACACTTTTTGGATGAAATATATAAAGCAGGCCGACTTATTTTCAGGCAATGACGATCTGTAGTTTTTGTTGAAATTGGTCATTTTCATCACATTAAGGCTACATGCACATGACCGTATGTGTTTTGCGGTCTGCAAATTGTGGATCCACAAAAAAAAAAAAGAAGACATTTGTATGGTGTGCTGAAATGAAATGAATGGGTCTGCATCCTATCCGTAAAAAAAAAAAAAAAACGGAACGGACACGGAAACAAATGTTCATGTGCATGTAGCCTAAGTCTAATGTGTATGGCCACCTTTACATCCAGATCTAAATATAAAATCACAAGAGCCACAGTATGTGTGAAGTGTCCTAGCTGTAGGACCTAAATGGACCTCTGAGGTTCGAGATCACCGAGTAATAGTAAAGGTATATTTGGTCTATGACTACTTGGTTCTATTAGATATGCACATATATCCATACAGATGTAGGCTAGGATGGAGTCAATACATACTTGAGATGTGAGTGGTGCATGCCTTGGTAGTTGAAGTGTTGATGCTGTTGTTGGCTTAATATCTGGAGTTGAAGAAAGAGTTGTTGCTGTTGTAGGAGCCTGGCATAAGCAGAGTCCATGGGTGGAGGAGACTTCTCAGCCTTTTGGTCCGGAGGAATGTACTGGTGATATTTTAGTTTTTTCATCTTGGGCTTGATGTCTTTAGGTTTCTTGTGCCGGTTTTTGGAATCTGTGGTAGACTTGGTCTGTTGGTTTTAAACAAAATCAGAAGTCAGCAAATATGAACTAATTTAGGTTCCTTACTAATTAACTTGTATATTAACCCAGATCTGATGTGGCTACTATGGGGTTTGGGGAGAGGGGAAATAGCTTCTTACTGCTGAGCGTCAAGCACTTGTACAGGACTCACATCTTGAGAAGAACTGCATTGTTAGCAAACATTAGATCTAAAGGTCCTGGGTGGCTCCACTTGAAAACCTTTTTGACCATTGCTATGCTGGCCGCTGCTTATTATAGACCAATAATTCAATGGGATGTTAACATCCCATGATGACCGCCACGAGCATCATTACAAGTGTCACGGGACCATCTGGATGATCTCTCCAAGCAGCCTCAAAGAGATATGGCAGCTTTTCAAAAGTAAACTGTTGATTATTCACCTTAACTGCCGCAGAACTAGGGGCCACATGTCCCGTTGTAGACAGCTGGCTTTCTGGGTGCAGGGAACAGGGATGACTGTGGTGTGCACTGCCATCCTGTGGGTCTTTTTCATTTTCTTCAGTATGATTCTAGAGTAATCGGAGACAAAGGTTTTAGCTTAAAAACATAGATTTTTTCCCCCTCCCCTCACTGAGACACCAGACGTTCCAGAGCTTTCAGACACCGCACTAGGATTAGAGAGAGAAAGTCTAAGATGACAGTCAGTCAGGCTAGAGATTTATGAAGGCAAATTTTTTTAAAAAAATATTTGATTTAAAAATCAAATACAAATACCCTTATGCTAAAAGAATAATAATAATAATAGGAGAAATCATACAAAACCAATATATGTTATTTTTATTATTGCAATTAATTGTTTTATTATAATTATTTTATTATCTTTATTTATTAATACACTTTTTTTTTTTATAGATAATAACATTTAATGTATTTGTAGGTTCTATATCGTAATATTAGGATTAATTCATTATTTTATCCTTATTTTAATATCTTTTTAATATTTCAAAAATATAATTATTCTATAAAAAAAAAAAGATAGAGCAGATAATGACACTTAAGTAGGCCACATCTCTTCTCCAGCACTATGAAGTCCTAATAGTGTAATACTGGAGAGATGTTAAAATATGATTCGGATACCAGAATGACAGAGGCGACAATTATTTAATCCATTTGGTGTCTGGAAAATGACATGAATATTAGGAGTCCAAGTTTAAGCACGCTCGAGGAGTTTGGCAGGCTCCGAACATTAAATCTCCAGTGAACACAGGATATCTGGAAATACCATCTAACTACAATTACTGACAGGAGTTACAATCAATATTTCTGTAGCTCAAAAATGTTTCAAAAACAAAATCTACCTACAGTCTCAAAATATATTTTGGTGGAATGCACAGAAGTATTAATTAAAAGAAAACAATATATATTAATAAATTAATTAAATAATTAATTAATAAAAATAATAATAATAATAATTAGATAAATGAATAAAAACATTACAATATAATTAACCTCATCCTAAAGGATAATCAAATAGATTCAATTAATTAAAAATAGTAAAATAAATTTTATGTTTAAAACCTATAATTTTATGTTTAAAACCTATAAAAGAATAAGTTGAAATAAATAAAATATTCCCCATAATACTACCCTGAAAAATACATTTCCTAGAGATTATACATAATTTCTCTTTGATTTAGTGAAGAAAAATATTTAAAAAAAAATCTAGAAAAATCTTGAAAGTTTAATCAGAATAAGAAAGAACCAGTTGAAAGAACCATGTTTTTCTTAAACCATCTTCTAAAACCTCTAACACCATCCAGGTCCTAAAATTATTTTTTGCCTTATAACCTTGACGACTTTGACTGTGAACGTGATGCCCTTACTACAAGCAGCGAGCCTCCGAGACCAATCATATTTTATTAGTGGTCTGTGATTAGACACAGCATGCAGACAATACCTTGGCTGCCTGCCTTCAGAGCTTGGAAAATCGAGGGTCGTTATGCCAAGTACACAGTGTTACAAAGGCAAAAGAATGAGGAGTAAGAAGGCCCATGCCAAAGTTCTGTCGTATCTTGGGTTAACAATCCCTCTGTATAACCCAATGGATAACATAACTATCTCCTAAAGAATTATTGTGAGATGGAACTGACCCTGTGTAATGTTAGGTGGACGTTCTAAACAACATCAGATAAAAACGTCAAGATTGGGTCTTTTCTGAGTCAATTGACATGACGAATTAATAGGTTCAACCACATGAAAGATCAAGGCTCAAAGGAACCTCTACCAATTATGTTCCACACTTATCTCCAATAAGTCCCCCAAAAGGCATTGGGTAACTATAATTATCACTGGCTGCAAAGACTTTATGCTGCTTGTCAGTTTTCAGGCCAACAGGATGGTCTATGGTTCTCTAAGTTCCCTGACAGGTATACAGTGAGGAACAGAAGTATTTGAACACCCTGCAATTTTGCAAGTTCTCCCACTTAGAAATCATGGAGGGGTCTGAAATTCACATTGTAGGTGCATTCCCACTCTGAGAGACAGAATAAAAAAATAAAAATCTGAAAATTACATTGTATTATTTTTAAAGAATGTATTTGTCTTGCACTGCTGAACATAAGTATTTGAACACCTGATAAACAGCAAGAATTCTGTCTCTCAAAGACCTGTTACTGTGCCTTTAAAAAGTCCACCTCTATTCCACTCATTAATCTAACTTAGTAGCAGCTGTCTGAGCTCTTTAAAGACCCCTGTCCATTCCACAGTCAGTCTGACACCAACTACTACCATGGGCAAGACCAAAGAGCTGTCAACAGACACCTGATACAAAATTGTGGCCCTCCACAGGGAAATTGCCAAGCAGCTTGGTGAAAATAGATCAACTGTTGGAGCAATTGTTAGAAAATGGAAGAGGCTAAAGACTCCCTCGGACTGGGGCTCCATGCAAGATCTCACCTAGTGGGGTATTACTGATAAGAAAGGTGAGGAATCATCCCAGCTCTACAAGGGAGGAGCTGGTAAATGACATGAAGAGAGCTGGGACCACAGTTTCAAAGGTCACTGTCGGTAGAACACTACGCCATCATGGTTTCAAATCATGCATTACAGGGAAGGTTCCCCTGCTCAAGTCATCACATGTCCAGGCCCGTCTGAAGTTTGCCAATGACCATCTGGATGATCCAGATAAGGCACGGGAGAAAGTCAGGTGTTCATATAAGACAAAAGTAGAACTTCACTCGTCGTGTTTAGAAGAAAAAGAAGGATGAGTTGCATCCCAAGAACACCATCCCTACTGTGAAGCATTGGGGGGGGTAACATGCTTTAGGGGTGCTTTTCTGCGAAGGGGACAGGACGACTGCACTGTATTAAGGAGAGGATGAATGGGGTCATTTATTGTGAGATTTTGAGCAACAACCTCCTTTCCTCAGTCAGAGCATTGAAGATGGGTCGTGGCTGGGTCTTCCAACATGACAAGGACCCGAAGCACACAGCCAGGATAACCAAGGAGTGGCTCCATAAGAAGCATATCAAGGTTCTGGAGTGGCCTAGCCAGTCTCCAGACCTAAATCCAATAGAACATCTTTGGAGGGAGCTGAAACTCCATCTCGCTCAGCGACAGCCCCGAAACCTGACAGATCTAGAGGAGATCTGTGTGGCGGAGTGGGCCAAAATCCCTGCTGCAGTGTCTGCAAACCTGGTCAAGAACTACAGGAAACGTTTGACCTCTGTGATTGCAAACAAAGGCGTCTGCACCAAATATTAACACTGATTTTCTCATGTGTTCAAATACTTATGTTCAGCAGTGCAAGACAAGTAAATTCTTTAAAAATCATACATTTCCTGACTTTTTAATTTTATTCTGTCTCTCAGAGTGGGAATGCACCTACAATGTGAGTTTCAGACCCCTCCATGATTTCTAAGTGGGAGAACTTGCAAAATCGCATCAGAATATATAATCTATTGAAGGTGGCCTAAATTGTTCTACAAGACTATGTTCCCCAAAACAATTAGGTAAGGTGTAGTAGTCATTGGTTGGAAAGACTGTATGCAATTTATAATCGTATCAGAATCTATGATCCATTTGATCCTAAGTTGGATTGAGCAAAGCGAGCTATGTATGATAGATCCAAAGCTGCCTCGGTCAAACTTAGTTTGAATGCATTATGGAGATCCTTCTCCATACAGCATTCAAATGTATGGGCTCGGCAACGTAAAATTCATCATCACCGAAGTCTCGGTACCAAAGCCGACTTTGGATTCAAGTTTTATAATAGGTTTCAAGTTTAAAAATCGAAGTCCGAAGTTATTCGCCAAAGTCTAATGAGACTTCGGTGATAACGAATTTCACCTCAACGGAGCCCATACATTTGAATACTGTACGGACATCTCACTACAGCATTCAAACAATGTTTTGACCGAAGTGACTTCGGTCTATGATCCAAAGCTCGTTTCACAATGGCCATTCCATCAAGATGGTCCATGGTATTTATAACTGAGTATGTAATAGACACTGGCTGGAAAGATCACATTCTGCATGTCATGGAGAAAGTTTACTCAGTTGTGTTAAGCTGTTAATGATCAGCCATCATCTGATGTCCATGGCCACTATTATATTTGTACACTATATGTTTAAGATTGGACAGAATCCCTACCTGTACTGGACCAGAGTCTGGAGAACTAGTGGCATCCACATTTTTGGTCTCTTGCGGAGATGAAGATGAAATTCCCTGAGAGTCATTGCTTCTCTCTTGATCAGGGGACTCGTCATTGCTGCTCTCTTCTTCGAAAGCAAAGGCGTCCACAGGCTTGGAGTAATTGGCTGAACTGCCTGCAAGAATAATAATATAATCAGGATCAACCCTCTCAAGCACTTAACTGGTAGTAGGGTATTTTAAACACTAAAGGTTATCATTGTGGAGTCCGATGACTGCAGAGAAATGCTACTACTGCTGGGAAAAGATACCTCTGACCTTAATCACTTTCCCTCGAGGCCTGATAAAATGTGATAACTGTTGATACTAAACAGAGCTCCTAATCTTGAAGCAGGTGCTGCCGACCCAGATAAACTTCTCGTAAGTGACAGACAAATTGGAGGAAGTTATTTTTGTCATTGGAACGATGGGGTTCTCCTCTACCCTTCAAATGACATCTGTGTCAAGAAACTGGGTGGTCACCATCAAAAAGTATAAAATCCAAGGCTGATCTCACATACAGTACTATTCCTGAGGCTATTTGGGAATTTCATGGGATTAAATCAACTTTTGTTTGTACTTTTAGCTTTAAAGTAATTGGATCATTTTTAGATTAATTTTATTTTTGGAATACTTGTATCTGGAGATACATTTTGGGAAATGGGCTTCAAAAAGTTACACTTAATGTCATCTCCACCATGTAAACTTTATTTTTTATGATTAGACCCCACCCGTATAGTAACTAAGTATGTCAAACCATGAATTCCAGTGCTACCAAAAACCTAGTAGTTCTCATCCACAGAATTTTTGTCCACATCCTTTGTGACCACTATTGCAGAAGACTAAAATATGCACTTGACACGTTGTTTGAGTGTTATGATCAGATGCTAGCAGATAATTACTCATCCAATAATCTGCTCATCATAAGAGGGTGATAGGTATATAATTCACTGCCATCACTATTTTTGTTATAATATAGCTATGATCAGTCTAAAAATGGTTTCAAATGCCAAAAGTCCACACTAAGCCCAGGTTACAGCTCTCCAGGAAAGAATAATGAATTGTCAATTCATTACATTAGACACAACAACAGATTTGTTGGTCTGCTGGTGTAGACCACCATGTCAGGTAATGATTTGATCCACATTCTTCATATCTTTGTTGGTCCTCATCGAAGGATAGCTATGAGCACTGACAGGAAGCTGGTAAATGGGACTGTGATATAAGCCCTCAACTATGTGCCAGTAGAGAACGCAGACAAAGCTGCCCTTGGTTTGGAAATTATTAAGGTTTTGGCTTCTACCACTTCACTCCAGTCAGAGAGAGATTACGTAAATAACTTGACTGCACTTTACAGTGTCTAAACATTTTATCTGAAAGAGGTTAAAGCCAGATGATCCTACTTTATAGGTTTGGACCAGTAAAGATTTAATACCACCGGGACACTTTTAAATCATTATTCTAAGAGAAATGCTGTTAACAGTCCAAACATCTTGATTACTCAGACTTGAAGAAATCTACAACCTAATGCCAAACATCTCTACTATTCAACATAATAACAGTCCTGTGCCTATAGAGCAGAGCACCTCCAGACTCCAAAGCACATTTCATGAGGCTTTGTGGTAGTAACTAAAACACAACCCCAACTGGATACCTATTGTGTCTAGAAGTCGACAGCATGACCACTGGATTTCACAATACCAAGTTTTGGGATCTAGAAGCTTAATTTATAATAATATCTTTGGAGCACAAGGTGGGAGGTTTAGAACATGGACCATTAGTGGTTTCTCAGTGGACAGAAGAACAGAGCACTGGATTTCACAATACCAACTTTTGGGATCTAGAAGTTTAATTTATAATAAGATCTTTGGAACACGAGAAGGAAGGTTAAGAACATGGACCATTAGTGGTTTCTCAGATGTCAGATGAACAGATTTTAGAAACCTGTTACTTATCCTCAATTGAAACGTATGAAAATAGGCCTTTTTTTGGATGACTTGGTTGGAACATTGGACAAGGAGAAACCAATGACAATTATGTTGCCATCCTGGGATACTGCTGCGACTATCCCATTTAGCTTCATGAAAGTCTAGTTGGGAAACACCGGTCTAAGCAATGATTAGTCAACGCACACCAAGATAAAAAGAACCTGCTTACCTTTCATAGCCTCTTTCACAGTAGATTCAAGGGGAATTATATTCTTTTCCACAAGTTCTAAAGGGCCTGGTCTCAGGGCGATTCTTTCATTGAGGTCATCTGCAAGTCGAGCTCTTTTCAGTTTCATCTGGACAGCTTGAGCCGACCCCTCAGCAGATGATTCTAGAAGGCAAAATTTAGCAAAGCTCAATAATGCAATGCAACCCCATTCAATTGAGTTAGAGGGTTGTCCCACCTATATTTGGAGTAGAGAAATGTTGTAGAACATCTTTCTAATGTTAACAATGTGCATGTCAATTCTCTAAAATAGTCAATTATAATGTTATGCTATTTCAAAGGTTGATTGTTTAAATAAAAAATAAAAATCTTATCTTGTATCTCAGATGAGAGTTGGGGGCGCTGTTACGTTTGTGCCTACAGAAACTAGTTGTCACTGACAATAGTGGTGGGAAGTGGTACTGCAAGTTGGACATCACAGGAAGGTTGGGAAGATTCTGGTTGCAATGTGCAGCCTCATTATTTACCTCTAAGGTAGATTTTCTCTATATATAATCCCCCCCCATGTCTCAGCTTAATATTACATAATATGGTCCGATGTCCTAAATAAACTTCAGGCTTACCTTGTTGTGATATGTGCATATTAGTAGGGTCAGACTTTTCTGTCCTGCTTCTGACCTTGTGCTTCAAATATTCTTCACTCTACAAAAACAAAAAAATAAAATCTGAAAAACTGTAAACTGCATTTAACAATACATGCCATGATACTGAAATACAGGTTGTGTGGAATCATCATGGAGGTTCTCCAAAGGATAGGTCATCAATATAAAAGACCTGAAAAACCCCTTTAGCTAGAAATCCTTCTTTTAATGTAATTTTTTATGCAAATGAGGGCACCAAGGGGTGGGCCCTAGCCTTTCGATGCACCTTAACTCCTCTACTGTGCACTGGTGGCCACTCTTGCCTTCCTTTGATTGACAGCATCAGGCTTTATCAGCATCCTCTCACTTGGCCCTGTAGTCCTTCACCTGTTCCATATATTTCACCATCGGCACATGCGCAGTACATGGGCTTCTGCTTGGATGACTAGTGTGCATGCGCCAATGATGGAGTGTATGGCGCAAGATTACAAGGCCCGGGGAGAGGACGCTGATGATGGCCAGTGTTGGTAACCAATGTGAGGGGGGGGGGTGACAGTCACTGCATAAAGGAGGAGTTGGAGCTGACTGACCCTTGGTGTACTTAAGCCCTCATTTGCACAAAAGATTTCTGCATAACAAAGGTCAACTTTTAATCAGGATCAACCTTACCATGCATTATGATCCTGCTGACAGATGCCCTTAAACATTAAAGGGGTTATCACTTTTTGTCAGAAGGGTCATGCTACAATAAGCTGATCGTAGGTTGTCCTCCTGCTTGGACCTTGAGTGATCATCAGTAAACTCTGTGTGACCCATTGAACTCAACCTTCTGTCCATGTAAAGCATGGACACTAGTGGTCTTCCAGATGGAGAGACCCTCTTCTCTGATTTTCAATTAGGGGACCCATCTACCACCTAAGAATGTCTCAATGTGAACATGGGTTTTCTAAACGGCAAACTGAGTTAATATTGAAGAGCAACATGAAGGCTCCAATTGACAGCAGGTAGAATGACAGATAGAAATTCCCAGGTCATAGATGTCATCCTAATGGTGTTGGCATACATCAATGATCTCATGGTTCCCTCTCGATGTAAAAACAAGCAGATCTGATCAAGAGAAGGAATGTATTCCCTCTGGACAGACCGAGTAACCCCATTGTCTGCACACCCATCAGACCTTGGATGCTGCTACTTCCTCAATGTAGAACCAGATACTTCCATGGTACATTTAATGTCATGGCATGTTGACAACTAATTGGCCACTATCGGGAAAAGTACAGTAAGTGAACACTGTTTACTTAAAAGAAGATCTACCTCAAAGTCTAGGAATGCTTATTGCTATGCAGAATGATAGTTTCAGGCCTCCCTTTGACAACTCTTCCTGTCCCTTGGTTTTGGCAGCTCAGTGTCATCAGGCTCTTGGGGCCTCGTGTGTTTCTGTTAAGACCCCCAGTTCCCAGAAGAGGAATCACTAAACCCGCATTCTTACATTTCTTACAAGACATAGAGGAGCATTCAGTTTTTAGATCCAATTACATCACATCTGATTTATGAAATAAGGTTTCTCTACCTTGGCTCGTTCCAAGTTTTTTCTTTGCTCCTGGAATGCAGCTGGACTTTTGAGGGCTACAACACAAACAAACAGAGAATGAAGATGATTAGTATAAACCCGAATATTTATGTTTGTCCATCTGTGCTACTGAAGTAGTCATTGGCTCATGGTTGTAGGCCTAGATCATGGACCATCTGTGATGCCTGAAGGCTGACAACCATGCTGAATAATACTGTATGACTCTATAACCTTCATGATATAGCAACCATGACAAGCACATGCATAAAATAGAACCCTTGTTCTCTTCTTGCATCTCCTTCAGCTTTATGCTGCCTAGCAACCATTTGTCTTTCTGCCTTGGTGACCACCTGGCGGTTCTGCAACAGATTATGGTATCTAGCTTTTCCCGATTAGAACATTGATCCAGACGGGACACTTCCTCAGCAGCTGAGACTGAAGTGAAGTTGTAGCCGCACAAAATGCAAAAATCTGTAGCATATGCAAGACTGAGGTGGCCAGTGGCCATTTAGACCCACCACATCTGGAAGCAATTCCTTATTTTCACCGACATGAGCTGAAATGTTTGCATGTAACAGACACAAGGAGAAGTTTGACAACAAAGATGTATTAGAGTCTATTCTGTCTACATATTAAATGCTTATCCGTATTCCTTCTGCCCCTATCCGACTCCACTCACAGCAATGGTAGACCCTAAAAGAGGATCCTCGTACATGGCATCTTTAAATAGCTGCCTGCTTTGAGAGAGTCATCATACTTACCTCCCAATCCTCCTTCAAAGGTTCAGCAGGATCTGGCAATCCAGCATTGAGACTATTTTTGGTGCATGGAAACTTAGCAGGCACTCCAAACCATTGGATTCCAGAATATAGAGACTCCAGCATCTCGATTAGGCTAGGTGTGGCACATAAATTGGAAGGTAGCAAAAAAATGAGGTCTCACACAATGCATCACTTCAGCCTAATTGTTCCGGTCAGCTGGAAACTTTGGAAACAATTGTTGGCATTACTTATCTAGTGCCCTAGAGCAGGGAGTACTTTGACATTTGGAAACTTGCCTATATCCCCTATGCAAAGTTAAAACTTCTTACTTTATTTCTCTTCAAAGGGTTAAATTATACTCTTTAATACTGTGTACCTGCATTTTATATGTTGTGATATATATCCTGTTCATTATCACTGTATTTACATGGCTCAGTGGAAAGGGTTAATGAATACTGAGAGACTGTTAGGACTTTGATTGAGAAGCTGGTAATTTTCCACAGCTGCCATAGGGTTTTGGAGGGAAAAACCAAGGCTTGTTTACCACCAAAAGCAGGCTGCCTAACCTTTTAAATGTCTGGAAACTTACTTTTGTCTGGAAAACCTGCTGTATCATTGCCATTGAGTATCATTGAAGCTCTAATGTAAGTCTATGACAGACGGGAGCTGAAACAATGTATTTGTTTGTGCCGAGTTTCCCCACTTCACTCCTCCTGCTAGAAGGTTCTAGTCTAGCAAAAACTGTATATAAGAAGAGCAGTCAGAGCCCCTAGTGTTCTGTAGTTAGGGACCAGTGCTTGGAAGAGGAGACTTTGCCAGACTGAGTGACCAGAAGAAGACGCTGAGATGGGGATATGCTTCCACAGACCCTGGATCACCAGCCTTCTGAAGAGAAAGAGGGACAGCTAGCTCAGGCCTTTCCTCAGCATCAATCCCTTCTTCTGCCAGGGAGGAGACTAGAGAAGCCAGCCCTATGCCTCGCCTGTTTTGTTTTGTACCTGAATCCCTGCAGTAAAGAAGCCCCCTGGTTACTGCAAACCCTGACTCTCTGGACTTAATTCCCATTGGGGTGCACCACACCTTACCATCCCTTCCGGAGAGCAGCAACACGTGGTGACACCTCTACTTTGTCCGGGGGACCCAGTGTAGCATTGGGGCCACCCTAAACCCGGCCACTGCACTTATATTATCAGTGAGCTAGTCTGGCCTTAAGTAAGCTCCAGAAGTTGTTGGTCTATACCTAAAGTTTGACACTAGAAACTACTGGACTATATCTAAACTTAATCACCAGAAGTTGGTTAACTAGACTTAAAGTTAGTCATTTGAAGTTGGTGGACTTTACCTGAACTAAGACACCTTCATTTGGTGTACTATACCTAAAGTTACCCATACCTAAAGTTAGATACTGTAGGTTGGTGCACTATTCTTAAAGTTAGGCACCAACTATTGTTGGACTGTATGTAAGGATAGGCATCAGAAGTTGGTGGGCTATGATTCTAAAATTAGTCATCAGAAGTTGGTGGACTATATTAACAGTTAAAGGTTGGTGAACTATACCTTGTTAGACACTGGAGTTTGTTGGACTATACCTAAAGTTAGATAACAAAAGTTGTTGTATGATACCTAAATTTAGCCGCCAGATATTGGTGAACTATGCCTAAAGTTGGACAGCGGATGATGCTGGACTATACCTAAAGTTAATGGACTAGATGTAAAGTTAGGTACCAGAAGCTGCTGCACAATACCGTAAGTTAGTCACCAGAATGGTGAACTATACCTAATGTTAGGCACCAGAAGTTGGCAAATTATACCTAACATTAGATGTTAGAAGTGGGTGGACTATACCTAAAGTTAGATACCAGAAGCTTCTGAACTATACATGAAGTTAGAGAGCAGAAGTTGGTGGACAGTACCTAAAGTTAGGTACTAGAAGTTGCTGGACTTTACCTTAAGTTAGTCACCAAAAGTTGGTGCACTATAGTTACAGTTAGACACCGGATGTTGGTGAACTATACCTAATGTTATGCACCAAATATTGGTGAATTATACCTGAAGTTGGATACCAGATACTGGTTATACCTAAACATAGATATTACCAATTAGTGGACTATTCCTAAAATGAGGTACCAGAAGCTGCTGGACTATAACGAAAGGCAGCAAAAGTTGGTGGACTATACCTAAAGTTAGACAGCAGATGTTGTCCTATACCTAAAATTAGACACCAGAAGTTGTGTACTATACTAAAAGTTAGGCAGTCGAGATTAGTGGCCTATGTAAAGGCAGGTTTACACGGCCCAATTGCGCAAGTGATTGTCAGGAAGCAAGCGCTCCTTCCCAACAACTGCAACAATCCTCTCCATTGTATGGGGACGAGCGATGGTTACTGCCCGTCTCATACAAATTCATTGTTTCTGGGCAGCAGAGTGGTGTTTAGATAGCCCACAAGTGATAATTTAGGTGTTCACATCATGATTGGTGGCCCCTTTACATGTGCAGATTATCAGGAATGAGCGTTAATTTGAAAGTTCATCCCTAATAATCTGACCGACAATCGGGCAGTGTAAATTGGCCTTTACAGTTCAATCCTATGGTAGATCAGGGAGGAGATTTATCTTCCTTCTACGCCACTTTACGAATCTTAAATACCATTGTGACTAAATTTATTCACCTTGCCACTTTCTGAAAAGGGGGCATTGTGAGAAAGAAACGTGTGCAGGGCCATTGGCACACTTATCATTCACGTCAGTTTTTTGGCATAAATAATACCTGAAATCAGTAGACTTCGATACAGTGCAGGGAAGCACCTCATCATAAATTAAATGCATCCTACAGCATTGCTGGGGAGATCAAGGCCCACGTGACAAATGTTCTGCAATTGTCCTCAGTTTTCTATTTTATTTTGCAGTTTGCTTGTTGGGGGTTTAATGTCCAATGGGACAATATAGGCCTAATATACTCACGAGACATGAGGCCATGATCCACCAGATGTTGTCGGTTTCTTCTCTGCTGAAGTCGTAACTGTAAAACTGTTAGAAGAAGAACATGAGGAATGAAGCCTTCTTGGTCATGACCAAGACCAAATGTCTCCAGTGAGAACTCATGCACTTTCTCTTCTACTTTAGATGTCTTTCATTGACATAGTAGGGTTAGACATCATAAATCTGTTGGTTAACAGGGTTAATGGTGGGGTCAAACCTCATGCACAACAAAATCACTAAGGATCACACCAAGACTGGAAAAATTATTGGTTTGAGTAGACAAGTGAATGCGAAGTATATCTTCTTTCTATCATGTGGAATCTATTTGCTATAGGCCAAAAAATGTTTGAATCTAAAACAAAAATCTGTAGTTTCTGAACCAGGGCAAGATTTCCTGGTATTTTGGGTCTACTTTTGTCCAAAACAAGATTATGAGGAGAACCAGACTAGGAGGTTCTTTAAGATGCTTCTTCAGAAGTTTTGTTGGCTTCACCTGGATTGTGCTGATTGCTTGGACTCATTGAGAGTTCCACCTCACAGACAATACTGAAAAACTATCTTCTGACATCTCAAGGGTTGTTTCTCCTTTACTTATTAAAGTTCTTTCAAGCCCCAATGCTGGCGGGTGATCTGTGGCCGTCACCTATCATAATGCTAGGTACGCTAATGATGACAAGGCTTCAGCTTACAACACAAAAGTCACAGGGGCAGGTAGTCACGTGCGGAGTAGATCATTAACTTTCAAGGCTGTAAGTTGCCTTCTGTGTCTTCAAAGGAAACGTTCTTTGTATCTAACTAAGAACAGATGAATGTAAAGTGGTGACAGCTGCAGAAACTGTACACGTGAAGTAGCAGAAGTCATACAAATAATAGGTTTAGTAGTGATGGAGAACAGTCGGTTCCAAGAGGGGTGTGCAGAAGACCATATATCGAGGAGGGGAAAAATTCTTCTCAACAAGACCAAAGCGTAATGGGACCAACAAACAGTAGTTAGGACAACTGTGAATAATGGATCAAACTTGTCTGCTGGCAGTGTCAGAACCTATTGTCCATGCTACATTATCAAAGGTAAGTCTTCTGCTGCAGGAGAAGACCAGATGTTACCACAAGCTTATTTAGAGATTTTGATCAAGGGCATTATAGTATTTGTCCTACAGATGAGATTGATTTTCACTACTTCCTGTAGACGTATGGTGACCACCTGCCATATTAAATATTATAAGACGTTATCATTGCTCACATAAGGAATCATAATACACACAACTCAGAAATATGGAGAAAATCTGTCCGGACTGTACAAACACGATGTACAGACTAATAGAAAACATGTGACGCACAGTGTAGAGCTAAACATTCCCAAATACAACATCATGACGCCCAGGTTATACCAGCATGCTCCATATCACTGTATACAAGATGTATAACTTATACCAGCTGTACATATATAATTATATACAGGAGATGCCCAGGTTATACCAGCATGGTCCATATCACTATATACAAGAAGATGTATAACTTATACCAGCTGTACATATATAATTATATACAGGAGATGCCCAGGTTATACCAGCATGGTCCATATCACTATATACAAGAAGATGTATAACTTATACCAGCTGTACATATATAATTATATACAGGAGATGCCCAGGTTATACCAGCATGCTCCATATCACTATATACAAGAAGATGTATAACTTATACCAGCTGTACATATATAATTATATACAGAAGATACCCAGGTTATACCAGCATGCTCCATATCACTATATACAAGAAGATGTATAACTTATACCAGCTGTACATATATAATTATATACAGGAGATGCCCAGGTTATACCATCATGGTCCATATCACTATATACAAGAAGATGTATAACTTATACCAGCTGTACATATATAATTATACACAGGAGATACCCAGGTTATACCAGCATGGTCCATATCACTATATACAAGAAGATGTATAACTTATACCAGCTGTACATATATAATTATATACAGGAGATGCCCAGGTTATACCAGCATGCTCCATATCACTATATACAAGAAGATGTATAACTTATACCAGCTGTACATATATAATAATATACAGGAGATACCCAGGTTATTCCAGCATGGTCCATATCACTATATACAAGAAGATGTATAACTTATACCAGCTGTACATATATAATAATATACTGGAGATGCCCAGGTTATACCAACATGCTCCATATTACTGTATACAAGAAGATGTATAACTTATACCAGCTGTACATATATAATTATATACAGGAGATACCCAGGTTATACCATCATGCTCCATATCACTGTATACAAGAAGATGTATAACTTATACCAGCTGTACATATATAATTATATACAGGAGATACCCAGGTTATACCAGCATGGTCCATATCACTATATACAAGAAGATGTATAACTTATACCAGCTGTACATATATAATTATATACAGGAGATACCCAGGTTATACCAGCATGGTCCATATCACTATATACAAGAAGATGTATAACTTATACCAGCTGTACATATATAATTATATACAGGAGATGCCCAGGTTATACCAGCATGCTCCATATCACTATATACAAGAAGATGTATAACTTATACCAGCTGTACATATATATTTATATACAGGAGATACCCAGGTTATACCAGCATGGTCCTTATCACTATATACAAGAAGATGTATAACTTATACCAGCTGTACATATATAATTATATACAGGAGATACCCAGGTTATACCAACATGCTCCATATCACTATATACAAGAAGATGTATAACTTATACCAGCTGTACATATATAATTATATACAGGAGATACCCAGGTTATACCAGCTGTACATATATAATTATATACAGGAGATACCCAGGTTATACCAGCATGGTCCATATCACTATATACAAGAAGATGTATAACTTATACCAGCTGTACATATATAATTATATACAGGAGATACCCAGGTTATACCAGCATGGTCCATATCACTGTATACAAGATGTATAACTTATACCGGCTGTACATATATAATTATATACAGGAGATACCCAGGTTATAGCAGCATGGTCCATATCACTATATACAAGAAGATGTATAACTTATACCAGCTGTACATATATAATTATATACAGGAGATACCCAGGTTATACCAGCATGCTCCATATCACTATAGACAAGATGTATAACTTATACCAGCTGTACATACAGTATATAATTATACACAGGAGATACCCAGGTTATACCAGCAGTCTCCATATCACTATATACAAGAAGATGTATAACTTATACCAGCTGTACATATATAATAATATACAGGAGATACCCAGGTTATACCAACATGCTCCATATCACTATATACAAGAAGATGTATAACTTATACCAGCTGTACATATATAATTATATACAGGAGATGCCCAGGTTATACCAGCATGGTCCATATCACTATATACAAGAAGATGTATAACTTATACCAGCTGTACATATATAATTATATACAGGAGATGCCCAGGTTATACCATCATGGTCCATATCACTATATACAAGAAGATGTATAATTTATACCAGCTGTACAAATATAATTATATACATGAGATACCCAGGTTATACCAGCATGGTCCATATCACTGTATACAAGAAGATGTATAACTTATACCAGCTGTACATATATCATTATATACAGGAGATACCCAGGTTATACCAGCATGCTCCATATCACTGTATACAAGAAGATGTATAACTTATACCAGCTGTACATATATGATTATATACAGGAGATACCCAGGTTATACCAGCATGCTCCATATCACTATATACAAGAAGATGTATAACTTATACCAGCTGTACATATATAATTATATACAGGAGATGCCCGGGTTATACCAGCATGCTCCATATCACTATATACAAGAAGATGTATAACTTATACCAGCTATACATATATAATTATATACAGGAGATACCCAGGTTATACCAGCATGCTCCATATCACTATATACAAGAAGATGTATAACTTATACCAGCTGTACATATATAACTATATACAGGAGATGCCCAGGTTATACCAGCATGCTCCATATCACTATATACAAGAAGATGTATAACTTATACCAGCTGTACATATATAATTATATACAGGAGATACCCAGGTTATACCAGCATGGTCCCTATCACTATATACAAGAAGATGTATAACTTATACCAGCTGTACATGTATAATTATATACAGGAGATACCCAGGTTATACCAGCATGCTCCATATCACTATAGACAAGATGTATAACTTATACCAGCTGTACATATATAATTATACACAGGAGATACCCAGGTTATACCAGCATGCTCCATATCACTATAGACAAGATGTATAACTTATACCAGCTGTACATATATAATTATACACAGGAGATACCCAGGTTATACCAGCAGTCTCCATATCACTATATACAAGAAGATGTATAACTTATACCAGCTGTACATATATAATAATATACAGGAGATACCCAGGTTATACCAGCATGCTCCATATCACTATATACAAGAAGATGTATAACTTATACCAGCTGTACATATATAATTATATACAGGAGATACCCAGGTTATACCAACATGCTCCATATCACTATATACAAGAAGATGTATAAATATAATTATATACAAGAGATGCCCAGGTTATACCAGCATGCTCCATATCAATATATACAAGAAGATGTATAACTTAAACCAGCTGTACATATATAATTATATACAGGAGATGCCCAGGTTATACCAGCATGCTCCATATCACTATATACAAGAAGATGTATAACTTATACCAGCTGTACATATATAATTATATACAGGAGATACCCAGGTTATACCAGCATGGTCCATATCACTATATACAAGAAGATGTATAACTTATACCAGCTGTACATATATAATTATATACAGGAGATACCCAGGTTATACCAGCATGGTCCATATCACTATATACAAGAAGATGTATAACTTATACCAGCTGTACATATATAATTATATACAGGAGATGCCCAGGTTATACCAGCATGGTCCATATCACTATATACAAGAAGATGTATAACTTATACCAGCTGTACATATATAATTATATACAGGAGATGCCCAGGTTATACCAGCATGGTCCATATCACTGTATACAAGAAGATGTATAACTTATACCAGCTGTACATATATAATTATATACAGGAGATACCCAGGTTATACCAGCATGCTCCATATCACTATAGACAAGAAGATGTATAACTTATACCAGCTGTACATATATAATTATATACAGGAGATACCCAGGTTATACCAGCATGGTCCCTATCACTATATACAAGAAGATGTATAACTTATACCAGCTGTACATGTATAATTATATACAGGAGATACCCAGGTTATACCAGCATGCTCCATATCACTATAGACAAGATGTATAACTTATACCAGCTGTACATATATAATTATACACAGGAGATACCCAGGTTATACCAGCATGCTCCATATCACTATAGACAAGATGTATAACTTATACCAGCTGTACATATATAATTATACACAGGAGATACCCAGGTTATACCAGCAGTCTCCATATCACTATATACAAGAAGATGTATAACTTATACCAGCTGTACATAAATAATAATATTATGGAGATACCCAGGTTATACCAGCATGCTCCATATCACTATATACAAGAAGATGTATAACTTATACCAGCTGTACATATATAATTATATACAGGAGATACCCAGGTTATACCAACATGCTCCATATCACTATATACAAGAAGATGTATAAATATAATTATATACAAGAGATGCCCAGGTTATACCAGCATGCTCCATATCAATATATACAAGAAGATGTATAACTTAAACCAGCTGTACATATATAATTATATACAGGAGATGCCCAGGTTATACCAGCATGCTCCATATCACTATATACAAGAAGATGTATAACTTATACCAGCTGTACATATATAATTATATACAGGAGATACCCAGGTTATACCAGCATGGTCCATATCACTATATACAAGAAGATGTATAACTTATACCAGCTGTACATATATAATTATATACAGGAGATACCCAGGTTATACCAGCATGGTCCATATCACTATATACAAGAAGATGTATAACTTATACCAGCTGTACATATATAATTATATACAGGAGATGCCCAGGTTATACCAGCATGGTCCATATCACTATATACAAGAAGATGTATAACTTATACCAGCTGTACATATATAATTATATACAGGAGATGCCCAGGTTATACCAGCATGGTCCATATCACTGTATACAAGAAGATGTATAACTTATACCAGCTGTACATATATAATTATATACAGGAGATACCCAGGTTATACCAGCATGCTCCATATCACTATAGACAAGATGTATAACTTATACCAGCTGTACATATATAATTATACACCGGAGATACCCAGGTTATACCAGCAGTCTCCATATCACTATATACAAGAAGATGTATAACTTATACCAGCTGTACATATATAATTATATACAGGAGATGCCCAGGTTATACCAGCTGTACATATATAATTATATACAGGAGATACCCAGGTTATACCAGCATGGTCCATATCACTATATACAAGAAGATGTATAACTTATACCAGCTGTACATATATAATTATATACAGGAGATACCCAGGTTATACCAACATGGTCCATATCACTATATACAAGAAGATGTATAACTTATACCAGCTGTACATATATAATTATATACAGGAGATACCCAGGTTATACCAGCATGCTCCATATCACTATATACAAGAAGATGTATAACTTATACCAGCTGTACATATATAATTATACACAGGAGATACCCAGGTTATACCAGCAGTCTCCATATCACTATATACAAGAAGATGTATAACTTATACCAGCTGTACATATATAATTATATACAGGAGATGCCCAGGTTATACCAGCATGCTCCATATCACTATATACAAGAAGATGTATAACTTATACCAGCTGTACATATATAATTATATACAGGAGATACCCAGGTTATACCAGCATGCTCCATATCACTATATACAAGAAGATGTATAACTTATACCAGCTGTACATATATAATTATATACAGGAGATGCCCAGGTTATACCAGCATGGTCTATATCACTATATACAAGAAGATGTATAACTTATACCAGCTGTACATATATAATTATATACAGGAGATGCCCAGGTTATACCAGCATGCTCCATATCACTATATACAAGAAGATGTATAACTTATACCAGCTGTACATATATAATTACATACAGGAGATACCCAGGTTATACCAGCATGCTCCATATCGCTATATACAAGAAGATGTATAAATATAATTATATACAAGAGATGCCCAGGTTATACCAGCATGCTCCATATCAATATATACAAGAAGATGTATAACTTAAACCAGCTGTACAGGAGATGCCCAGGTTATACCAGCATGCTCTATATCAGTATATACAAGAAGATGTATAACTTATACCAGCTGTACATATATAATTATATACAGGAGATGCCCAGGTTATACCAGCATGGTCCGTATCACTATATACAAGATGTATAACTTATACCAGCTGTACATATATAATTATATACAGGAGATACCCAGGTTATACCAGCATGGTCCATATCACTATATACAAGAAGATGTATAACGTATACCAGCTGTACATATATAATTATATACAGGAGATGCCCAGGTTATACCAGCATGGTCCATATCACTATATACAAGGAGATGTATAACTTATACCAGCTGTACATATATAATTATATACAGGAGATACCCAGGTTATACCAGCATGCTCCATATCACTGTATACAAGAAGATGTATAACTTATACCAGCTGTACATATATAATTATATACAGGAGATACCCAGGTTATACCAGCATGCTCCATATCACTATATACAAGAAGATGTATAACATACCAGCTGTACATATATAATTATATACAGGAGATGCCCAGGTTATACCAGCATGCTCCATATCACTATATACAAGAAGATGTATAACTTATACCAGCTGTACATATATAATTATATACAGGAGATGCCCAGGTTATACCAGCATGCTCCATATCACTATATACAAGAAGATGTATAACTTATACCAGCTGTACATATATAATTATATACAGGAGATACCCAGGTTATACCAGCATGCTCCATATCACTATATACAAGGAGATGTATAACTTATACCAGCTGTACATATATAATTATATACAGGAAATACCCAGGTTATACCAGCATGGTCTATATCACTATATACAAGAAGATGTATAACTTATACCAGCTGTACATATATAATTATATACAGGAGATACCCAGGTTATACCAGCATGGTCCATATCACTGTATACAAGAAGATGTATAACTTATACCAGCTGTACATATATAATTATATACAGGAGATACCCAGGTTATACCAGCATGGTCCATATCACTATATACAAGAAGATGTATAACTTATACCAGCTGTACATATATAATTCTATACAGGAGATGCCCAGGTTATACCAGCATGGTCCATATCACTATATACAAGAAGATGTATAACTTATACCAGCTGTACATATATAATTATATACAGGAGATGCCCAGGTTATACCAGCATGGTCCCTATCACTATATACAAGAAGATGTATAACTTATACCAGCTGTACATATATAATTATATACAGGAGATACCCAGGTTATACCAGCATGGTCCCTATCACTATATACAAGAAGATGTATAACTTATACCAGCTGTACATGTATAATTATATACAGGAGATACCCAGGTTATACCAGCATGCTCCATATCACTATAGACAAGATGTATAACTTATACCAGCTGTACATATATAATTATATACAGGAGATGCCCAGGTTATACCAGCAGTCTCCATATCACTATATACAAGAAGATGTATAACTTATACCAGCTGTACATATATAATTATATACAGGAGATGCCCAGGTTATACCAGCATGGTCCATATCACTATATACAAGAAGATGTATAACTTATACCAGCTGTACATATATAATTATATACAGGAGATGCCCAGGTTATACCAGCATGGTCCCTATCACTATATACAAGAAGATGTATAACTTATACCAGCTGTACATATATAATTATATACAGGAGATACCCAGGTTATACCAGCATGGTCCCTATCACTATATACAAGAAGATGTATAACTTATACCAGCTGTACATGTATAATTATATACAGGAGATACCCAGGTTATACCAGCATGCTCCATATCACTATAGACAAGATGTATAACTTATACCAGCTGTACATATATAATTATACACAGGAGATACCCAGGTTATACCAGCAGTCTCCATATCACTATATACAAGAAGATGTATAACTTATACCAGCTGTACATATATAATTATATACAGGAGATGCCCAGGTTATACCAGCATGGTCCATATCACTGTATACAAGAAGATGTATAACTTATACCAGCTGTACATATATAATTATATACAGGAGATGCCCAGGTTATACCAGCATGGTCCATATCACTATATACAAGGAGATGTATAACTTATACCAGCTGTACATATATAGTTATATACAGGAGATGCCCAGGTTATACCAGCATGGTCCATATCACTATATACAAGAAGATGTATAACTTATACCAGCTGTACATATATAATTATATACAGGAGATACCCAGGTTATACCAGCATGGTCCATATCACTATATACAAGAAGATGTATAACTTATACCAGCTGTACATATATAATTATATACAGGAGATACCCAGGTTATACCAGCATGGTCCATATCACTATATACAAGAAGATGTATAACTTATACCAGCTGTACATATATAATTATATACAGGAGATGCCCAGGTTATACCAGCATGCTCCATATCACTATATACAAGAAGATGTATAACTTATACCAGCTGTACATATATAATTATATACAGGAGATGCCCAGGTTATACCAGCATGCTCCATATCACTATATACAAGAAGATGTATAACTTATACCAGCTGTACATATATAATTATATAGAGGAGATGCCCAGGTTATACCAGCATGCTCCATATCACTATATACAAGAAGATGTATAACTTATACCAGCTGTACATATATATTTATATACAGGAGATACCCAGGTTATACCAGCATGCTCCATATCACTATATACAAGAAGATGTATAACTTATACCAGCTGTACATATATAATTATATACAGGAGATACCCAGGTTATACCAGCATGGTCCATATCACTATATACAAGAAGATGTATAACTTATACCAGCTGTACATATATAATTATATACAGGAGATACCCAGGTTATACCAGCATGCTCCATATCACTATATACAAGAAGATGTATAACTTATACCAGCTGTACATATATAATTATATACAGGAGATACCCAGGTTATACCAGCATGCTCCATATCACTATATACAAGAAGATGTATAACTTATACCAGCTGTACATATATAATTATATACAGGAGATACCCAGGTTATACCAGCATGCTCCATATCACTATATACAAGAAGATGTATAACTTATACCAGCTGTACATATATAATTATATACAGGAGATGCCCAGGTTATACCAGCATGCTCCATATCACTATATACAAGAAGATGTATAACTTATACCAGCTGTACATATATAATTATATACAGGAGATACCCAGGTTATACCAGCATGGTCCATATCACTATATACAAGAAGATGTATAACTTATACCAGCTGTACATATATAATTATATACAGGAGATGCCCAGGTTATACCAGCATGCTCCATATCACTATATACAAGAAGATGTATAACTTATACCAGCTGTACATATATAATTATATAGAGGAGATGCCCAGGTTATACCAGCATGCTCCATATCACTATATACAAGAAGATGTATAACTTATACCAGCTGTACATATATATTTATATACAGGAGATACCCAGGTTATACCAGCATGCTCCATATCACTATATACAAGAAGATGTATAACCTATACCAGCTGTACATATATAATTATATACAGGAGATACACAGGTTATACCAGCATGGTCCATATCACTATATACAAGAAGATGTATAACTTATACCAGCTGTACATATATAATTATATACAGGAGATACCCAGGTTATACCAGCATGCTCCATATCACTATATACAAGAAGATGTATAACTTATACCAGCTGTACATATATAATTATATACAGGAGATACCCAGGTTATACCAGCATGCTCCATATCACTATATACAAGAAGATGTATAACTTATACCAGCTGTACATATATAATTATATACAGGAGATACCCAGGTTATACCAGCATGCTCCATATCACTATATACAAGAAGATGTATAACTTATACCAGCTGTACATATATAATTATATACAGGAGATGCCCAGGTTATACCAGCATGCTCCATATCACTATATACAAGAAGATGTATAACTTATACCAGCTGTACATATATAATTATATACAGGAGATACCCAGGTTATACCAGCATGGTCCATATCACTATATACAAGAAGATGTATAACTTATACCAGCTGTACATATATAATTATATACAGGAGATGCCCAGGTTATACCAGCATGCTCCATATCACTATATACAAGAAGATGTATAACTTATACCAGCTGTACATATATAATTATATACAGGAGATGCCCAGGTTATACCAGCATGCTCCATATCACTATATACAAGAAGATGTATAACTTATACAAGCTGTACATATATAATTATATACAGGAGATACCCAGGTTATTCCAGCATGGTCCATATCACTGTATACAGAAGATGTATAACTTATACCAGCTGTACATATATAATTATATACAGGAGATGCCCAGGTTATACCAGCATGGTCTATATAATTATATACAGGAGATGCCCAGGTTATTCCAGCATGGTCCATATCACTGTATACAGAAGATGTATAACTTATACCAGCTGTACATATATAATTATATACAGGAGATACCCAGGTTATACCAGCATGGTACATATCACTATATACAAGAAGATGTATAACTTATACCAGCTGTAGATATATACACATGGATTTTCGGTTGCCTCCTTAATCTTGCTCACTATTCAGGATTCCAGGCAAACCTCAAGAAAAGAAAGGTGACGAAGCTTGATGGACCATGTCACCTGCTCCACAACCATCACGAAAGGAAAGAGTGGATGATGATACATCCTGTAAAGCCTATAAACAAGCAAATGAGAGGTTCTCATGGAGATGCCTTCTCATCAGTGGTGGGCTATCTGTGCTGAATTATCGAAAGATCAATGCTGCCAGAAAAATGGCCAGGATGACGGCGTGGAGACAAGCTATCAGGTCGCCTCAACGTGTTTAGATTCTTTTACTGGAGATAATGGTTTATTTACAGCAGTAGATCATTCATAATCTCTGGGATGTTGATGGGATTGTATACACAGCGATGTCAACCCTCAGACGTGTCAGAGTGACCCTGCGAGGGGGATATTTATGCAGTGACAGGATGGTCTGATGATGAGGAACTCAACTATATGGAATGCGACCAGAGATAAGGAGCCGTGGTCCTACCTACTCTACCATATTTTGAGATGGTTTCCTGTAATTCAAGATTTATTGTCGAATGGTTCTTCTAGAATCTAGATGATTCCATAATGGAGGATGGTGTCACGTGTAGGAAAGATGAGGTCAATGTGGACTTTATGGGTAGAATCGTAAAGCAATTATCATAGAGATCAGATATGAGGCTTAGAAATGCCAAACAATGTCACACATGATAGGCTTAGATACACTAGTTAAGCATATAGTATCACACTAAATAGAATTAGATACATGGCTCAGCAGAAAGTCACTCAGGATAGGCTTAGGGTACTTTCACACTAGCGTTGCCGGAACTGCCTGCCGGATCTGGAAATCTGTATGAAACGGATATCTTTTTTTCCAGATCCGTTAAACTTATTCATTGAAATACCGGATACGGCTTTCCATTAGCATCCGGAATAAAGGATCCGGTATTAAATATTTTCAAAGCTAGAAAGAACTGCGCATGTGCAGACTGAAAAATTTTGATGAAATTTCCGGAACACTTGGTACCGTATCCGGCATTAATACATTTCAATGGAAATACTGGATCCGGCAAGAGCGGTAGTGTTCTGGTATTTTATCCGGAAAAAATACTGCAGCATGTAGCGGTATTTTGTCCGGTCAAATACCGTACAAGGGACAGAACGGAAGACATCCTGATGCGTACTGAACGGATTGCTTTCCATTCAAAATGCATTAGGATAAAACCGATGCGTTTTTTTCTGGTATTGAGACCCTTTTCCGGATTTCGATACCGGAAAAGAATAACGCTAGTGTGAATGTACCCTTAGATATAAGGCATCAAACAGAACGTAAATCCATAACTGAACCAAACCCTGCAGACGTGGTTAATGAATTCAAGAAGCAGATATGAGATATTCACTATACTTTTCATACAGGAATACTCTAACTACTGTAATACTGCTCCTGTGTACAAGAATATAACTACTTTAATACTGTGTCCTATGTACAAGAATATAACTGCTATAATACTGCCTCCTATGTACAAGAATATAACTACTATAATACTGCCTCCTATGTACAAGAATATAACTACTATAATACTGCTCTTATGTATAGGAATATAACTACTATAATACTGCTCCTATGTACAAGAATATAACTGCTATAATACTGCCTCCTATGTACAAGAATATAACTACTATAATACTGCATCCTATGCACAAGAATATAACTACTATAATACTGCTCCTATGTACAAGAATATAACTACTATAATACTGCCTCCTATGTACAAGAATATAACTACTATAATACTGCTTATATGTACAAGAATATAACTACTATAATACTGCTTCTATGTACTAGAATATAACTACTATAATACTGCTCCTATGTACAAGAATATAACTACTATAATACTGCTCCTATGTACAAGAATATAACTACTATAATACTGCTTATATGTACAAGAATATAACTACTATAATACTGCTTATATGTACAAGAATATAACTACTATAATACTGCTTCTATGTACTAGAATATAACTACTATAATACTGCTCCTATGTACAAGAATATAACTACTATAATACTGCCTCCTATGTACAAGAATATAACTGCTATAATACTGCCTCCTATGTACAAGAATAAACCTACTATAATACTGCTCCTATGTACAAGACTATAACTACTATAATACTGCTTCTATGTACAAGAATATAACTACTATAATACTGCACCTATGTACAAGAATATAACTACTATAATACTGCTTCTATGTACAAGAATATAACTACTATAATACTGCTCCTATGTACAGAAATATAACTACTATAATACTGCTCCTATGTACAAGAATATAACTACTATAATACTGCCTCCTATGTACAAGAATATAACTACTATAATACTGCTTATATGTACAAGAATATAACTACTATAATACTGCTCCTATGTACAAGAATATAACTACTATAATACTGCTCCTATGTACAAGAATATAACTACTATAATACTGCACCTATGTACAAGAATATAACTACTATAATACTGCTCCTATGTACAAGAATATAACTACTATAATACTGCTTCTATGTACAGAAATATAACTACTATAATACTGCTCCTATGTGCAAGAATATAACTACTATAATACTGCTCCTATGTACAAGAATATAACTACAATAATACTGCCTCCTATGTACAAGAATATAACTACTATAATACTGCCTCCTATGTACAAGAATATAACTACTATAATACTGTTCCTATGTACAAGAATATAGCTACTATAATACTGCCTCCTATGTACAAGAATATAACTACTATAATACTGCTCCTATGTACAAGAATATAACTACTATAATTCTGCCTCCTATGTACAAGAATATAACTGCTATAATACTGCTCCTATGTACAAGAATATAACTACTATAATACTGCTCCTATGTACAAGAATATAACTACTATAATTCTGCCTCCTATGTACAAGAATATAACTACTATAATTCTGCCTCCTATGTACAAGAATATAACTGCTATAATACTGCCTCCTATGTACAAGAATATAACTACTATAATACTGCCTCCTATGTACAAGAATATAACTACTATAATACTGCCTCCTATGTACAAGAATATAACTACTATAATACTACTCCTATGTACAAGAATATAACTACTATAATACTGCCTCCTATGTACAAGAATATAACTACTATAATACTGCTTATATGTACAAGAATATAACTACTATAATACTGCTCCTATGTACAAGAATATAACTACTATAATACTGCTCCTATGTACAAGAATATAACTACTATAATACTGCACCTATGTACAAGAATATAACTACTATAATACTGCTCCTATGTACAAGAATATAACTACTATAATACTGCTTCTATGTACAGAAATATAACTACTATAATACTGCTCCTATGTGCAAGAATATAACTACTATAATACTGCTCCTATGTACAAGAATATAACTACAATAATACTGCCTCCTATGTACAAGAATATAACTACTATAATACTGCCTCCTATGTACAAGAATATAACTACTATAATACTGCTCCTATGTACAAGAATATAGCTACTATAATACTGCCTCCTATGTACAAGAATATAACTACTATAATACTGCTCCTATGTACAATAATATAACTACTATAATACTGCTCCTATGTACAAGAATATAACTACTATAATTCTGCCTCCTATGTACAAGAATATAACTACTATAATTCTGCCTCCTATGTACAAGAATATAAACTGCTATAATACTGCCTCCTATGTACAAGAATATAACTACTATAATACTGCCTCCTATGTACAAGAATATAACTACTATAATACTGCCTCCTATGTACAAGAATATAACTACTATAATACTACTCCTATGTACAAGAATATAACTACTATAATACTGCTCCTATGTACAAGAATATAACTACTATAATACTGCTTCTATGTACAAGAATATAACTACTATAATACTGCCTCCTATGTACAAGAATATAACTACTATAATACTGCTCCTATGTACAAGAATATAACTACTATAATACTACTCCTATGTACAAGAATATAACTACTATAATACTGCTCCTATGTACAAGAATATAACTACTATAATACTGCTCCTATGTACAAGAATACAACTACTATAATACTGCTCCTATGTACAAGAATATAACTACTATAATACTGTCTCCTATGTACAAGAATATAACTACTATAATACTGCTCCTATGTACAGGAATATAACTACTATAATACTGCTCCCTATGTACAAGAATATAACTACTATAATACTGCCTCCTATGTACAAGAATATAACTACTATAATACTGCTCCTATGTACAAGAATATAACTACTATAATACTGCTCCTATGTACAAGAATATAACTACTATAATACTGCTCCTATGTACAAGAATATAACTACTATAATACTGCTCCTATGTACAAGAATATAACTACTATAATACTGCCTCCTATGTACAAGAATATAACTACTATAATACTGCCTCCTATGTACAAGAATATAACTACTATAATACTGCCTCCTATGTACAAGAATATAACTACTATAATACTGCTCCTATGTACAAGAATAAATCTACTATAATACTGCTCCTATGTACAAGAATATAACTACTATAATACTGCTCCTATGTACAAGAATATAACTACTATAATACTGCCTCCTATGTACAAGAATATAACTACTATAATACTGCTCCTATGTACAAGAATAAATCTACTATAATACTGCTCCTATGTACAAGAATATAACTACTATAATACTGCTCCTATGTACAAGAATATAACTACTATAATACTGCCTCCTATGTACAAGAATATAACTACTATAATACTGCTCCTATGTACAAGAATATATCTACTATAATACTGCTCCTATGTACAAGAATATAACTGCTATAATACTGCTCCTATGTACAAGAATATAACTACTATAATACTGCTCCCTATGTACAAGAATATAACTACTATAATACTGCCTCCTATGTACAAGAATATAACTACTATAATACTGCTCCTATGTACAAGAATATAACTACTATAATACTGCTCCTATGTACAAGAATATAACTACTATAATACTGCCTCCTATGTACAAGAATATAACTACTATAATACTGCTCCTATGTACAAGAATATAACTACTATAACGCTGCTCCTATGTACAAGAATATAACTACTATAATACTGCCTCCTATGTACAAGAATATAACTACTATAATACTGCTCCTATATACAAGAATATAACTACTATAATACTGCCTCCTATGTACAGGAATATTACTACTATAATACTGCCTCCTATATACAAGAATATAACTACTATAATACTGCTCCTATGTACAAGAATATAACTACTATAATACTGCCTCCTATGTACAAGGATATAACTACTATAATACTGCCTCCTATGTACAGGAATATAACTACTATAATACTGCTCCTATGTACAAGAATATAACTACTATAATACTGCTCCTATGTACAAGAATATAACTACTATAATACTGCTCCTATGTACAAGAATATAACTACTATAATACTGCTCCTATGTACAAGAATATAACTACTACAATACTGCTCCTATGTACAAGAATATAACTACTATAATACTGCCTCCTATGTACAAGAATATAACTACTATAATACTGCCTCCTATGTACAAGAATATAACTACTATAATACTGCCTTCTATGTACAAGAATATAACTACTATAATACTGCTCCTATGTAAAAGAATTTAACTACTATAATACTGCTCCTATGTACAAGAATATAACTACTATAATACTGCCTCCTATATACAAGAATATAACTACTATAATACTGCTCCTATGTACAAGAATATAACTACTATAATACTGCCTCCTATGTACAAGAATATAACTGCTATAATACTGCAGTGTATTGTATAATGATTGTTGAGCAGCCCTCCTTGTATCCTCCCGCAGTCGGCCTCTGCCCTCTGTCACGGTATATACAGGGGACATGTGGCGTACAGGTGGCAGCGTTGCATTTCGGATGTTTTTCAGTATTTTATGCGTGTCATGTAAGTTAGAACTATATGGCGGTGGCACCAGCAGCGGGGGCGTGCGCTGGATCTGGGGGTCTGTGGCCGCCCGCCCTGCAGAGCTGGGATCTGCACTGAGCTGTTGGGCAAGCGGTCAGGCTGATGTAGAAACGCGCGAGACGCTCACAGCTGAGGGTTCGTGTGGTAACAGTCGCACAATGTAACGGCGCTCACTGCACGGAAGGAAGTCAGGAGATTAGTCAGCAGAGGATTCAGATCCTCAGGTGTGAGCCAGCAGAGCTGACTATCTAGTAAGCCTCAGCTAGGTCGATCATCGAGGCAAAGGTTCAGTTTACTGCCCTTCCTGTATCCACGTGCCCCGATAAAGTGGCTTATTGGTGCCCCCTGGACGTAGCTCCCAGGACAAGTGCCCCGCTGCCCCCTTTCTGCCCCGACACCTCACCATACAGGTGGTTTCATGGTTTACCCCACCGCGGTTAAGTATCACGTATGTTACTGACAAGAGCGAGGCACCAGTGTATGTGCAGTACACTGAAGGAGGCATGAGGCACCAGTCTATGTGCAGTACACTGAAGGAGGCATGAGGCACCAGTGTATGTGCAGTACACTGAAGGAGGCATGAGGCACCAGTCTATGTGCAGTAAACTGAAGGAGGCATGAGGCACCAGTATATGTGCAGTACACTGAAGGAGGCATGAGAAACCAGTGTATGTGCAGTAAACTGAAGGAGGCATGAGGCACCAGTATATGTGCAGTACACTGAAGGAGGCATGAGAAACCAGTGTATGTGCAGTACACTGAAGGAGGCATGAGGCACCAGTCTATGTGCAGTAAACTGAAGGAGGCATGAGGCACCAGTGTATGTGCAGTAAACTGAAGGAGGTATGAGGCACCAGTGTATGTGCAGTAAACTGAAGGAGGTATGAGGCACCAGTCTATGTGCAGTAAACTGAAGGAGGCATGAGGCACCAGTGTATGTGCAGTAAACTGAAGGAGGTATGAGGCACCAGTGTATGTGCAGTAAACTGAAGGAGGCATGAGGCACCAGTGTATGTGCAGTAAACTGAAGGAAGCATGAGGCACCAGTGTATGTGCAGTAAACTGAAGGAGGCATGAGGCACCAGTGTATGTGCAGTAAACTGAAGGAGGTATGAGGCACCAGTGTATGTGCAGTAAACTGAAGGAGGCATGAGGCACCAGTGTATGTGCAGTAAACTGAAGGAAGCATGAGGCACCAGTGTATGTGCAGTAAACTGAAGGAGGTATGAGGCACCAGTCTATGTGCAGTAAACTGAAGGAGGCATGAGGCACCAGTGTATGTGCAGTACACTGAAGATGGTATGAGGCACCAGTATATGTGCAGTACACTGAAGGAGGCATGAGGCACCAGTGTATGTGCAGTAAACTGAAGGAGGCATGAGGCACCAGTCTATGTGCAGTACACTGAAGGAGGCATGAGGCACCAGTCTATGTGCAGTAAACTGAAGGAGGCACCAGTCTATGTGCAGTACACTGAAGGAGGCATGAGGCACCAGTCTATGTGCAGTACACTGACAGAGGCATGAGGCACCTATGTACAGTACACTGACGGAGGCATGAGGCACCTATGTACAGTACACTGAAGGAGGCATTAGGTACCTATGTACAGTACACTGACGGAGGCATGAGGCACCTATGTACAGTACACTGAAGGAGGCATTAGGTACCTATGTACAGTACACTGAAGGAGGCATGAGGTACCTTTGTACATTACACTGAAGGAGGCATGAGGCACCTATGTGCAGTACACTGACGGAGGCATGAGGCACCTATGTGCAGTACACTGAAGGAGGCATGAGGCACCTATGTGCAGTACACTGACGGAGGCATGAGGCACCTATGTACAGTACACTGGAGGCATGAGGTACCTTTGTACATTACACTGAAGGAGGCATGAGGTACCTATATACAGTACACTGAAGGAGGCATGAGGTACCTATGTACAGTACACTGAAGGAGGCATGAGGTACCTATGTGCAGTACACTGAAGGAGGCATGAGGCACCAGTATATGTGCAGTACACTGAAGGAGGCATGAGAAACCAGTGTATGTGCAGTAAACTGAAGGAGGCATGAGGCACCAGTATATGTGCAGTACACTGAAGGAGGCATGAGAAACCAGTGTATGTGCAGTAAACTGAAGGAGGCATGAGGCACCAGTGTATGTGCAGTACACTGAAGGAGGCATGAGGCACCAGTGTATGTGCAGTAAACTGAAGGAGGCATGAGGCACCAGTCTATGTGCAGTAAACTGAAGGAGGCATGAGGCACCAGTGTATGTGCAGTAAACTGAAGGAGGTATGAGGCACCAGTGTATGTGCAGTACACTGAAGGAGGCATGAGGCACCAGTGTATGTGCAGTAAACTGAAGGAGGCATGAGGCACCAGTGTATGTGCAGTACACTGAAGGAGGCATGAGGCACCAGTGTATGTGCAGTACACTGAAGATGGTATGAGGCACCAGTATATGTGCAGTACACTGAAGGAGGCATGAGGCACCAGTGTATGTGCAGTAAACTGAAGGAGGCATGAGGCACCAGTCTATGTGCAGTACACTGACAGAGGCATGAGGCACCTATGTACAGTACACTGACGGAGGCATGAGGCACCTATGTACAGTACACTGAAGGAGGCATTAGGTACCTATGTACAGTACACTGACGGAGGCATGAGGCACCTATGTACAGTACACTGAAGGAGGCATTAGGTACCTATGTACAGTACACTGAAGGAGGCATGAGGTACCTTTGTACATTACACTGAAGGAGGCATGAGGCACCTATGTGCAGTACACTGAAGGAGGCATTAGGTACCTATGTACAGTACACTGACGGAGGCATGAGGCACCTATGTACAGTACACTGAAGGAGGCATTAGGTACCTATGTACAGTACACTGAAGGAGGCATGAGGTACCTTTGTACATTACACTGAAGGAGGCATGAGGCACCTATGTGCAGTACACTGACGGAGGCATGAGGCACCTATGTGCAGTACACTGGAGGCATGAGGTACCTTTGTACATTACACTGAAGGAGGCATGAGGTACCTATATACAGTACACTGAAGGAGGCATGAGGTACCTATATACAGTACACTGAAGGAGGCATGAGGTACCTATGTACAGTACACTGAAGGAGGCATGAGGTACCTATATACAGTACACTGACAGAGGCATGAGGTACCTATGTACAGTACACTGAAGGAGGCATGAGGTACCTATGTGCAGTACACTGAAGGAGGCATGAGGTACCTATGTGCAGTACACTGAAGGAGGCATGAGGTACCTATGTACAGTACACTGGAGGCATGAGGTACCTATGTACAGTACACTAAGGCATGAGGTACCTATGTACAGTACAGTACACTGAAGGAGGCATGAGGTACCTATGTACAGTACACTGAAGGAGGCATGAGGCACCAATATAATTTTCTATGTACAGCATGCTGAAGGAGACATGAGGCACAGATTAAACTTACTGCATATACCTCACTACTTATACTACGATGAGGCATCAGGTAAGCTGACCACATCTTTTGCACATATTTTAGTCACCTGAGGATTGAGGTATGATGCACCTCCTGCCTCCACAACCAGCTGCTAACTACAGATACCTAATGACCCATTTAAATGAGTTCCTAAAGCAATATCGAGTCCTATCTGAGGGGGCAGAGTGTCCGGCGGGGGAGGAGGTGTCCGGCGGGGGAGGTCGGAGTGGTGTCCGGCGGGGGAGGTCTGAGTGGTGTCCGGCGGGGGGAGGTCGGAGTGGTGTCCGGCGGGGGGAGGTCGGAGTGGTGTCTGGCGAGGGGAGGGGGTGTCCGGCGGGGGGAGGTCGGAGTGGTGTCCGGCGGGGGAGGTCGGAGTGGTGTCCGACGGGGGAGGTCGGAGTGGTGTCCGGCGAGGGGAGGGGGTGTCCGGCGGGGGGAGGTCGGAGTGGTGTCCGGCGGGGGGAGGTCGGAGTGGTGTCCGGCGGGGGAGGTCGGAGTGGTGTCCGGCGGGGGAGGTCGGAGTGGTGTCCGGCGGGGGAGGTCGGAGTGGTGTCCGGCGGGGGAGGTCGGAGTGGTGTCCGGCGGGGGGAGGTCGGAGTGGTGTCCGGCAGGGGAGGTGGGAGTGGTGTCCGGCGGGGGAGGTGGGAGGGGTGTCCGGCGAGGGAGGTGGGAGTGGTGTCCGGCGGGGGAGGTGGGAGGGGTGTCCGGCGAGGGAGGTCGGGTGGTGTCCGGCGGGGGAGGTCGGGGTGGTGTCCGACGGGGGAGGTCGGGGTGGTGTCCGGCGGGGGAGGTGGGAGGGGTGTCCGGCGAGGGAGGTCGGGTGGTGTCCGGCGGGGGAGGTCGGGGTGGTGTCCGGCGGGGGAGGTCGGGGTGGTGTCCGGCGGGGGAGGTCGGGGTGGTGTCCGGCGGGGGAGGTCGGGGTGGTGTCCGGCGGGGGAGGTCGGGGTGGTGTCAGGCAAGCGGAGGGGGTTGTCTATATTTGCTGACATCTTTAAGGGCCCCCGGAGTCACCCTGGGACGTGTTGTGCTCGGTCACCTAAGTTGAATGTTCTTTTAATGTTGAATGTTGCAATCGAGAAGCCATAAAATGCATCGACTCAGGAATTTCATCATCATTTTAAGGGGCTCTCCAGGAACACAAAGTCTCTGATCCAATGTACTGATCTAGTAGTGTGGACCCCTGACATTGATCTGGGGACTTCTTCATGCGGGGGGCATCTCTGTTTTTAATGCGTATCTTCTGTTGGATTGATTGATAATGTCTGGTCTATATGAACAGTGACACCCATAGAGAAACATCTTGAGCAGTGATCACACAGAGTAGACATAAGCAGTTGATCCAGCATTGGATTGTTTTTCGACCATAACTGTATCCTGCTGGATCGATTGGTCGTGTCTGGTCTGGACCTATGTAAAACGGAAATAATGGCAGACATAACCAATCGATCATACAAAATTACGAATTCAATTACTTGTCTTAACCGACATATTCTCCACCCTCCTTCCAGCCACATTCACAACGATCCTGATCCAGTTAGCCGAGAGCCTATCCACCGATGAAAGGACCCTACCAAACAGCTTCCCATATCTCAGCTCCCAGGACTCCTCTGTGTTTGACATGGTGTGAAGAGAGATATTGGGGCTAAGTACGGTTATCCCTGAATTTTTAGGCTTTGTGTAGAGTTACCCTTTAATTGATAAAATCATGGTAAATTTAAAGGGGGTGTCCATTTTTGGACTCACTGTTCCGGCAGGGCTGGGAATGTTGTCCCCAGAATCCCAGTTACCAGTTTTGCAGAGATGACCCTCTATTGATTGGCTGAAGAGTCACCACTATCTGTATTTAAAGGGCCAGCGCATGTGAAATTGGAATTTCGCAGTACATGGAGTCTCGCTATTGCAGTCATGCCCACTCCCTCCACTAGGGGGCAGTGTTGCTCTTGGAGATTCCTAGTCCTGGTCCCTGGGTAATGTTGCAGGCGCAGCTGATAGCGCAGGCAGCCAGAGTGACAGGAAACAGCGTCGCCTTATCCAACTGTCACCTTAATGGTTGTCACCGAGCCGGGGACCTGATAAGAAGCCTCTCCAACCTCAAGAACATTCCAGAGCCAAAGAAATCCACGGGCCGATACATTTCGCTATTTTTATGGTTATCGTAGGGCGGGCGACATGTTTTTATGTAAATGAGTCGCTTTATCGGATACGGTAATCACGACGCGGTATAAAAGACAGGTTAACTTCATTATGGGGATCAGTGCGATTAATTAGAATAAATATTAATTATTAGTTGCAAAACGACGAATAGAATTCCGGTGTCAGTTTGTTATTCCATTAGGCCAAAGATTTGACCATCTGCAGAGAGTACAACTCCCCAAATGCCCTCACAGGCTGCTAGGAGTTGTAGTCCATTGGCAGCATTAACACAGCAGAGCCTAGTCACTATTGCACTCCATGCACTGGTTTATTGCAGTAGATTAGGGGTTAATTCCCAAGGTCAATTGTTTAACCCCTGGCGTGTCGCTGTGTCCAGGGTTATGAGTGACACCCCGGGGTCAATACACAGAGAGCCAATCAGGGCACAGCAAATGATCACATTGTATGTAAATATTTATGTGGATGTCAAATAGTAAAGTTGAGTTTGTCACCATACCTGTGGTCTTCCATAAGACTGCATTGTACTCACTAAATAACATGTCCAGCACTGCTACATCAATAACAGGATTACTGTAATAGGTTTACCTTGCTCTTGTCACCAAACAGCAATCTCCGATCTGCTACATCTGACAAACTCACCTCTGCTTCATCATTTATATTGCATCTAAATATAAAGTTTATATAAACACTCTGCAGCTGCAGGGGACACGGACCGCTCTGCACCTGCAGGGGACACGGACCGCTCTGCACCTGCAGGGGACACGGACCGCTCTGCACCTGCAGGGGACACGGACCGCTCTGCACCTGCAGGGGACACGGACCGCTCTGCACCTGTAGGGAACACACACTGCTCCGCACCTGCAGGGGACACTGACCGCTCCGCAGCTGCAGAATACACTGACAGCTCTGCACCTGCAGGGTACACTGACTGCTTCGCAGCTGCAGAATACACCGACCTCTCTGCATCTATAAAGGACACTGACTGCTCCACAGCTGCAGAATACACTGACCTCTCTGCATCTATAAAGGACACTGACTGCTCCACAGCTGCAGAATACACTGACCTCTCTGCATCTATAAAGGACACTGACTACTCCACAGCTGCACAGTACACCGACCTCTCTGCATCTATAAAGGACACTGACTACTCCACAGCTGCAGAATACACCGACCTCTCTGCATCTATAAAGGACACTGACTGCTCCACAGCTGCACAGTACACCGACCTCTCAGCATCTATAGGGGACACTGACTGCTCCACAGCTGCAGAATACACTGACCACTCTGCACCTGTTGGGTGCACTGACTGCTCTGCAGCTGCAGAATACACTAACCACTCTGCACCTGCAGGGTACACTGACTGCTCTGCACCTGACTGCTCTGCAGCTGAAGAAAACAATGACCGCTCAACATCTGCACAGAACAATGACCGCTCACCTGCAGACTGCAGTGAACACTGACTGCTCCTCAGCTGGAGAGGAGACTGATCGCTCTGCAACTGCACTGCACACCAACTGTTCTGCACCTGCAGGGGACACTAACGGCTCTGCAATTGGAGAGGAGACTGACCGCTCCACAACTTTAGAGGAGACTGACCGCTCCACTGCTGCAGAGGAGACTGACCGCTCCACAGCTGCAGAGGAGACTGTCCGCTCCACAGCTGCAGAGGAGACTGTCCGCTCCACAGCTGCAGAGGAGACTGTCCGCTCCACAGCTGCAGAGGAGACAGTCCGCTCCACAGCTGCAGAGGAGACAGTCCGCTCCACAGCTGCAGAGGAGACTGTCCGCTCCACAGCTGCAGAGGAGACTGTCTGCTCCACAGCTGCAGAGGAGACTGTCTGCTCCACAGCTGCAGAGGAGACTGTCTGCTCCACAGCTGCAGAGGAGACTGTCTGCTCCACAGCTGCAGAGGAGACTGTCCGCTCCACAGCTGCAGAGGAGACTGTCCGCTCCACAGCTGCAGAGGAGACTGTCCGCTCCACAGCTGCAGAGGAGACTGTCCGCTCCACAGCTGCAGAGGAGACTGTCCGGTCCACAGCTGCAGAGGAGACTGTCTGCTCCACAGATGCAGAGGAGACTGAACGCTCCACAGATGCAGGGGATACTGACCACTTTACTAATGCAGAGGAGACTGTCCGCTCCACAGCTGCAGAGGAGACTGTCCGCTCCACAGCTGCAGAGGAGACTGTCTGCTCCACAGCTGCAGAGGAGACTGTCCGCTCCACAGCTGCAGAGGAGACTGTCTGCTCCACAGATGCAGAGGAGACTGAACGCTCCACAGATGCAGGGGATACTGACCACTTTACTAATGCAGAGGAGACTGACCGCTCCACAGCTGTAGAGGAGACTAACCGCTCCACAACTTTAGAGGAGACTGACCGCTCCACAACTTTAGAGGAGACTGACCGCTCCATAACTTTATAGGATACTGACCGCTCCACAGCTGCAGAGGAGACTGACCGCTCCACAGCTGCAGAGGAGACTGACCGCTCCACAGATGCAGAGGAGACTGAACGCTCCACAGATGCAGAGGAGACTGAACGCTCCACAGATGCAGAGGAGACTGAACGCTCCACAGATGCAGGGGATACTGACCACTTCACTAATGCAGAGGAGACTGACCGCTCCACAGATGCAGAGGAGACTGAACGCTCCACAGATGCAGGGGATACTGACCACTTCACTAATGCAGAGGATCATGACCGCTCCATGGTTTTAGGATACCGACCGCTCTGCAGCTTTAGAAGATACTGACCGCTCCACAGAAGCAAACACTGACCACTCTGCAGCTGACACCTTGCAGGGATATTTGAATCCACGCTACTATACCAGTCTTATTTGTTTCGATTTTTTCACAAAATCATGAAATATCGTTGGGGATGTAGCAGAGCTGAGTTTTCCAGATCCAGCACAAATATGTTTGTCACACGTACAAAGCTAAACTGTAGGAGTAGGTAAGAGTTCTGCAGCAGAGATCAGTTTGAGCTACAAACAGCCTAGTTTGTCAGGCGTACAGAGCTGAGTTTGTCAGCTACACCAAGATTGACATTTCACCTATAGTAGAGCTGAGTTTGCCAGCATGGCATCCAATAGTTTGTGAGCAGTAGTAGAGCTGAGTGTATGCGGCAGCCTGTCAGTTGTGACATACATGAGATTGTTAGGCGCAGCAAAGCAGATTCTGTCAGCTGTTCTGTGAGTCAGGTGCAGCAAAGCTGAATTTGATGTAGCGGCACTGAATTTGTCAGATGGTGAGGCACTTAGTGTCTCAGCTGTAGAATACCTGAATTTGTTAGATGTCGCTGAGCTGAGTTGGTCAGCGATAGAATAGCAGATTTTGTTAGATGTAGCGAAGCTGAATGTGTCAGTTGTAGAGGAGCTGAATTTGTAAGATGAAGCAGAGCCAAGTTTGTCAGCTGAAGCACTGCCAAGTTTGGTCCATTGAAGCAGAACCACATTTGTCAGATGAAGTACTTTCAATGCATGCTGTAGCAGAGCTGATTTTGTCAGCCTTGGAATACCCGAATTTGTCAGCAGTACTGGAGCTGAACTCATCAGATGTAGCAGAGCTGATTTTGTCAGCCTTGGAATACCCGAATTTGTCAGCAGTGCTGGAGCTGAACTCATCAGATGTAGCAGGGCTGAATTTGTCAGATGTGGCAATGCCAAAGATGAGTTTCTGTCAGATACAGTACAACTGAGATGGTTTGAAGAAGGGAGCTGAATAGGACAGATGTAGCAGTGCTGAATTTTTAAGATGCTGAAAGGCTGAATATGTCAGCTGTGTAGAGCTGAGTTTGTCATCAATGGCAGAGATGTGTTAGATACAGGAAAAATAAATGAGTTTGTCAGAAGAGCAGATGTAGCAGAGCTGTAGGCGAGATAAATGTGCCATTTACAGTAGAAATTAATTTGAGATAAATTTGTCAGATGTAGCAGAGCTGAGCTTGCCAGAAGAGCAGAGCTAATTGTCTTATGTAGTAGAGCTGGGTTTGCCAGATGTAACATGATATACAGTAATGTCATGTTATAGTAGAACTGCTGTTGTCATATGCAGCAGAGCTGAGAATGAGAAGTGACCAATGACAGCTCAACTTTAAAAAAAACTCAGCATCCACGAACATGACAAACTCAGCTTTGCTACATCTGTCTATCCACAGAACATCATTAACCCCCCATCCCTGGTCCGCTGCCCCCCCCCCCCCTACCTGATCTGAATTTGCTCCGTATCAATAAAGACTGCTCACATCCCAAGAGAGTCATGATGTTCTTCTTATGGCAATTCCAAAATTTACACGCGAGTCCTTGAGAAGAGCAGCATGGGGAAGACGAGGGCCCACAACATCCAATATCAGCCCCTGAGCCCGACCGGCTCTGCTACCTCTGGAGTTAGCCTGGAAGTCTCAGAGGCTTTGGTCCCATCCAGCACTGACCCTATGCAAGAGGCAAATGCTTGTTGTGGGGCTGAGCTGCATTAATTAAGCTCCATCCTCCTCCCCTCCCATTGACTGTGATCCCCTGGCTGCTGCTGATGTCATCACCAGTGATATGTGATCCTCATCCTCAGCAGCAGTCAGAGCCTCCAGAGCTGAAGTCCCAGCAGCAGTCAGCTCTGCGCTTCCTCTTCTCAGTGTCTGCGGGTTCCTCTGCCTTCTCTTTATGTAACCAGGACGTTTCATCAAGAGGAAATGAACCAATTTCTACCTGCCGCTTAACCACCAGAGATCGAGGCGTGCTGTAGTTCTCTGCCGATGTAGCAGAGCTGGCTCAGTCCTGTGACTGATAGTGGATGTTACCTGCGAGGCGCTGGAACTAAACCCTCAGCAGCTTCTAAAAGGGCGGCATAGATGCTCGCCTCATTCACACACATGTAGCGCAGATGTAGCAGTGCTGAGGCAGTGTCTTTCGTGCACGTTAATCACTGTGGTAGATTGCTCTGTGATCCCAGATAAGAAATATTGAGATCACGAGGGGTTGTGCCAAGTGACAACCTCAGGGAGATCTGTCATTAAATATCTCTGGAGGTTGTCAGGCGGCAGATGTGTGAGATAAGATGTTGGGTTTCACCTTCCCCTTTCTAAAGAAGAAGAGAAATGGAGTTAAAACTGTTGTTAGTGTCATGTAGTGCTCGAAAAGTCCATCCAGCGCCCATAACAGTGCCAAACAGTGCTGCCCACCATAACACCGCCATACAGTGCTCAGGTAGTACTGCTCTACAGTGCCCACTGACAGGGGTATACAGTACTAAACACCATAACACCGCCATACAGTGCTCAGGTAGTACCGCTATACAGTGCCCACTGACAGGGGTATCCAGTGCTGCCCACCATAACACCTCCATACAGTGCCTAATGAATACCGCCATACAGTGCTCAGGTAGTACTGCTCTACGGTGCCCACTGACAGGGGTATCCAGTGCTAAACACCATAACACTGCCATACAGTGCTCAGGTAGTACCGCTATACAGTGCCCACTGACAGGGGTATCCAGTGCCTAATGAATACCGCCATACAGTGCTCAGGTAGTACTGCTCTACAGTGCCCACTGACAGGGGTATCCAGTGCTAAACACCATAACACCGCCATACAGTGCTCAGGAAGTACTGCTATACAGTGCCCACTGACAGGGGTATCCAGTGCTAAACACCATAACACCGCCATACAGTGCTTAGGTAGTACCGCTATACAGTGCCCACTGACAGGGGTATCCAGTGCTAAACACCATAACACCGCCATACAGTGCTTAGGTAGTACTGCTCTACAGTGCCCACTGAGAGGGGTATACAGTACTAAACACCATAACACCGCCATACAGTGCTCAGGTAGTACTGCTATACAGTGCCCACTGACAGGGGTATACAGTGCTAAACACCATAACACAACCATACAGTGCTCAGGTAGTACCGCTATACAGTGCCCACTGACAGGGGTATCCAGTGCTAAACACCATAACACCGCCATAAAGTGCTCAGGTAGTACCGCTATACAGTGCCCACTGAGAGGGGTATACAGTGCTAAACACCATAACACCGCCATACAGTGCTCAGGTAGTACTGCTATACAGTGCCCACTGACAGGGGTATCCAGTGCTAAACACCATAACACCGCCATACAGTGCTCAGGTAGTACTGCTATACAGTGCCCACTGACAGGGGTATACAGTACTAAACACCATAACACCGCCATACAGTGCTCAGGTAGTACTGCTCTACAGTGCCCACTGACAGGGGTATACAGTACTAAACACCATAACACCGCCATACAGTGCTCAGGTAGTACTGCTATACAGTGCCCACTGACAGGGGTATACAGTACTAAACACCATAACACCGCCATACAGTGCTTAGGTAGTACTGCTATACAGTGCCCACTGAGAGGGGTATACAGTACTAAACACCATAACACCGCCATACAGTGCTCAGGTAGTACTGCTATACAGTGCCCACTGAGAGGGGTATACAGTACTAAACACCATAACACCGCCATACAGTGCTCAGGTAGTACCGCTATACAGTGCCTACTGAGAGGGGTATACAGTACTAAACACCATAACACCGCCATCCAGTGCTCAGGTAGTACCGCTATACAGTGCCCACTGACAGGGGTATACAGTACTAAACACCATAACACCGCCATACAGTGCTCAGGTAGTACTGCTATACAGTGCCTACTGACAGGGGTATACAGTACTAAACACCATAACACCGCCATACAGTGCTCAGGTAGTACTGCTATACAGTGCCCACTGAGAGGGGTATACAGTACTAAACACCATAACACCGCCATACAGTGCTCAGGTAGTACTGCTATACAGTGCCCACTGACAGGGGTATACAGTACTAAACACCATAACACCGCCATACAGTGCTCAGGTAGTACCGCTATACAGTGCCTACTGACAGGGGTATACAGTACTAAACACCATAACACCGCCATCCAGTGCTCAGGTAGTACCGCTATACAGTGCCCACTGACAGGGGTATCCAGTGCTGCCCACCATAACACCGCCATACAGTGCTCAGGTAGTACTGCTATACAGTGCCCACTGACAGGGGTATACAGTGCTAAACACCATAACACCGCCATACAGTGCTCAGGTAGTACTGCTATACAGTGCCCACTGACAGGGGTATACAGTACTAAACACCATAACACCGCCATCCAGTGCTCAGGTAGCAGTGTTATACAGTTCCTGCTTACTATACAGTGCTATATAACATAACACCGCCATACAGTACATAATGAGTGCCACCAAACAGTGCTCAGATAGCAGTACTATACAGTTCCGTTATACAGGGGAGTCCTCTCCTGCAGCTACTTTCACACTGGCGTTTTGGCTTTCCGTTTGTGAGATCCGTTCAGTTTTGCCTTAATCCATTCTGAATAGAAAAGGATCCGCTCAGAGCACGTCAGTTCGCCTCCGTTCCGTCTCCATTCCGCTCTGGAGGCCGCCTGCAGCGTTTTTCTGTCCGCCATGTGGTGCGGAGCAAGACGGATCCGTCCTGGCACACAATGCAAGTCAATGGGGACAGATGCGTTTTCTCTGACACAATAGAAAACGGGTCCGTCCCCCTTTCACTTTCAATGGTGTTCACGACGGATCCATCAGGGCTATAGAAGACATAATACAACGGATCCGTACATGACGGATGCATGCGGTTGTATTATGGTAACGGAAGCGTTTTAGCAGATCCATGACGGATCCACAGAAAATGCTAATGTGAAAGTAGCCTAATAGAAACTGGACGGATCCGTTATGCAGCCCATAGACTTCTAGAGGCATTCCGTAATGCATTCCGTCATAGAATTGCGTTACGGTCCGTGGTAACAGAATCCATAACGCAATTCTGCTCTTACCACCAAACGAAGTGTGAACGAAATTCATAACATGAAATTCACTCATCTCTAGGGTATAAAGTGCTATATACCATAATACCACTTTACTGTGCATTAATACCGCCAAACAGTGCTCAGATAGCAGTCCTATACATTGTCCACTGACAGAGGGCTATGTACCATTACACCAGCATACTGTGCCTAATAAATGCTACCAGGCTGTGCTGAAATACTATTGCTATACCGTTTCACTAACAGAGGTTTACAATGCTATATACCATAATACCACCAAACAGCGCCTGCCTAATGAATACCGCCAAACAGTGCTCAGATAGCAGTCCTATACATTGTCCACTGACAGATGTATACAGTGCTACATACAAAAAGACCACCATACAGCGCCTGCCTAATGAATACCGCCAAACAGTGCTCAGATAGCAGTATTATACACTTAATGCTAATACACCATAAAACCGCCATACTGTCAGTGATAGCCCAGTGGTACATGGAAAAAACTAGTTTAATCGAGGATTCCTGATGTCTGCCCATTAAGTAGTTGACTTTATGCTGCAGCCTCCTGACTGAACAGATGAGGGATGACAGACAGTGCTCCACGTGTCTGCGGTATTATAATATATGCCCCCCTCAGTGTCAATTATAGGACAACAAGGAAGCCTCTGGGGAGAACACCTGAAGCCAAATGTGGGGGAGATGAGGAGATTTGTAATGAATATAGCATTTGTCAAGAACCTGTGGGCACATTCACTCCAGAAAGGGGAAATCTGTGACCACAAGAATTTCACCAGCAATGATGTAACACCTCAATGAGATGCATCACAACAGCAACAGGACGGTATGAAAGACTTAACCCATAAAATAAGAGTCATATACAGCTTCATACCTGCAACATCAATCAGGGCTAACCGAGCACTGGTGGAGTTAATATAGGACTGTCCATGGGACGAACCATGTAAGAACTAGTTCTTGTCATCAGTAATGAAGTCTGTTGCACTGAGCATCTAAACCTATCATGTGTAATGCCGTGCAGAGAAAACAGGGAAACATTACACATGTATACAAGAATATAAATACTGTAATACTGCTCCTATGTACAAGAATATAACTACTATGATACTGCCTCCTATGTACAAGAATATAACTACTATAATACTGCTCCTATGTACAAGAATATAACTACTATAATACTACCTCCTATGTACAAGAATATAACTACTATAATACTGCTCCTATGTACAAGAATATAACTACTATAATACTGCTCCTATGTACAAGAATATAACTACTATAATACTGCTCCTATGTACAAGAATATAACTACTATAATACTGCTCCTATGTACAAGAATATAACTACTATAATACTGCTCCTATGTACAAGAATATAACTACTACAATACTGCTTCTATGTACAAGAATATAACTACTATAATACTGCTACTATGTACAAGAATATAACTACTATAATACTGCTCCTATGTACAAGAATATAACTACTATAATACTGCTCCTATGTACAAGAATATAACTACTATAATACTGCTCCTATGTACAAGAATATAACTACTATAATACTGCTCCTATGTACAAGAATATAACTACTATAATACTGCCCCCTATGTACAAGAATATAACTACTATAATACTGCTCCTATGTACAAGAATATAACTACTATAATACTGCTCCTATGTACAAGGATATAACTACTATAATACTGCTCCTATGTACAAGAATATAACTACTATAATACTGCTCCTATGTACAAGAATATAACTACTATAATACTGCCCCCTATGTACAAGAATATAACTATTATAATACTGCTCCTATGTACAAGAATATAACTACTATAATACTGCTCCTATGTACAAGAATATAACTACTATAATACTGCTCCTATGTACAAGAATATAACTACTATAATACTGCTCCTATGTACAAGAATATAACTACTATAATACTGCTCCTATGTACAAGAATATAACTACTATAATACTGCTCCTATGTACAAGAATATAACTACTATAATACTGCTCCCTATGTACAAGAATATAACTACTATAATACTGCTCCTATGTACAAGAATATAACTACTATAATACTGCTCCTATGTACAGGAATATAACTACTATAATACTGCTCCTATGTACAAGAATATAACTACTATAATACTGCCTCCTATGTACAAGAATATAACTACTATAATACTGCCTCCTATGTACAAGAATATAACTACTATAATACTGCTCCTATATACAAGAATATAACTATATAATACTGCTCCTATGTATAAGAATATAACTACTATAATACTGCTCCTATATACAAGAATATAACTTCTATAATACTGCTCCTATGTACAAGAATATAACTGCTATAATACTGCTCCTATGTACAAGAATATAACTACTATAATACTGCTCCTATGTACAAGAATATAACTACTATAATACTGCTCCTATGTACAAGAATATAACTACTATAATACTGCCTCCTATGTACAAGAATATAACTACTATAATACTGCTCCTATGTACAAGAATATAACTACTATAATACTGTCTCCTATGTACAAGAATATAACTACTATAATACTGCTCCTATGTACAAGAATATAACTACTATAATACTGCCTCCTATGTACAAGAATATAACTACTATAATACTGCTCCTATGTACAAGAATATAACTACTATAATACTGCCTCCTATGTACAAGAATATAACTACTATAATACTGCTCCTATGTACAAGAATATAATTACTATAATACTGCCTCCTATGTACAGGAATATAACTACTATAATACTGCTCCTATGTATAAGAATATAACTACTATAATACTGCTCCTATGTACAAGAATATAACTACTATAATACTGCTCCTATGTACAAGAATATAACTACTATAATACTGTCCCTATGTACTAGAATATAACTACTATAATACTGCTCCTATATACAAGAATATAACTATATAATACTGCTCCTATGTATAAGAATATAACTACTATAATACTGCTCCTATATACAAGAATATAACTTCTATAATACTGCTCCTATGTACAAGAATATAACTGCTATAATACTGCTCCTATGTACAAGAATATAACTACTATAATACTGCTCCTATGTACAAGAATATAACTACTATAATACTGCTCCTATGTACAAGAATATAACTACTATAATACTGCTCCTATGTACAAGAATATAACTACTATAATACTGCTCCTATGTATAAGAATACAACTACTATAATACTGCTCCTATGTACAAGCATATAACTACTATAATACTGCTCCTATGTACAAGAATATAACTACTATAATACTGCTCCTATGTATAAGAATACAACTACTATAATACTGCTCCTATGTACAAGCATATAACTACTATAATACTGCTCCTATGTACAAGAATATAACTACTATACACTGCGTGCAGAATTATTAGGCAAATGAGTATTTTGACCACATCATCCTCTTTATGCATGTTGTCTTACTCCAAGCTGTATAGGCTCGAAAGCCTACTACCAATTAAGCATATTAGGTGATGTGCATCTCTGTGATGAGAAGGGGTGTGGTCTAATGACATCAACACCCTATATTAGGTGTGCATAATTATTAGGCAACTTCCTTTCCTTTGGCAAAATGGGTCAAAAGAAGGACTTGACAGGCTCAGAAAAGTCAAAAATAGTGAGATATCTTGCAGAGGGATGCAGCACTCTTAAAATTGCAAAGCTTCTGAAGCGTGATCATCGAACAATCAAGTGTTTCATTCAAAATAGTCAACAGGGTCGCAAGAAGCGTGTGGAAAAACCAAGGCGCAAAATAACTGCCCATGAACTGAGAAAAGTCAAGCATGCAGCTGCCAAGATGCCACTTGCTACCAGTTTGGCCATATTTCAGAGCTGCAACATCACTGGAGTGCCCAAAAGCACAAGGTGTGCAATACTCAGAGACATGGCCAAGGTAAGAAAGGCTGAAAGACGACCACCACTGAACAAGACACACAAGCTGAAACGTCAAGACTGGGCCAAGAAATATCTCAAGACTGATTTTTCTAAGGTTTTATGGACTGATGAAATGAGAGTGAGTCTTGATGGGCCAGATGGATGGGCCCGTGGCTGGATTGGTAAAGGGCAGAGAGCTCCAGTCCGACTCAGACGCCAGCAAGGTGGAGGTGGAGTACTGGTTTGGGCTGGTATCATCAAAGATGAGCTTGTGGGGCCTTTTCGGGTTGAGGATGGAGTCAAGCTCAACTCCCAGTCCTACTGCCAGTTTCTGGAAGACACCTTCTTCAAGCAGTGGTACAGGAAGAAGTCTGCATCCTTCAAGAAAAACATGATTTTCATGCAGGACAATGCTCCATCACACGCGTCCAAGTACTCCACAGCGTGGCTGGCAAGAAAGGGTATAAAAGAAGAAAATCTAATGACATGGCCTCCTTGTTCACCTGATCTGAACCCCATTGAGAACCTGTGGTCCATCATCAAATGTGAGATTTACAAGGAGGGAAAACAGTACACCTCTCTGAACAGTGTCTGGGAGGCTGTGGTTGCTGCTGCACGCAATGTTGATGGTGAACAGATCAAAACACTGACAGAATCCATGGATGGCAGGCTTTTGAGTGTCCTTGCAAAGAAAGGTGGCTATATTGGTCACTGATTTGTTTTTGTTTTGTTTTTGAATGTCAGAAATGTATATTTGTGAATGTTGAGATGTTATATTGGTTTCACTGGTAAAAATAAATAATTGAAATGGGTATATATTTGTTTTTTGTTAAGTTGCCTAATAATTATGCACAGTAATAGTCACCTGCACACACAGATATCCCCCTAAAATAGCTAAAACTAAAAACAAACTAAAAACTACTTCCAAAAATATTCAGCTTTGATATTAATGAGTTTTTTGGGTTCATTGAGAACATGGTTGTTGTTCAATAATAAAATTAATCCTCAAAAATACAACTTGCCTAATAATTCTGCACTCCCTGTAATACTGCTCCTATGTACAAGAATATAACTACTATAATACTGCCTCCTATGTACAAGAATATAACTACTATAATACTGCTCCTATGTACAAGAATATAACTACTATAATACTTCTCCTATGTACAGGAATATAACTACTATAATACTGCTCCTATGTACAGGAATATAACTACTATAATACTTCTCCTATGTACTAGAATATAACTACTATAATACTGCTCCTATGTACAAGAATATAACTACTATAATACTGCTCCTATGTACAAGAATATAACTACTATAATACTGCTCCTATGTACAAGAATATAACTACTATAATACTGCTCCTATGTACAAGAATATAACTACTATAATACTGCTCCTATGTACAAGAATATAACTACTATAATACTGCCTCCTATGTACAAGAATATAACTACTATAATACTGCTCCTATGTACAAGAATATAACTACTATAATACTGCCTCCTATGTACAAGAATATAACTACTATAATACTGCTCCTATGTACAAGAATATAACTACTATAATACTGCCTCCTATGTACAAGAATATAACTACTATAATACTGACTCCTATGTACAAGAATATAACTACTATAATACTGCTCCTATGTACAAGAATATAACTACTATAATACTGCTCCTATGTACAAGAATATAACTACTATAATACTGCTCCTATGTACAAGAATATAACTACTATAATACTGCTCCTATATACAAGAATATAACTACTTTAATACTGCATCCTATGTACAAGAATATAACTACTATAATACTGCTCCTATGTACAAGAATATAACTATTATAATACTGCTCCTATGTACAAGAAGATAACTACTATAATACTGCTCCTATGTACAAGAATATAACTGCTATAATACTGCCTCCTATGTACAAGAATATAACTACTATAATACTGCTCCTATGTACTAGAATATAACTACTATAATACTGCCTCCTATGTACAAGAATATAACTACTATAATACTGCTCCTATGTACAAGAATATAACTACTATAATACTGCCTCCTATGTACAAGAATATAACTACTATAATACTGCTCCTATGTACAAGAATATAACTACTATAATACTGCCTCCTATGTACAAGAATATAACTCCTATAATACTGTTCTTGTAACACTCCAGAGTGGTGTTACCACTACTGCGCCCTGCTAGTATCTAATACTAGTATACTAATGGGCTAATATAATGTCATCTTATATATGTCTTTCCAGGTCTTCCACAATGTGCATTCATATTCTTGTTATGTAACTGTTTATTACATGCAATGTTAATGGTTCACCAGCAGGTGGCACTGTAAATGGCAGAGCTATCCTTAGAGAGAATGGAACTTACCATTCCATTCTCCCCCTTTTGGTCAGAAGTGGTCCATTCCTGCTTGCTACCAGAAGGAGGTGGGGCAGTTCTAGTTTATTCTGGTTGAGACTCCATGTTGGAGCTGCCAGGATTCTAACCTACTGTATTTTCCGGCGTATAAGACGACTTTCTAACACTTGAAATTATTTTCAAAAGTCGGGGGTCGTCTTATACACCGGGTATACTCAGATCCGATGGTATATTTTAACCCATGGTGTTCCCGTAGTGACGGGGACGCTTGCCTGGGGGTTAGAATATACAGGGCCACGCCGCTCACAGGAGTACATTTATAAACTGTAATCCATAACTTTAACTTTAAATCAGCGCTCATCTCTTTTCTAGGGTACCTTACTCTCAGCTCCGGTAACAGGCAGTGCGGGCGGCGCTTTATCACTGACATCACGTGCCTGCTCCTCCCACTAGGCGGCGCTGGCGTGTGACGCCAGTGAGTGAGCGCCGCCCGCACTGCCTGTTACTGGAGCTGAGAGTAAGGTACCCTAGAAAAGAGATGAGCGCTGATTTAAAGTTACAGTTACGGATTACAGTTTATAAATGTACACTCCTCTGAGCGTCGGGGAGGGGGATCTGTGGATGGCACTGTTTAGGGGGGATCTGTGGATGGTACTGTTATGGGGAGGAGGATCTGTGGATGGCACTGTTTAGGGGGGATCTGTGGATGGTACTGTTATGGGGAGGGGGATCTGTGGATGGCACTGTTTAGGGGGATCTGTGGATGGCACTGTTATTGGGAGGGGGATCTGTGGATGGTACTGTTTAGGGGGGATCTGTGGATGGCACTGTTATGGGGAGGGGGATCTGTGTATGGCACTGTTTTGGGGGATCTGTGGATGGCTCTGTTATGGGAGGGGGATCTGTGGATGGCACTGTTTAGGGGGGATCTGTGGATGGCACTGTTATGGGGAGGGGGATCTGTGGATGACACTGTCATGGGGTGGATCTGTGGATGACACATATAGCATAAGATGCTATATAGTGTCATCCATAGATCCCCCCATAGCAGTGTCATACACTGATCCCCCTCCCCATAGCAGTGCCATTCACAGATCCCCCTCCTCATAACAGTGCCATCCACAGATCCCCCTCCTCATAACAGTGCCATCCACAGATCCCTCTCCTCATAACAGTGCCATATACAGATCCCAGTCAGTTCCCTGGACTGGAGAAGATCGTCTTGAAGACAGGGAGGGCTGGGCATTCAGGGGTAGTCTTGTACGGCGAGAATAGCCCAAACCCTATATTCTAAATGGAAAAGTTGGGGGTCGTCTTATACGCCTAGTCGTCTTATACGCCGGAAAATGCGGTACTTTTTGGCTCAACATAAGGGTCCATTCACATCCATGTATGTATTTTGTGGATCCACGAATTCGCGGATCCGCAAAACACGGATACCGGCAATGTGCGTTCCGCATTTTTCGGACTGCACATCGCCAGCACTATAATATAATATGCTTAATCTTGTCCGCAATTGCGGACAAGAATATGACATGTTCTCTTTTTTTCAGGAACGGAAATGCGGACCCGGAAGTGCGGATCCGCATTTCCGGATCCGGGCAGCATATCGTGCGGCACCATAGAAATGAATGGGTCCGCAATTCCGTTCCACAAAATGCGGAACAGAATTGCGGACATAGGTCCGACTACAAGAGTGAAGTGCAGCATAAAGAGGAAACAAAGATACCAAGTGAGCTTGTCAGCAGAGCAGAGTGAGAGAAAAATATAGCAGAGTTGAGTTTGCCTGCCAGTTTAATGCTAAAGCCTGCTGGAACCAAGACAAAGCCTGAAACTGTTTGGAGAAATGTTTATTCAAGTAAAGCTTCCATTAAACTTCATCTCAAGGTCTGGACTCAAGTTATTTTTTCAAATCCCTCAATTATTCCCCCTTTTTATTGCTCGGAAGCCAAAGCCTGGAGTCCAGCCGCATCCAGGTAGGAGCACCGTGACACACATAAAGAGACAATTTAGGCCGAACATACCACTTAGCATTTCCTACACCTGTAACGTGATAGGAAGTGGGGAGGCACCCGTTGTAAAACCCCCTACAAGAAACTTTATAGCGTCTACTTACTGCTGGAGAGTGTGAATCTGCATCAGTTGTAGCACTGTGGCAAAACAGGGGTTAATCGGCCATTTTGGATTTGGGCTTCCTATGTTGAGAGGAAGACACCCACCCAGCAGAGTGCCCGCCACCACAGAGAAACCATTCTTACACCAGAAGGAACTAAAGTGCTCAGTACAAGTTCCCAAGAGGACAGAGAAACCAACTGTACCCCTAACAGGAAGTAGAAGCGGTGTCTATTTTGGAAAATGGAAAATACAGTTACTTCTTCCCTGGATCCTGAGAAGCAATGTCCAGAGGTCTAAGTGAGTACTGCTGGGGAAAATAACCTTGCTAGAGACTGTTAGGGGCTATAATCTGCCAGAGCATCATACTCCCCAAAATTAAGCAGTTGTAGCGACTCTTAAAGGAGCCACGCACCAATTCTGCTGCTGTTACCCATAGCAATGTGCACTTAAATCGCATTTTAGCTTACACTGACCCCTCTAGTCTGTTACAGGGTATCAAAAGTCATGTCTGACAGCGAAGATAGCACACACTTGGACCGCAGTGGTCCATCAGCAGCAGCTGCAGCCACATGTGCAACGTCCCACATATGTGTATAAAAGGGACACTTTAAACATCTGCCTATTTATCTAATGTATTTGCAATGTATGGTATTTCCTATTTATCAGTCTGGCATTGTCAATTCACCTATTCGCCCCTAGGTGGTGCTGGCGCCACATAATATGCATGGCCAGGGGTTTGCTAATAAAGTTAGTTAACAGGAAGTGAATTGAGTTAGTTCAGAGTGTAGTGAAGGAGAGGAGGAAAGCAAGTGTATGGAGGAGAGAAACAGGCCTTATCCACCATGTAACTGCAATTTCTTTCCTCCGGGACCTGATCAATCCTGGAGAGGACAAGCTAGGAGTAGTTACAGCAGCCAAGCACCAGACAGTAAGTCTATGTCTAAATATGAAGTAAGCCTAGTGAAGGTTAGAGATCAGTCTGGCCTATGGACTTCACAAGCTCAAGTGACCAAGAGTAACTTTCCAAGTTCCTGGACACGACTGGATGATTAAAGGCCATAATTATCCTTATTCACTAGAAGCCTTCCGGGATATAGTGAACCTGAATACTTCAGAGAGCATCCTGCAAATAGTGTCACAGAGAGTTTGCCTGCCGCAAGGGAGAAACGCCCTTATTGGATAGCTCAAGATAAGTAGAAAACAGCATATTTAGTACCAGTGTGCTATAGTTTGGACTTAGAATAATTACAGAAGTCTTGTCTGTAAAGTGTCAGCCTTAAAGAGGATTCCTCAACTGACAATTGCCTAAACTTGATAAAAGGAATACTATTGAACTTATTTCTGAGTCATCACTCATGCCATACAAATGAACTGTAGCTGTACTGACTACCTGAAGACAATTGATTCAGTAAACATTCCACTGTTTGATTACCACCGACTCCTCATCATTTCTACTACTACACTCAACATTTGCATCTTACAGTGCTGGCGTCAGGAACACAGGGGCCCAGCCATCAAAGCACTTTAAACACCTATACCATCAAGGGCCTCAACTTCCATCTGGCTGGTGTTCCCTGCAATAGAGAGTGCGCCGGAGGATTTAGTGCTGTCTTCCTATCCCCTGCACTGCCGGCCCAGGGAGGCTCTGCAAACCGTGAGTACATGAACTACTACCCCCATCGCCCAACCGTAGCCTCACGTGTTTCCCCTGCGGTCCGGCTTGTTGCACATGCATCATGCCTCTTACTATGCCATATTACTTTGGAGCACCCTGGCTCCCAAGTTACAGGATAAACTGTTGGCCACCTTTAAGCTATATCCAGTACCTCAGGACCAGAGAGTGGAAATCCTGATTGGCCAGTTACAGGGAGCTGCGCTACGGGAGGTCAAGTCCTGGCCTCGGCCAGAACGAAAAACTGCTGAGCAGATCATAGACTGACTCAGTACCACCTTTGAAACTAGGACCACCTCCGAGCTTAAGATGTGCTTCTTTGGGAAGCGACAGCAGTCAAAGGAGACTTTGAGAGACTTTGCCCTGTCTCTGCAGGAAGCCCTGCGGGCTGTTATCCACATAGATCCCCATGAAGCTGAGGGACAAGCTCAAACCCTCAGAGAGCAGTTTATTGAAGGTGTCCTCAATGAATCCCTCAAACGTCAGCTGAAGATGCTGTCAGCTCAGCACCCAGATACCCCTTTCTTAGATTTTAAGGAGCTTGCTATCGTCATCCTGGGGGAAAGTCACCAATCTGAACCTCCCGAAGGCAAGAAGGCATGGCCCATCCTGCGACCTGCTGCCCACAGCCAGTTAGCTGAGCATGGGGCTCAGGCACCCGTCGCAGATGCCATCGCAGCCCCGACTGCTCAAGTCTCCCGCCTAGCTGAGAATATGGAGAGGATAAGGAAGCAAATAAAGCGACTGGAACAACACGGTTGAGAAAGGGACTTCTGCATCAAGAGACCGTCCTACACCCGGTCCACGAGAAGACCAGCGCCGGCCGACCGATAGGTTGCCAGACCCTGGGTATCGAGACATCAGGAAACGCATATGCCTGCATTGTCAGAAGCATGGACACACCGAAAAGAACTGCTGGCAAACAGGTATCCCCTGAGGTCAGGGACCACCCCTTGGGAGGAAGAATACTAGGTCCCAAAGATCCAGCCTTTATGCCTAGGTATGTGGGCGCCTGCCCCATGGTTGAAGTTAGCATCAACGGAGTAATGTTTTCTGCTTTGATTGATACTGGATCTCAAGTGACTACCATCCGTCAATTCACATTCGAAAGATGCTAGAACGGAACCCAGCTGACGCAACCCCCGGAATCCTGGCTCCACATCATAGCTACCAATGGCCAACCGGTGCCTATATTAGGCTATTGGGAACCTACCTTACAGATTGAAGATATCAAACTCCCATACCAAGGGGTAGTCGTGATCCAGTCGAAGATGACAATTGCCCTGTGGTCTTGGGGATGAATGTACTCGGCAACTGTTTTACTGAAGTGCTGGAAGCCTTGAAGAAAACCCTACTGACCGAACCCTGTGTAACTCAACGCGTCATAATGTAAGAAAAGGAGAAAGACAGGAGGCAGCGCCTCGTGTGTAGAACCGTATGATAATATTAAAAACAACAATGCACTGATTGTGCTTACCGTATTGGGTTGTGATGAGTCACAACTCCTATGAATCGCTTGTGCTGGTAAAAGCCCGTCCAGCTTGCGGGGATGACTGCTGCTGCTGCCCAGGTTCTTACCCGTTTTCGTGGAGCACGATATCCGGGGTATGGAGAATAGTGGATAGGTATAAAAAATGAACCTTATAAAAAGCGGCGCTGCTGCAGAAGACAGGACTCAAATAGAAAAAATAAAGTGGGTCTTTATTTATATTGGTCTACGCGTTTCAGGGGCGGACTGCCCCCTTCATCAGGACAATATGTCATTACATTGTGGGTGTGAACATTATGACTTTTTATTCTGTTTGTTTGGGCGCGATAATTCGGCCTCTGGGGGCGTGGGGGGGCGTGGGGGGGGAGGGGGGGCGGAGACATGAATGCACGTGTTTCTCTTGTTGATATGCCGCCCACAAGAGGTCTGCTGCGTGCCTTAAAGACGTCAGCAAGGTCCTTCAACACATCACTAAAGAAGGCACGCAGCAGACCTCTTGTGGGCGGCATATCAACAAGAGAAACACGTGCATTCATGTCTCCGCCCCCCCTCCCCCCCCACGCCCCCAGAGGCCGAATTATCGCGCCCAAACAAACAGAATAAAAAGTCATAATGTTCACACCCACAATGTAATGACATATTGTCCTGATGAAGGGGGCAGTCCGCCCCTGAAACGCGTAGACCAATATAAATAAAGACCCACTTTATTTTATCTATTTGAGTCCTGTCTTCTGCAGCAGCGCCGCTTTTTATAAGGTTCATTTTTTATACCTATCCACTATTCAACGCGTCATAAACCAGACCATCCAGGTACTAGCTGCCCAACAAAAATTCAGCAACCGACAGGGTGAAATCTGCCGTGTTCGCATCAAGGATGCTCAGCCTTTTAGACTCCACCCTGGAGCAGAGACCCTGATATGGTGCAAATCTTGCATTGGTGTCCGAGGTCAGGATAACACGGCCCTCGTGGAACTCCTGCATCTACAAGATCATCCCCTTGTACTAGCCGCTAAGAGCTTGGTCACTGTGTGTGCGTGGAAATGTACCCATTCACTTGGTTAATCTAAGTGGTGAAGCTGTAGAATTAAAAAAAGTACTATCCAGAGTCTATATCATGTCCGTCAGCAGGATATCCTGGATCCGTACTAAACATTGAAACAATTGGAGCCTTAAAACGTAACTTATAATAAAGATAAAAATAAGAATCGCCTTGCATTCAGAAGCGAGTAGAAAACAAATTATCATGGGAAAAGATGGAGCCCAGCTACCACTATACATGTGACATCCACCGTATAGTCTGGATGACAAAATATGTAGGTAACTTCAATTAGGGCAAAAAACTAGGGCAATGGTGGGGGCATGGGTAAAAAGGCCTAGGGCAATGATACTAGTACCTGGGGAAACTCTCCCTATACAGGCCCTGATTAGACCTCAGCCCAGGGACAATTCCTGATGGTGGGATTTTCCCGTCCTCCTGCCTGCCCTATCTGGCCCTAGGAAGCCCTAGATGGTGATAATACCCCTGGCAAGAAAATTTGTAAAAAAGATGGTAAGAAAAAATCCCTTGATCGTAATTTAGTAATAATACCGTGTGATTTGGTAATAATACCCCAACGCGTTTCCCCCCAAACGGGTTCCTCAGGGGGTCGATAATAACTGGATATACTTAGGATGTAAGAATAACATACTTTATCCGAGGGATGATAGCTGAATACATTCCGAAGTTGTAAATAACATACTTTATCCGAAAAATTTGACAAATAAGGCAGACCTTATAATGAGAGCTGAATATATCATAAAAGCTGATTGCATCACATGTTATAAGTGGTGGATACAACAGATAGTGTGCCCCATTCATACCAGACTGCCTCCTGCCAGGTGCTTGATACGGATATCCTGGATTCCCCTACTGCTGGAGCCCAACAACCGCTCCAAACAGCGGATGCAGCCAAAGACCCGCCTGAGCAGCCCTGGTGGGCCAAACTACATATTAGAGATGCCACAACCTCTGCCAAACAGATCAAAGGTGTGCTGGACTTAGCCAAAGTGAATAGCACACTATTCCAACCGGCACTTATCCTCCAATCAAAGAGAGATATAGACCAGTGCCTCCAGCCCTATGCCAGCAGGTGAAGAAGATGGTCCATGATATGAAGACAGCTAATGTCATCCAGGATAGTTACAGCCCCTGGGCTGCCCCTCTGACCCTGGTAAAAAAGAAGGATGGAACCATCCAATTCTGGTTGGATTACCGCAAGATTAACAATGTTACACACAAGGATGCATACCCCCTGCCACGAATTGAAGAGTCTCTAGCAGCCGTGGGATCTGCTGCTTATTTCTTAAACCTGGATCTAACCAGTGGCTATTGGCAAGTCCCCATGGCACCGGAAGATAAAGAGAAAACAGCTTACACCCCCCCTAATGGGTCTATTCGAGTTAAACTACATGCCATTTCGGGCTGTGCAATGCCCCTGGGACATTTCAGAGACTCATGGAGAGATATCTTGGACACAAAAACTTTGAAACCGTATTGCTGTACTTGGATGATGTGATCATCTACTCCAAGACCTACGAAGAGCATTTACAGCACTTGGCGGAGGTGTTACAGACTCTGGCGCAAAATGAAAGTAAAGCCTTCAAATTGCCACTTAGTGAAGTCCCAAGTGAAATATCTGGGACATGTTGTGAATGTGGAGGGCATGAAATCGGACCCTAATAAGATAGCGGCAGTACAAAGCTGGCCAGCTCCTAAGACAGTCAAAGAAGTCAAGAGCTTTCAAGGATTTGCAAGTTACTACCGGAGATTTATCCAGTATTTCACTCAAATTGCGGAGCCTATCCAGGAGCTTTTAAAAGGTCACCCTAAAGGCTGTCAGAAATCTAAGATACCAGTAGAGTGGAACAGAGAGAGAAGCTTCTTTCTGACTGTTGAAAGAAAAACTTACAGAGCCACCAGTCCTGTCTACCCTGACTATAGCCTGCCATTCTGCCTCTAAATGTCCCGGATGATGTTGCAGATAGCTGGAAGTTATGGATAAACATCCGACTGGCTTGATCCCAAACTAAGGAGCATAAAGGTGACCCCTATAAAACCCTAAGAGCTCACCCTGACTGCTAAGCACATACAAGGGTCTCAGAGGTAGACGATTGCATGCCCTCATACCTAGACTGTGTGACACCTGAAAACCCTATAATAGTGAGGGGACACGACCACCGGCTCCCTGCACTAAATACGGAGGGAGTCAGGGTCACCTAGAATCAAGCCAGCAGGAAAACACAATACATGAAGGGACTTATCTGAACAAGCAGTAACAGAAGTCTCCAGCAGTGAAACTTTAATCCAGGAAGTAGTATAAACCGCAAAGTTAGGCAGTATGGGAGGGAATATAAAGGGAGGCAATTAGTGTAAATAGGTAACAGCTGGGAGAAGGAAAGGAGATGACAAAGTGAAACCAAAACAAAGAACATCATGCAAGAGGTATAGAAGAACGTCTGCCAGACCTTCTCAGAGAGCTGGAGGTGACACTATACTGATGCCATTAAGAAAGGTTTAGGAGCCGTACTATCTCAGACACAAGCCAGAACTGATAGAGTCATCGCCTATGCCAGCAGGTCTTTACCAGAGCCAGAGCGGAATGACCAGAATTCTAGCTCTTTCAAACTGGAATTCCTAGCCTTGGTATGGGCTGTAACTGAAAAGTTTAAGGATTATCTAGCGGCTATGCCTTTCACTGTCTACACTGATAATAATCCGCTAGCTCCCTTGTACACTTCACGTCTGGGAGCGCTGGAGCAAAGATCGGCCTCTAGACTGGCGAACTTCGACTTCACCATTAAGTACCGGACTGGCAAAACTAATGACAATGCCGACGCCTTGTCCAGGCTACCTGCCCAGAAGTAACTCATTTCTAAAGATGATTAGTGGGAAGATGTGGAAATGCCAATGTTCTACTCCCGATTTGCCCAGCAGGAAGCTCTACACACAATTCATCAGGCCTCCAAATCCACGAGTTCTCCAAAGACCTGTGGTTCCTCACCGCCAATTGAGAAAAAGCTCTGGCTCAAACTATAAACAGAGAGTACAGTCATCGGAGAACTGTTCGATTACTTTTCCAGTGGGCGCGTACCGAAGAGAATCCGACAGCAGAGAGCTGACTTGGAGCTGGTTCGCCTCTGGCGACAACGGAAACTACTCTTCCTACAAAGAGATCTGCTCCTCAGAAGAATGCTTGATCCAGTCACCTGTGAGCGCCTCCATCAGATAGTAGTGCCCGAAGAGATGCTAAGATGGTAATGGACATGTACCATAACAGGTCTGGTCATTTTGGAACCGAAAAAATGGAAGCCACCATCAAGAGACGTTTTTACTGGATTGGCATGAGAAGTGATATTGAAACCTGGTGTCGGCAGTGTCCCACCTGTGCTGTGGCTACAGGAGAAAGACATGACCAGCGAGCCCCCCTTCATCCAATAGTGAGTAGGAGTCCTCTGGAAATTGTGGCTATTGACCACCTGAAACTGGAACCCAGTAGATCCGGGTACGTCTATGCTATGACAATCATAGACCACTATACCAAGTTCGTTGTGGCTTTACCTGTAAAGGACTTAACTGCTAAAACTACAGCTGCTGCCATGTGGAAGAGCTTCATTCTGCCGTATGGGTGTCCTGACAAGATACTCACTGATCAAGGATCCGCATTCGAGTCTCAATTGTTCTATGAACTTTGTGCCTTGTACAACTGCAAAAAACTGAGGACCACCGCATATCAACCACAGGTGAATGGGCTGTGCGAGAAGATGAACCAAACACTGAGCAATATGCTCAAGGCTGTGCCACCTCACAATAGGGCTGAGTGGCCTTTGCTTCTCCCTGAATTAGTGTACCTGTACAATAACACCACTCATTGCTCCACCGGGTACACCCCATACTACCTCATGTTCGGAAGACAGGGCCATTCACCTGCCAACATTGCCCTTGATGTCCCTGTGCCGGACTCTGAACCACTACTTCCCCAATCTGAGTGGGTCAAAGAGCATCAGATTCTAAAATAGAGAAGGCACAGCAAAAACATGACTTTTATCTACATGCACATGATGAGCCCTTACAACCAGGAGACTGGTCTGGCTCAGTAACAATTACCTAGTGAGCAAGCTGGATAGTCGCTGGGACGGCGAGCCATATACAGTAGTTGCTGTCTCCTCATCGGAGGTCTATGAGATCCAGAGAGAAGATAAAGGTACTCAGCGAGTACACCGCAACCGGCTTAAGAAATGCCTGCAGGAACCTGTTCAGGAGCAGCCAAGAGAAGTGGATAAGTCACCCAAACTGCCATTGTCTTCAGAAAGTGAGACTCCAACAGAGTTGCCTTCCATGCTTGACCCCCTTCAGTGGTTCTTTCAGCATCTAATCCGAGTCCTGATGCCAGTTGCAGAGACCACTGCGTCTACAGAACTAAGTTTGATGGCTGATCCTTCTTCACAAGTCCCAGACTCTGAAATGTCCTTGCGGAGATCCCAATGGACCAACAAGGGTAAGCCACCTGCCCGTTATCGGGAATTCTTAAAAGTGAATATTTAGCTGCAGAGACTATAGGAGCCAAGCCATGGACACATTTTGACTGGTGAGAAACATTGCCCTCTTTTTTGTGGTTATATTTTGGCCTTTTTCATCCACCCCTTTTGCGCCTGGACTTCATAGACTCCAACCATCAGCCAATAACTATCTCCAGGTGGCGCACGTTGGCGTCCTACCTCATGTGGATTACAGTTGATTTTTATTTTTACACTATGTGTTCCAGTTTTGCAACGTTACAAGCCAGTACCCAAAGAAGGGACTCAAACGTTTATCCTGACCTCTGTGTGACCTCTACTGTAACATTTTTACACCAAAGTTTTAAAGTATTTTGCCCATTGTATGGACTCTTTTATAGGTACTACAATGTGAGCTCTTTTGCACCTTAAATGGACTTTGGACTTTATGCTGTTAGTCAGATAGTTAGTATCCTTACTCCGTTGCTCATATGGACTGCCTCTGAGGCAGGGGCGTAGCGTGGGGGGGGGGGGGGGGGGGGGGGGGGGCCGTTGCCTTGGGCGCAAAATTGCAGGGGGCGCCAGGCAGCAAACACTTCAATGAGGGTTATGGGAGCCTATGGCTCCCGTCCCCTCCGTTCTTCCTCATAGGCTTCAGGCTAGTGGCCTGAAGCCTATGAGGCAGTAGAGCGAGCGTAGTGTGTAGAATGTAGTTGATCCTAGGAGGTATGATGTCAGGGGAAGAGGCGGAGTCTCGTCATCCAGGCGGCGGGGCCTAATGATGTGCGGGAGATTCTACAGAGCAGGATCAGAGTCTGCAGGTAAGTATGTGGAGGAGAATAGTGACTGCAGGGGCTGAAGGGAGAAGGAATCATCTTTGTACTGGAGACTGTATGTTAGAGGGGTCTGAAGAGAGGGTAGAGGGGGTGATATCATTTACATGGGACTGTATGCTGGAGAGGCTGAAGGCAGGGGGTGATATTATTTTACATGGGACTGTATGCTAGAGGGGCTAAGGCAGGGAAGTGATGTATTTTACATTGGACTGTATGCTGGAGGGGCTGAAGGCAGGAGAGTGATCTACCTTACATGGGACTGTACGCTGGAGGGGCTGAAGGCAGGGAAGTGATGTTTCTTACATGGGACTGTATGCTGGAGGGGCTGAAGGCAGGGAAGTGATGTGTCTTACATGGGACTGTATGCTGGAGGGGCTGAAGGTAGGGAGAAGGTTGTATCTTACATGGGACTGTATGCTGGAGGGGCTGAAGGGGGGCATTATTATTACTATAATACTACAGAGGGGGGCATTATAATATTAATAATAATAATACAGAGGAGGAAATAATAATACTACAGAGGGGCCAGTATATATTTTAATTATACAGAGGGCATTTTAGTTATGGGCACTACGGGGGAGGGGAGGTCTGTTATCTGAGGAGGATAGTAAAGTGATATATCCGAATAAATTTCTGTGAAACTCTACAGAGACAAGACGCGGCTGAAAGAAGGTGTCATGACGGTCCTATCTCCGAATGAAGATGCTGAGGAAAGTCTACATCACGGGAGAGGTCACTGGATGGAACAGGTGTGGGGCGGTATTCTCCTGTATATTTCATAGCAATGTATGTTATGTCCATACAAATATCTGTTTGGGGGGGGGGGGGGAATATAGAATTTGGTCCACCCTGCCTCAGCCCGGCCCCAGATTCCAGGTCACACTGTGCGTGTTCTGAGTTCTGGGGCTCACACCCATCTACTATATTATCTGTACTCAGAGAGTTATCACTGTGTTATCTGTGGTGTTACATAGGACTGCAGGTGACATATACTATATTATCTGTACTCAGAGAGCTATCACTGTGTTATCTGTGGTGTTACATAGGACTGCAGGTGACATCTACTACATTATCTGTACTCAGAGAGTTATCACTGTGTTATCTGTGGTGTTACATAGGACTGCAGGTGACATCTACTACATTATCTGTACTCAGAGAGTTATCACTGTGTTATCTGTGGTGTTACATAGGACTGCAGGTAACATCTACTACATTATCTGTACTCAGAGAGTTATCACTGTGTTATCTGTGGTGTTACATAGGACTGCAGGTAACATCTACTGCATTATCTGTACTCAGAGAGTTATCACTGTGTTATCTGTGGTGTTACATAGGACTGCAGATGACATCTACTATATTATCTGTACTCAGAGAGTTCTCACTGTGTTATCTGTGGTGTTACATAGGACTGCAGGTAACATCTACTGCATTATCTGTACTCAAAGAGTTATCACTGTGTTATCTGTGGTGTTACATAGGACTGCAGAAGACATCTACTGCATTATCTGTACTCAGAGAGTTATCACTGTGTTATCTGTAGTGTTACATAGGACTGCAGGTGACATCTACTACATTATTTGTACTCAGAGAGTTATCACTGTGTTATCTGTGGTGTTACATAGGACTGCAGGTGATAACTCTCTGAGTACAGATAATATAGTAGATATCACCTGCAGTCCTATGTAACACCACAGATAACACAGTGATAACTCTCTGAGTACAGATAATGCAGTAGATGTTACCTGCAGTCCTATGTAACACCACAGATAACACAGTGATAGCTCTCTGAGTACAGATAATGTAGTAGATGTCACCTGCAGTCCTATGTAACACTACAGATAACACAGTGATAACTCTCTGAGTACAGATAATGCAGTAGATGTCTTCTGCAGTCCTATGTAACACCACAGATAACACAGTGATAACTCTCTGAGTACAGATAATATAGTAGATATCACTGTGTTATCTGTGGTGTTACATAGGACTGCAGAAGACATCTACTGCATTATCTGTACTCAGAGAGTTATCACTGTGTTATCTGTAGTGTTACATAGGACTGCAGGTGACATCTACTACATTATCTGTACTCAGAGAGCTATCACTGTGTTATCTGTGGTGTTACATAGGACTGCAGGTAACATCTACTGCATTATCTGTACTCAGAGAGTTATCACTGTGTTATCTGTGGTGTTACATAGGACTGCAGGTGACATCTACTATATTATCTGTACTCAGAGAGTTATCACTGTGTTATCTGTGGTGTTACATAGGACTGCAGAAGACATCTACTGCATTATCTGTACTCAGAGAGTTATCACTGTGTTATCTGTAGTGTTACATAGGACTGCAGGTGACATCTACTACATTATCTGTACTCAGAGAGCTATCACTGTGTTATCTGTGGTGTTACATAGGACTGCAGGTGACATATACTACATTATCTGTACTCAGAGAGCTATCACTGTGTTATCTGTGGTGTTACATAGGACTGCAGGTGACATATACTACATTATCTGTACTCAGAGAGTTATCACTGTGTTATCTGTGGTGTTACATAGGACTGCAGGTGACATCTACTATATTATCTGTACTCAGAGAGCTATCACTGTGTTATCTGTGGTGTTACATAGGACTGCAGGTAACATCTACTACATTATCTGTACTCAGAGAGTTATCACTGTGTTATCTGTGGTGTTACATAGGACTGCAGGTAACATCTACTGCATTATCTGTACTCAGAGAGTTATCACTGTGTTATCTGTGGTGTTACATAGGACTGCAGGTGACATCTACTACATTATCTGTACTCAGAGAGCTATCACTGTGTTATCTGTGGTGTTACATAGGACTGCAGGTAACATCTACTGCATTATCTGTACTCACAGAGTTATCACTGTGTTATCTGTGGTGTTACATAGGACTGCAGAAGACATCTACTGCATTATCTGTACTCAGAGAGTTATCACTGTGTTATCTGTAGTGTTACATAGGACTGCAGGTGACATCTACTACATTATCTGTACTCAGAGAGCTATCACTGTGTTATCTGTGGTGTTACATAGGACTGCAGGTAACATCTACTGCATTATCTGTACTCAGAGAGTTATCACTGTGTTATCTGTAGTGTTACATAGGACTGCAGGTGACATCTACTACATTATCTGTACTCAGAGAGCTATCACTGTGTTATCTGTGGTGTTACATAGGACTGCAGGTAACATCTACTGCATTATCTGTACTCAGAGAGTTATCACTGTGTTATCTGTGGTGTTACATAGGACTGCAGGTGACATCTACTATATTATCTGTACTCAGAGAGTTATCACTGTGTTATCTGTAGTGTTACATAGGACTGCAGAAGACATCTACTGCATTATCTGTACTCAGAGAGTTATCACTGTGTTATCTGTAGTGTTACATAGGACTGCAGGTGACATCTACTACATTATCTGTACTCAGAGAGCTATCACTGTGTTATCTGTGGGGTTACATAGGACTGCAGGTAACATCTACTGCATTATCTGTACTCAGAGAGTTATCACTGTGTTATCTGTGGTGTTACATAGGACTGCAGGTGACATATACTATATTATCTGTACTCAGAGAGCTATCACTGTGTTATCTGTGGTGTTACATAGGACTGCAGGTGACATCCACTACATTATCTGTACTCAGAGAGTTATCCCTGTGTTATCTGTGGTGTTACATAGGACTGCAGGTGACATCTACTATATTATCTGTACTCAGAGAGTTATCCCTGTGTTATATGTGGTGTTACATAGGACTGCAGGTGACATCTACTACATTGTCTGTACTCAGAGAGGTATCACTGTGTTATCTGTGGTGTTACATAGGACTGCAGGTGACATCTACTATATTATCTGTACTCAGAGAGTTATCACTGTGTTATCTGTGGTGTTACATAGGACTGCAGATGACATATACTACATTATCTGTACTCAGAGAGTTATCACTGTGTTATCTGTGGTGTTACATAGGACTGCAGGTGACATCTACTACATTATCTGTACTCAGAGAGTTATCCCTGTGTTATCTGTGGTGTTACATAGGACTGCAGGTGACATCTACTATATTATCTGTACTCAGAGAGTTATCCCTGTGTTATATGTGGTGTTACATAGGACTGCAGGTGACATCTACTACATTATCTGTACTCAGAGAGTTATCACTGTGTTATCTGTGGTGTTACATAGGACTGCAGGTGACATCTACTACATTATCTGTACTCAGAGAGTTATCACTGTGTTATCTGTGGTGTTACATAGGACTGCAGATGACATCTACTGCATTATCTGTACTCAGAGAGTTATCCCTGTGTTATCTGTGGTGTTACATAGGACTGCAGATGACATCTACTACATTATCTGTACTCAGAGAGCTATCACTGTGTTATTTGTAGTGTTACATAGGACTGCAGGTGACATCTACTACATTATCTGTACTCAGAGAGTTATCACTGTGTTATCTGTGGTGTTACATAGGACTGTAGGTGACATCTACTACATTATCTGTACTCAGAGAGTTATCCCTGTGTTATCTGTGGTGTTACATAGGACTGCAGGAGACATCTACTACATTATCTGTACTCAGAGAGTTCTCACTGTGTTATCTGTGGTGTTACATAGGACTGCAGGTAACATCTACTACATTATCTGTACTCAGAGAGTTATCACTGTGTTATATGTGGTGTTACATAGGACTGCAGATGACATCTACTGCATTATCTGTACTCAAAGAGTTATCACTGTGTTATCTGTGGTGTTACATAGGACTGCAGGAGACATCTACTACATTATCTGTACTCAGAGAGTTCTCACTGTGTTATCTGTGGTGTTACATAGGACTGCAGAAGACATCTACTATATTATCTGTACTCAGAGAGTTATCACTGTGTTATCTGTGGTGTTACATAGGACTGCAGGAGACATCTACTACATTATCTGTACTCAGAGAGTTCTCACTGTGTTATCTGTGGTGTTACATAGGACTGCAGAAGACATCTACTGCATTATCTGTACTCAGAGAGTTATCACTGTGTTATCTGTGGTGTTACATAGGACTGCAGATGACATCTACTATATTATCTGTACTCAGAGAGTTATCACTGTGTTATCTGTGGTGTTACATAGGACTGCAGGAGACATCTACTACATTATCTGTACTCAGAGAGTTCTCACTGTGTTATCTGTGGTGTTACATAGGACTGCAGAAGACATCTACTGCATTATCTGTACTCAGAGAGTTATCACTGTGTTATCTGTGGTGTTACATAGGACTGCAGATGACATCTACTATATTATCTGTACTCAGAGAGTTATCACTGTGTTATCTGTGGTGTTACATAGGACTGCAGATGACATCTACTGCATTATTTGTAAAAAGGGGCGTGGTCACAGGTGGGGGGGCGCAATACTTGGCTTGCCCCGGGTGCTGGCAACCCACGCTACGCCACTGCTCTGAGGACTCAAAAGTATTAACGTCCCACTTTGCCTTGTGTTAGTTTAGAAAGCCTGGGTATTATATTGTCTGACTTGCATATGCCTTTAACCTTTTTCTCTCCACAGACTTGGGAGGGGAAGGAGCCAGTATGTCCTGTGTTTTTGGGTTCATGTGCTGTTGCTACAAAGGGAGGACCAGGTGGTAGAGTTGCAAGCTGTCTCAACATCTTTAAGGGGTAACCCCGCTGCTATAAAGAAACATGTTCCTAAGTGCCCTAAGGTACTGTGCACTGCGCTAAGGGGAATGTGAAGCTACCAGTTTATACATCAAGGTGACAAAGCGTAAAGCATGATTAGGCCTTGTTGTTTGGAAGGGAATACAGGATGAAGCCACCCTTCTATTTGCAGCCTTTCATTGCATAGTGGTGGGATTACAGAGTGAAGACACCCCCGCGCTTTCTTTGGTACTAGGATCCAGTACACACAAAAGAAAGTCAGGAATGATCGCTTGGTGCAGATTTTTTGGTTCTCTGGTTTATACAGAGAGTGAGATGGTAAATAGACACCCTACTCATACGGGCAGAGACCTAGTGGTAGCCGTTGCTATATCAGTCAGTAATAGTATATAGTCTAAAGCAGCACTCTAACTTACCCTTACAGCATACACTAAGCACAAGCCTAAGGTGGCTTGGTTTTAAGTAAGGGAGTATGTAACACCCCAGAGTGTTGTTACCACTACTGCACCCTACTACTATCTCTAATGGGCTAATATAATGTTATCTTATGTATGCCTTTCCAGGTCTTCTACAATGTGCATTCAAAATCTTGTTATGTAACTATTTATTACATGTAATGTGCCTGGTTCACCAGCAGGTGGCAGCGTAAATGGCAGAACTATCCTTAGAGAGAATGGAACTTACCATTCCATTCTGCCCCTTTTGGTCAGAAGTGGTCCAGTACTGCTTGCTACCAGAAGGAGGTGGGGCAGTTCTAGTTTGTTCTGGTTGAGACTCCATGTTGGAGCTGCCAGGATTCTAACCTACTTTTTGACTGAACATAAGTCCGACTACAAGAGTGAAGTGCAGCATAAAGAGGAAACAAAGACACCAAGTGAACTTGTCAGTACAGCAAAGTGAAAAAAAAATCTAGCAGACTTGAGTTTGCCTGCCAGTTTAATGCTAAAGCCTGCTGGAACCAAGACAAAGCCTGAAACTGTTTGGAGAAATGTTTATTAAAGTAAAGCTGCCATTGAACTTCATCTCAAGGTCTGGACTCAAGTTATTTCTTCAAATCCCTCAATTATTCCTCCTATTTATTGCTTCGGAGCCAAAGTCTGGAGTCCAGCCGTATCCAGGTAGGAGCACCGTGACACACATAAAGAGACCATTTAGGCTGCAACATACCACTCGGCATTTCCTACACCTGTAACGCGATAGGAAGGGCCCTGGGGGGAGGCTCCCGTTGCACTCCTATATACAAGAATATAACTACTAGAATACTGCTCCTATGTACAAAAATATAACTACTATAATACTGCCTCCTATGTACAATAATATAACTACTATAATACTGCTCCTATGTACAAGAATATAACTACTATAATACTGCTCCTATGTACAAGAATATAACTATAATATTGCTCCCATGTACAAGAATATAACTACTATAATACTAGCTCCTATATACAAGGATACAATTCCTATAATACTGCCCCTATGTACAAGAATATAACTACTATAATACTGCTTCTATGTACAAGAATATAACTACTATAATACTTCTCCTATGTACAAGAATATAACTACTATAATACTGCTCCTATGTACAAGAATATAACTACTATAATACTGCTCCTATGTACAAGAATATATCTACTATAATACTGCTCCTATGTACAAGAATATAACTACTATAATACTGCTCCAATGTACAAGAATATAACTACTATAATACTGCCTCCTATGTACAAGAATATACCTACTATAATACTGCTCCTATGTACAAGAATATACCTACTATAATACTGCTCCTATGTACAAGAATATAACTACTATAATACTGCTCCTATGTACAAGAATATAACTACTATAATACTGCTCCTATGTACAAGAATATAACTACTATAATACTGCTTCTATGTACAAGAATATAACTACTATAATACTGCGACTATGTACAAGAATATAACTACTATAATACTGCTCCTATGTACAAGAATATAACTACTATAATACTGCCTCCTATGTACAAGAATATAACTACTATAATACTGCTCCTATGTACAAGAATATAACTACTATAATACTGCCTCCTATGTACAAGAATATAACTACTATAATACTGCTCCTCTGTCCAAGAACATAACTACTATAATACTGCATCCTATGTACAAGAATATAACTACTATAATACTGCTCCTATGTACAGTAATATAACTACTATAACAATGCTCCTATGTACAAGAATATAACGACTATAATACTGCTCCTATGTACAAGAATATAACTACTATAATACTGCCTTCTATGTACAAGAATATAACTGCTATAATACTGCCTCCTATGTACAAGAATATAACTACTAAAATACTGCTCCTATGTACAAGAATATATCTACTATAATACTGCTCCTATGTACAAGAATATAACTACTATAATACTGCTCCTATGTACAAGAATATAACTACTATAATACTGCTCCTATGTACAAGAATATAACTACTATAACACTGCTCCTATGTACAAGAATATAACTACTATAATACTGCCTCCTATGTACAAGAATATAACTACTATAATACTGCTCCTATGTACAAGAATATAACTACTATAATACTGCTCCTATGTACAAGAATATAACTACTATAATACTGCATCCTATGTACAAGGATATAACTACTATAATACTGCTCCTATGTACAGTAATAATGTATAACTACTATAACAATGCTCCTATGTACAAGAATATAACTACTATAATACTGCTCCTATGTACAAGAATATAACTACTATAATACTGCCTCCTATGTACAAGAATATAACTACTATAATACTGCTCCTATGTACAAGAATATAACTACTATAATACTGCTCCTATGTACAAGAATATAACTACTATAATACTGCCTCCTATGTACAAGAATATAACTACTATAATACTGCCTCCTATGTACAAGAATATATCTACTATAATACTGCTCCTATGTACAAGAATATAACTACTATAATACTGCTCCTATGTACAAGAATATAACTACTATAATACTGCCTCCTATGTACAAGAATATAACTACTATAATACTGCTCCTATGTACAAGAATATAACTACTATAATACTGCCTCCTATGTACAAGAATATAACTACTATAATACTGCTCCTATGTACAAGAATATAACTACTATAATACTGCCTCCTATGTACAAGAATATATCTACTATAATACTGCCTCCTATGTACAAGAATATAACTGCTATAATACTGCCTCCTATGTACAAGAATATATCTACTATAATACTGCTCCTATGTACAAGAATATAACTACTATAATACTGCTCCTATGTACAAGAATATAACTACTATAATACTGCTCCTATGTACAAGGATATAACTACTATAATACTGCCTCCTATATACAAGAATATAACTACTGTAATACTGCCTCCTATGTACAAGAATATAACTACTATAATACTGCTCCTATGTACAAGAATATAACTACTATAATACTGCCTCCTATGTACAAGAATATAACTACTATAATACTGCTCCTATGTACAAGAATATAACTACTTTAATACTGCTCCTATGTACAAGAATATAACTACTATAATACTGCTCCTATGTACAAGAATATAACTACTATAATACTGCTCCTATGAGCAAGAATATAACTACTATAATACTGCTCCTATGTACAATAATATAACTACTATAATACTGCTCCTATGTACAAGAATAGAACTACTATAATACTGCCTCCTATGTACAAGGATATAACTACTATAATACTGCCTCCTATGTACAAGAATATAACTACTATAATACTGCTCCTATGTACAGGAATATAACTACTATAATACTGCCTCCTATGTACAAGAATATAACTACTATAATACTGCTCCTATGTACAAGAATATAACTACTATAATACTGCTCCTATGTACAGGAATATAACTACTATAATACTGCTCCTATGTACAAGAATATAACTACTATAATACTGCTCCTATGTACAAGAATATAACTACTATAATACTGCTCCTATGTACAAGAATAGAACTACTATAATACTGCCTCCTATGTACAAGGATATAACTACTATAATACTGCCTCCTATGTACAAGAATATAACTACTATAATACTGCTCCTATGTACAGGAATATAACTACTATAATACTGCCTCCTATGTACAAGAATATAACTACTATAATACTGCTCCTATGTACAAGAATATAACTACTATAATACTGCTCCTATGTACAGGAATATAACTACTATAATACTGCTCCTATGTACAAGAATATAACTACTATAATACTGCTCCTATGTACAAGAATATAACTACTATAATACTGCTCCTATGTACAAGAATAGAACTACTATAATACTGCCTCCTATGTACAAGGATATAACTACTATAATACTGCCTCCTATGTACAAGAATATAACTACTATAATACTGCTCCTATGTACAGGAATATAACTACTATAATACTGCCTCCTATGTACAAGAATATAACTACTATAATACTGCTCCTATGTACAAGAATATAACTACTATAATACTGCTCCTATGTACAAGAATATAACTACTATAATACTGCTCCTATGTACAAGAATATAACTACTATAATACTGCTCCTATGTACAAGAATATAACTGCTATAATACTGCTCCTATGTACAAGAATATAACTACTATAATACTGCTCCTATGTACAAGAATATAACTACTATAATACTGCTCCTATGTACAAGAATATAACTACTATAATACTTCTCCTATGTACAATAATATAACTACTATAATACTGCTCCTATGTACAAGAATATAACTACTATAATACTGCTCCTATGTACAAGAATATAACTACTATAATACTGCTCCTATGTACAAGAATATAACTACTATAATACTGCTCCTATGTACAAGAATATAACTACTATAATACTGCTCCTATGTACCAGAATATAACTACTATAATACTGCCTCCTATGTACAAGAATATAACTACTATAATACTGCTCCTATGTACCAGAATATAACTACTATAATACTGCCTCCTATGTACAAGAATATAACTACTATAATACTGCTCCTATGTACAAGAATATAACTACTATAACACTGCTCCTATGTACATGAATATAACTACTATAATACTACCTCCTATGTACAAGAATATAACTACTATAATACTGCTCCTATGTACAAGAATATAACTTCTATAATACTGCTCCTATGTACAAGAATATAACTACTATAATACTGCTCCTATGTACAAGAATATAACTACTATAATACTGCTCCTATGTACAAGAATATAACTACTATAATACTGCTCCTATGTACAAGAATATAACTACTATAATACTGCTCCTATGTACAAGAATATATCTACTATAATACTGCTCCTATGTATAAGAATATAACTGCTATACTACTGCCTCCTATGTACAAGAATATAACTACTATAATACTGCTCCTATGTACAAGAATATAACTACTATAATACTGCCTCCTATGTAGAAGAATATAACTACTATAATACTGCCTCCTATGTACAAGAATATAACTACTATAATACTGCTCCTATGTACAAGAATATAACTACTATAATACTGCTCCTATGTACAAGAATATAACTACTATAATACTGCCTCCTATGTACAAGAATATAACTACTATAATACTGCTCCTATGTACAAGAATATAACTACTATAATACTGCTCCTATGTACAAGAATATAACTACTATAATACTGCTCCTATGTACAAGAATATAACTACTATAATACTGCTCCTATGTACAAGAATATAACTACTATAATACTTCTCCTATGTACAATAATATAACTACTATAATACTGCTCCTATGTACAAGAATATAACTACTATAATACTGCTCCTATGTACAAGAATATAACTACTATAATACTGCTCCTATGTACAAGAATATAACTACTATAATACTGCTCCTATGTACAAGAATATAACTACTATAATACTGCTCCTATGTACCAGAATATAACTACTATAATACTGCCTCCTATGTACAAGAATATAACTACTATAATACTGCTCCTATGTACCAGAATATAACTACTATAATACTGCCTCCTATGTACAAGAATATAACTACTATAATACTGCTCCTATGTACAAGAATATAACTACTATAACACTGCTCCTATGTACATGAATATAACTACTATAATACTACCTCCTATGTACAAGAATATAACTACTATAATACTGCTCCTATGTACAAGAATATAACTTCTATAATACTGCTCCTATGTACAAGAATATAACTACTATAATACTGCTCCTATGTACAAGAATATAACTACTATAATACTGCTCCTATGTACAAGAATATAACTACTATAATACTGCTCCTATGTACAAGAATATAACTACTATAATACTGCTCCTATGTACAAGAATATATCTACTATAATACTGCTCCTATGTATAAGAATATAACTGCTATACTACTGCCTCCTATGTACAAGAATATAACTACTATAATACTGCTCCTATGTACAAGAATATAACTACTATAATACTGCCTCCTATGTAGAAGAATATAACTACTATAATACTGCCTCCTATGTACAAGAATATAACTACTATAATACTGCTCCTATGTACAAGAATATAACTACTATAATACTGCTCCTATGTACAAGAATATAACTACTATAATACTGCCTCCTATGTACAAGAATATAACTACTATAATACTGCTCCTATGTACAAGAATATAACTACTATAATACTGCCTTGTGTTGTGTGACCTGACAGCTGGTATGTGGTTCAGTGGTTGGCAGTGCGCCAGTCTTGCTGTATGTAGTTGAGCAGGTTGTGTTGGCGTGTGCGGGGCGTGTGGCGGTAATCTGCGTGTCCCCGTCCTGTGTATACATTGTCCTCCTTTCTATGAGTATTAGTGTAGTTTATGTAACCCGCTCTGAGTGGGTCCTCGGAATGCACACACGTCCGCCATCCACGTGCACTTTGCACAAGAGATATGGCCCTGTCGCCTCTCCGCCTCGCGCTGATACTTCCCATTCGCCGTTTTCCTCACATTCCAGCGATTATATTTGTATATACGACATTGTTTTTTTAGTTTTTTTAGAAAGAAATGTATCTTTTTCCGTCTAGCCCTCTGTTTTGTCTCCTAAAGGGACAGTACGCATCTGGTTCGTTTTTGCGCCTTCTGACCCGTCTCCCCCTTGTGGGTCACGACACGACAGGAGAAATAAGCCTGACAGGCTGAAGAGATCTCTTCACGCTCCATGTGACAGTGACAGCAGAGATGGAAGCGCCTGTGAGGAGTGCAGAGAGCGCTGGGATGTCTCTCCGAGAACTTTCCAAACAATTTATACAATATGTATGTCATTTGGGAGACGTACGCTTTCCAGGCTTCACCTTGAGACAGGCGCGTGGTGTCTGCCCCGTCTCCAGATGGTGTAGTGAGTGGGACACCATTGTCATACGCGGGGCCCCCAGATTGGGGCGAACTTTCAGGGGCCCCTGCGTTGGGGAGCACTTTCAGGGGCCCCCGGGTTGGGGAGAACTTTTAGGGGCCCCCAGGTTGGGGCGAACTTTCAAGGGCCCCTGGGGGGTTGGGGAGAACTTTCAGGGGCCCCCAGGTTGGGGCGAACTTTCAGGGGCCCCCGGGTCGGGGAGAACTTTCAGGGGCCCCTCCTGATGACCCAGCTTTCCCAGGTACAGACAGATCTTAGCGGCCTGCAGTCTCCCCTGACCCTTAGGCCCCAGGTTGCGGGTGACGACCTCCCTGTGAAGCGATGATGTCATCGTCTGCGGGATAATTGCAGATCCAGTTCTCAGGCAGAAAAGTCACGTCGTGAAATGCAGTGAATGGTGGGTAAAAGATCCGCTGGTGGAGGCATCTCTGCCATGACATGATGGGGAGAGTAGTACTGGGGGCACTCTGAGAATGTATCACACAGAGTCACTCAATAGTATCCGACATGAAAGGCTTAGATACACCGGGTGGTAGCACACAGGGAAGGGCTTAGGTACAATTGGCAGTATCAGACAAGATGAACTCGGATACATGGTCGGCTTAGAAACACCATGCAGTATCATATGTGTCAGGCTTAGGTACATCAGACAGTATCACACGTGGTAGACTTGGATACACCATGCAGTATCATATGTGACAGGCTTAGATACAGCAGACAGTATCACACATGGTAGACTTGGATACACCATGCAGTATCGTATGTGACAGGCTTAGATACAGCAGACAGTATCACACATGGTAGACTTGGATACACCATGCAGTATCGTATGTGACAGGCTTAGATACATCAGACAGTATCACACATGGTAGACTTGGATGCACCGTACAACATCACACGTGACATGCTTAGATACAGATGACAGTATCACACACAGTAGACTTAGATACACCATGCAGTATCATATGTGACAGGCTTAGATACAGTGGACTGGATCACACATGGTAGAGTTAGATATACCATGCATTCATTATTACATGTGACAAGATTACATACAGCAGAAAGTATCGCACGTGGTAGAGTTAGATACACCATCTAGTACCATATGTGACAAGCTTAGATACAGCAGACAGTATTACATGGTAAACTTGGGTACACCATGCAGTATCACACTTGACCAGCTTAGATACTGCAGACGGTATCACACATGGTAGGCTTAGATACACCATGAAGTATCACACGTGACAAGCTTAGATACTGCAGACATTGTCACTAATGGTAGGCTTAGATACACCATGCAGTATCACACGTGACAAGCTTAGATACTGCAGACATTGTCCCTAATGGTAGATTTTGATACACCATGCAGTATCACATGACAAGCTTAGATACAGAAGACATTGTCACACATGGTAGGCTTAGATACACCATGAAGTATCACATGTGACAAGCTTAGATACAGCAGACATTGTCAAAAATGGTAGATGTAGATGCACCAGGCAGTATCACACGTGACAAGCTTAGATACAGAAGACATTGTCACACATGGTAGATTTAGATACACCATGCAGTATAACATGACAAGCTTAGATACAGAAGACATTGTCACACATGGTAGATTTAGATACACCATGCAGTATAACATGACAAGCTTAGATGCCGCACTCAGTATCAGATATGGTAGGCTTGCATACACCATCCAGTATCACACGTGACAGGCTTAGATACACGACAGGCTGCTGTATCTGGAGAGGATTATCTGCTGATCATTTCTAGCTGTCGCCAGGTATCGGGGGTTCGGGGGCGCTCGTTATTCGGGGTGAGGTCACTGGGTGATTACTGAATTAGAAGCAAACACAAAGCATTTCCCGTCATGTAATCAGCTGCACCATGACCTGATCCTGGCGGGGGGCCACGGCGGCCCTCTCCATATATACACATGGTTATATTAGCCCCGTCCCCGCTTTAATGGACCGTTTCCCTACTTACATTGAGGAATAGGGAAACAATTCCAGATCCTGAACCTGTTACTTTTATTGCAATATTTTTTTTAGATTTTACATTTCTTCCGTTGTCTGCATTTTATAATCTGAGACAAATCTAGAAAATCCTGACCAGAAATCTGGGAGCGCAGCCCTGAAGGACTTAATACGTCAGAAACTATTTGGATTTTCAAGCACTAAATGAACCTTCCAAGTGTCTGCTGTGTGTCAAGGTCTCACCATCAGTGAGAGTGCTCCTCGCCTCTTCATTGATATTGGCAAGACAGGGTGGAACCACCATGAAGACACAAGCCACAGCAACTCATCTATGGTTTTGACTCCAGGTTGATGGCATTGAGGTCTTTTTGTCTACAGTGAAACCATTGATAGCACCAGTGAGGACCAGAAGGACATAGCTGGTGCAGTAATCTACAGGGGAGATCAGATAAACAGAATACAGTCATCCATTCCAGATAACAGTTTGAACCTCCTAGATAAGTCTTGCTATCACCAGATCTGCATACATAGGTGATCTTCACCCAGATAACTTCTAGATAAGTATTCTTGTCTCTAGATCTTTCCACGTAATGTGGTCTTCACCCAGATGACTGCTCCTGGATAAGTCTTGCTATCACCAGATCTATACTCATAGGTGATCTTCACCCAGATAACTGCTCCTAGATAAGTCTTTCTATCACTACATCTATAGACATAGGTGATCTTCACCCAGATAAGTGTTCCTAGACAAGTCTTGCTATCATCAGTTCTATAAACATAGGTGTTCTTCACCCAGATAACTGCTCCTAGATAGGTCTTCCTGTTACCAGATATATACCCATAGGTGATCTTCACCCTGATAACTTCTAGATAAGTATTCTTGTCTCTAGATCTATCCACGTAATGTGGTCTTCACCCAGATAACTGCTCCAGTCCTAGATAAGTCTTCCTATCACCAGATCTTTACACATAGGTGTTCTTCACCCACATAAATGCTCCTAGATAAGTTTTCTTCTCACTAGATCTATACACATAGGTGTCCTCAGATAACTGCTCCTAGAAAAGTCTTCTTGCCACCACATCTATACACATAGGTGATCTTCACCCTGGCAGTTGCTCCTCATTAAGTCTTCCTGTCACCAAATCTATACACAATGGTGACCCCCCCCCCCCCCGATAACTTGTAGATAAGTATTCTAGTCTCTAGATCTATCCACGTAATGTGATCTTAACCCAGATAACTGCTTCTACATAAGTCTTCCTATCACCAGATGTATACACATAGGTGGTCTTCACCTAGATAGCTGCTAGTCTTCCTATCACCAGATCTATACCCATAGGTGGTCTTCACCTGGATAACTGCTAGTCTTCCTATCACCAGATCTATACACATAGGTGGTCTTCACCTAGATAGCTGCTAGTCTTCCTATCACCAGATCTATACACATAGGTGGTCTTCACCTAGAGAGCTGCTAGTCTTCCTATCACCAGATCTATACCCATAGGTGGTCTTCAGCTAGATAACTGCTAGTCTTCCTATCACCAGATCTATACCCATAGGTGGTCTTCAGCTAGATAACTGCTAGTCTTCCTATCACCAGATCTATACACATAGGTGGTCTTCACCTAGATAACTGCTAGTCTTCCTATCACCAGATCTATACCCATATGTGGTCTTCACCTGGATAACTGCTAGTCTTCCTATCACCAGATCTATACACATAGGTGGTCTTCACCTAGATAGCTGCTAGTCTTCCTATCACCAGATCTATACCCATAGGTGGTCTTCACCTAGATAACTGCTAGTCTTCCTATCACCAGATCTATACACATAGGTGGTCTTCACCTAGATAACTGCTAGTCTTCCTATCACCAGATCTATACCCATAGGTGGTCTACTAGATAAGTGCTCCTGCCACCCAGCCTGTACCTCATAGACCTTACAGACTGTCTGCAGTGACATACAGTTATACACCACCATTTCCCAGGCCGGTTCTGCGACATTAAATCTCAGAAATAGAGGAGGGCAGTCTTTGTGTATTGGATAATTAGCCATTAATTCTGGGATTTCCGGAGACACCGAGACAAGAAACTAAAAATAATAGAAATAATATAATGAACATATAAAAACCTATGGAAAAGTATATAGATCCTTATGAATATGTAGAGAGAGAGAGAGAGAGAGAGATAGCACTGCAACAAGAAATACACAGACACTACAAAAAAATTATAATATATAAAAACATATACAAGTATTATATTTACAGTATACATAAATATAATAAAAATAGAAGAGGCTATTGTATAATAATGAACATGCAATATTGGAAATATGTCACCAGGGAAAAAACTACAAAAACTGCTTTATAATAATAAAAATAAGACATAGTATTTACAATGATAGCATAAAACGATCACATTAACACAATGAAAATAATCATAATAAAATAATAAACAATAACTGAAATAAAATAATATTATCTAGCAGATAGGGTCAATGCTTGAGCTGCGCTCCTTCTTCCACCGCCTGCTATGTGCCTTGTTTGTTTTTCCCTGAAAATGACTTTCTAATGATGGTAATTATGCGTTTTTATCTACGGTGCATTAACGTGTTATTAATATCCCCAGTGGAGCGTGGATACAGTGGTGGGGCCTGCATATCTCTCAGAAGCAGATATCCTGCGCTGAGCGGAGCCCTTCTGGCTGACACACACTCGTCTCTGCTCTCCCTCGACCCTCTGCGGCACTTCATTCCTCTCCGTAGCATAAACTGTGGTTATCTTTTCATATGCAGCTTACAAATATTTAGATAAAGCGACCAAACTTTTGCGGTATAACTATTTTTATTATTTGGTCTGCAGCCTGTTTCCTGCGTGGCCCTGAGCCTGGTGCTTCCCTTGCACTACTGGCTGACCCCTGTGCATCAGCCGCGCTGTTTACATTGGAAGACCCCGCACTCATTTCCTCTTCACATATATACTGGCAGATATATAGCGCGCACTAAACAAATTCGGGCCAGGTGAAATCCGACTCTCCTTGGAGAACCTCTTTCCCTTTCAAAGGAAAATTTTTGTAAAAAAATGTAAAAATTCTAAAAGTTCTAAAAAGTTTTCCCTTGAAATTTCCCAGTTTGGTATCATCGTTAAACAGGTTTTCCAAGATATTTTTACTGATGATGACCTATCCTCTGGATAGTATATCTGATCGGTGGTCAGTGGTGCTCACAGTAGCGCCGCGGCCTTCTCGCAGCTTCTCGTCACGTTCATCGGTCACATTGAGGAGAATGGCGTTGAGCTGCCATACTAAGTACAACCGCTAAACAATGCACGGCGCTGTGCTGGGTGAGCTGAGAGAAGGCTGCGGCACTACTGTGAGCTCCAGTGTCTTCGCGACTGATCGGCGGGCGTCCCAGGTGTCACCCCCCCCCACGATCAGATACTGGTGACCTATCCAGAGGATATAAAACTCCCGGCCACCCCTTTAGTTCACTGTGATTCAAGCCTCCTTCTGTATGCCCATCTGCAGTATGTTCGCCTCGTGGTGTATGATTCAATAAAAATAAAAAAATAAAAAATTGTGAAAGAATAAAAAACTAAAATGAAAAATGAAAAAAATAATCTAAAATACAATTGTAAAAGAAATAAAAAACAGAATGTGAGAAAAATGTTAAACAACTGGAAGAGTGGCCAAGATCCCGTAAAACAGCCACTGCTTCTGTCGGTTGGATTTATGGCGCTGTCTCTTTAAATTTGTCTCGGTACACACTGACCAGACGCCCACCGCCTGGTTTACACTACATGTGCAGGTCCTGTTCTCGTCACAGCAGCATCTGAAGCGTCTTTTTGTTACCAGGACAGGATGTTTTACAGGAGGAAAGCCCCATTTACGCAACACGAAAATCTGTACAAACGTTCCTTCCCGACCTTTGCCCTGTGTAGACATGCCCAGGGATCACCCCGTTTGTCAGCGGATCGCATCTTCGAGGCAGATTTGCTTTCCATAACAAGTGCCGATCGGCCGTGTGGCATGTTGATTGGCGCTCATTAACTTCCATTTACACGCGACAATCATGGTCCTTAAAGGGATTCTGTCATCGGAATTTAGTCCTATAACCTAAACATATGGCGAGGTCCCTACTAATACACAGAATCCTAAAGTGACCTTATCAAATGCGCCTGGGGCTCTATAATCGTATAAAACAGGTTTATATCACCTGTCACTCACGTCAAAATGTGTCACACGATGCAGGGTGCCCGGCTGCAGCCATCTCCTTTCGGTGCCCAGCGCCGCCTTCTGAAATCTCCGCCCTCCCTTCCATTAGAGCCGCCTTGTTATGCGAAGTGCGCATGCGCCGGCCGGCGCACTTCGCTAGAACCTGCCTTGGCCGCCCGATTACAGGGAAGTGATGTGGGCTGTGGGAGGAAGTGATGTTATTTACATGGGACTGTATGTTGATGGCGGCTGTGAGAGGGAGCAATATTATTTATATGGGACTGAATGTTGAGGGGGCGATGTTGTTTACATGGGATTGCATGTTGGAGACAGCTATGGGGGGGGGGTGATATTATTTACATGGGACTGTATTTTGCAGGGGGCGCAGAAGATAGAGAGGGATGTTTTTACATGGGACTCTACGGCGGACGGAGGGAAATAGTATTATTTACATGGGACTGTATGGTGGAGGGGATGAGGAATTATAATTTCTGGGGACACTAAAGGGAGGACTATAACTGCAGGGGGCATCATAAATACTTGGGGCACTGTAGGGGGCATCATAAATACTGGGGGCACTTCAGGGCGAGCATTATAACAGTAGGGGGCAATATAAATACTGAGGGCACTGTAGGGGCATTATAAATACTGGGAACACTTAAGGGCGAACATTATAACAGTAAGGGGACATTATAAATATTGGGGACACTTCAGGGCGAGCATTATAACACTAGGGGGCAATATAACTAGAGGGGGCACTGCAGGGGCATTATACATACTGGCACTTCAGAGTGACCATTACCCTGTATAAGAGTATGGGGCGATATAAATACTGGGGGGAAACTTCAGGGCGAGCATTATAACAGTAGGGGGCGATATAAATACTGGGGGCACTGTAGGGGCATTTTAAATACAGGGGACATTATAGGTGTTCTTATTACTACTGGGGGCTCTATAGGAGTGACTTATAGATCCACCTTATTTCTACTAAGAGCACTATGGGGGGGGGGCTTATTACTACAGAGGGGTCTCTAGAGAGCTTTATTACCACTGAGGGAACAATAGGAGGGCCTTGTGAGGGCAGGACTGGAGGGCTCTTTTACTAATGGAGGCACTCTTGGGGAGCATTATCACGGTTGGGGGGTACTGTAGGGGGCAGTATTACTAATGAGGGCATTCTAGAAGGGAATTACTATTGGTGGGACTATGAGGAGCACTATTAGGAAGCACAGCGAGCAGCAGGATAACACTGTGGGGACTCCAGGTTGGAGGATGATGATAGAAAAGTGAGGAAGATAAGATGTCCGTGCGTCACACTCTGCAGAGACGAGGAACGGATGAAAGAAGTTGTCCGGACCAAATGGAGAAGATGATGAGAAGATCTATATCAAAGGAGACTTCACCTGGGAGGTCCTGGATGTGAGAGGTACGTGCTGCTGTATAGCAAGTACAGCAAAATGCGGTGTGCGGGGGGAGGGTTGACTTAGAGAATTGGGCTATATTCTTTGGGCCCCACATTTTTTGAGACCCTAGCAATGCACCTGGTTATGCCACTGGTGGTGGGCCACTAATTTTCAGCCTTCAGAGCATCTAACCCTACATTAATTTCAAAAGTAGTTTTAAGGTAGTGGGCGTGGAACCAGTGCATCAACCAACAGATTTGACTTTGGTCGAATCCTAAGGTTTGTATTCTGGCAGTCCCCTGGTATTCACACTTGAACCCCTGTACAGGGATCTGGACTGCAGGGGAACCACTAGTCCGCTACCTCCCACAGTAGTCTCTGGTTAATAGCTGACCCACGGGGATCGGAGATACTGGTGCAGGGAACTGAGGGTTAAGCCAAAAAATGTAGTCGGGGACAGACTGAGGTCAGGGCAGGCAGTGAAGGGTCAATACGGGGGGCAAGCACAGGCCAGGTCAGGCAGCAAAGGGTCAGAATCCAGGAATCAGACATAAGTCAGTACATGGCAGACAAACAGATTCTTCACACCATTTCTGGAAAGAGCAAGATAGAAAACCTATTGCTCAGGCACTCTCCCATAGGGGAAGGTTCCTTAATTATCCTGAGCTGGCCAGCCATAGGATGGTGTGAATTAGGCTGCATGGTGGCTGACCCAGTGGGAGTGCATGTGCACCCTACAGGTAGAGGGAGAGGCCCGCTAGGCAGAGCAGACTGGCGGCCACTTTGGTGGCCAGAAGCTGCAGAAGACCAGGGAAGAACATCCAGGGTTGTAGTTGGGTGGTGGAAGGCATGGGCTGCCGATGTAACAAGTAGTATGTTACAAATAATTTTGAGCTGATTTTGAGATTCCTCATTTTGGATACACCTGACACGGGCACAAGAGGTCCAGAGCCTTACCAAAACTGATAGCCTCCAGCTTCTGACAAGTCTTTAAACATGGAAAACCCTTCAGAAACATCTGGTCCCCTTTAGATTATGGTACAAAGTCCAACCACAGCCTGGAACATAACTAATCTCTTGATTGGACGTTGGTCACATTGTTGACAGTGCTATTCCCCCACTCCTGCCACTTTGGGAGTGGTTTGGTGCACACAGTGGCGCCCCCTAGCTCATTGTTATTCAGCACTATAACTTGTAGTCTTGCAGACCCATGGATGGGCAGAATTACAGTTGACTTCCCCACAATGGTCCGATGTTTAGTGAAGTGCAGAGGACGAGCTCCATCTTGTGCGGAGCTGCAGACGTCTACTGTCAATGCGTGTGCCTCACTCTATTCCTTGACTGCGTGGGAGACTTGCCCAGAGCAGGTCACGGGCACCGGACACGTCTGTCTGATGCCGACTCTCCCAGAACCAGTTTTTGGCTGCCGTCCGCATTTTCCCACAAATATATATAATAAAAAAAGTGTGAGGACTCATCGAGGCCTAATCCACAGGAGACCCAGGAGATCAGAAATCCAAACAAATCAGCGGGGTTGTGTTTCCTCCAGGCCATTCATTCTTTCTCACATAATGGGGGTTGTACTGCTGATGACTCCTTCCCAAGGGGACAAGCATTAAAGGGAGATTTATGAAACACGTGGATTCATTAAAGAAGAAAAACAACGGTTCCTGTAAAGAAATTTGTGAAGAAGACGAGATTGGTGCCAAAATGTGGGTTTCTTCTGGTGCCGACCTCGATGCTCGAATTGGAACCAGCATTATAGTCAACCTACCCGACCAACATCACCGATTTCTGCCACATTGTGCGGGGCAATCTGGTGCCCACTCTACTGTAGTGCCACCTACCTTCACTTGGGAAAGTTGGAGGTACAAATGTTTATTCCAATAGAAAATGCTAGCCTATGTGCATCATAACAGAGCCACCATGAGTTCCCATAACAGTGCCATCCAAGGTGCCAGCCACAGATCCCCCATAATGAGGCCCGGAATACTCCAGTCTCCAGCTGCCATGCACCATGGTAGGATCATAATAAACTGGCCACACTACTATATAACAGTACCTCGATAACAATGACTCGTTATCAAGGTCCGCCACCGTGGCGCACCACCATGATAACTACAGTGCCTCAATTACACACCGGCAGCATCGATCTCCCCATAACAGAGTCAGCCATAGTGCACCTATCCCAGTGCCCGAGGAGGGAGAAAGTGAGCAAGTCTTAGACCTTTCATACTACGAAGGGGGAGCATGAACAAGTACTGGAAGGAGAATGGGCACCATCTTGTGTATGGCCCCCAATGTGAATGTCCAATTTTTAGGGGTCCCCGATCCCCTCTCTCCGGCAGTGTCTACACATTCTGACCGTGCAATGATTTTTAACCCTTGAGCCCCTAGACGTGCTGCCTTCCCTGGGAATGGGTTATGCTTCCCTTCTCACTGCCTGATTAATGTATCAGGCCTTTGTCTCGTACGCCGCATACATTCTCACATTACTCAAATATTTCTCCCCAAAGTTTTGCCCCCGGCGCTCCTGTATCCTCCTCCTGCTTTGTATTTCCTCATTTACAAGATTAGGTAATTATGGGGAAAATTCCTCTCCCTCCGTCGCCTTCTTCTCACTGGAAGGTTCCTTGGTTGTGTTCTTGGACGCTCTGGAGGAATTCTGCTCAGGAGACGAGCATTGACTTGTATCTTGGGCAAAGTTCCTTGGCATCAGTGCTCGACACGCCATCGACATGAATGTGCCTATGTCTTATATCTGGGCTCTGCAGGTGCTGAAGGCGACAAAAATGAATGTTATGCCGGAACCGAAGGAACTTACAATCGTCCGGCCATAGTCAGAGACAATGAAGAGGGGAATTCAGGCCATACTGGATATTTACATCAGAGATAGATAGATAGATAGATAGATAGATAGATAGATAGATAGATAGATAGATAATAGATAGATGATAGATAGATAATAGATAGATAGATAATAGATAGATAATAGATAGATAATAGATAGATAGATAGATAGATAGATAGATAGATAGATGATAGATAGATAATAGATAGATAGATAATAGATAGATAATAGATAGATAGATAGATAGATAGATAGATAATAGATAGATAATAGATAGATAATAGATAGATAATAGATAGATATGAGATAGATAATAGATAATAGATGGATAGATAATAGATAATAGATAATAGATAGATAATAGATAGATAATAGATAGATAATAGATAGATAGATAGATAATAGATAGATGATAGATAGATAATAGATAGATGATAGATAGATAGATAATAGATAGATAATAGATAGATAATAGATAGATAATAGATAGATAGATAGATAATAGATAGATAATAGATAGATAATAGATAGATAATAGATAATAGATAGATAATAGATAGATAGATAGATAATAGATAGATAGATATGAGACAGATAGATAGATAATAGATAGATAGATAATAGATAGATAATAGATAGATAATAGATAGATGATAGATAGATAATAGATAGATAGATAATAGATAGACCGAAAGACAGATAGATTAGATATGAGATAGATAGATATACAGTACAGACCAAAAGTTTGGACACACCTTCTCATTCAAAGAGTTTTCTTTATTTTCATGACTATGAAAATTGTAGATTCACACTGAAGGCATCAAAACTATGAATTAACACATGTGGAATTATATACATAACAAACAAGTGTGAAACAACTGAACATATGTCATATTCTAGGTTCTTCAAAGTAGCCACCTTTTGCTTTGATTACTGCTTTGCACACTCTTGGCATTCTCTTGATGAGCTTCAAGAGGTAGTCCCCTGAAATGGTTTTCACTTCACAGGTGTGCCCTGTCAGGTTTAATAAGTGGGATTTCTTGCCTTATAAATGGGGTTGGGACCATCAGTGGCGTTGAGGAGAAGTCAGGTGAATACACAGCTGATAGTCCTACTGAATAGACTGTTAGAATTTGTATTATGGCAAGAAAAAAGCAGCTAAGTAAAGAAAAACGAGTGGCCATCATTACTTTAAGAAATGAAGGTCAGTCAGTCAGCCGAAAAAATTGGGAAAAACTTTGAAAGTAAGGGCTATTTGACCATGAAGGAGAGTGATGGGGTGCTGCGCCAGATGACCTGGCCTCCACAGTCACCGGACCTGAACCCAATCGAGATGGTTTGGGGTGAGCTGGACCGCAGAGTGAAGGCAAAAGGGCCAACAAGTGCTAAGCATCTCTGGGAACTCCTTCAAGACTGTTGGAAGACCATTTCAGGAGACTACCTCTTGAAGCTCATCCAGACAATGCCAAGAGTGTGCAAAGCAGTAATCAAAGCAAAAGGTGGCTACTTTAAAGAACCTAGAATATGACATATTTTCAGTTGTTTCACACTTGTTTGTTATGTATATAATTCCACATGTGTTAATTCATAGTTTTGATGCCTTCATAGTCATGAAAATAAAGAAAACTCTTTGAATGAGAAGGTGTGTCCAAACTTTTGGTCTGTACTGTATATACGGTATATTAGATAGATATAGACAGACAGACAGATAGATAATAGATGTGATAGATAGATACTGTGTAGGAGATCGCTGCATGTAAATGTGTCTCCTCCACTGACGAGCATGCGATTGCTGGGAAAGAGCGCTTCCTTCCCGACGATCTGCTGCCGCTCGGTGCATGTAAATCCACCGTAAGGCATTATACAAGACCAGAATGGCGGAGTAACGTAGAAGAAAAGAAATTCAGCAGTTTAGAGAAATGGAAACTGAAATGTTGAACAGCGGAGTTGTCCTTTAGGGAGGGAATCATTCGGGAATGGCTGGAGAGCATAACCCGGCGTACAGTTAAAGGTACAGGACATAAAATGGTTTCTGACAGTCTCTTAGGTAAAGGCGTCAATTCAGACTACGTACGCAGACATGCATTTTATGACAGAATAATCTTGTTTGACAATGGAGAGGCCGCAGTGAGACAGAGCAGGAACACGACGGCAGCCACCGAGAGCAGCGCCACGGCTTCTAACAGAGAGACAGTCAGGAAAAGGCCGGAGCGGACAGATAGATAGATATCAGATATACATATTAGATGTATATATAGACAATAGATAGATCTATCTAATATACTAAATATCTGTTTAATATCTAATTATCTATCTATTATACCGTATATCTATCTATTATCTATCTATTATCTATCTATCTATCTATTATCTATTATCTATCTATCTATCTATCTATTATCTATCTATCTATTATCTATCTATTATCTATCTATCTATCTATCTATCTATTATCTATCTATCTATTATCTATTATCTATCTATCTATCTATCTATTATCTATCTATTATCTATCTATTATCTATCTATCTATCTATTATCTATTATCTATCTATCTATCTATCTATCTATCTATTATCTATCTATTATCTATCTATTATCTATCTATCTATCTATCTATCTATCTATTATCTATCTATCTATTATCTATCTATTATCTATCTATCTATCTATCTATCTATCTATTATCTATCTATCTATTATCTATTATCTATCTATCTATCTATCTATCTATTATCTATCTATTATCTATCTATTATCTATCTATCTATCTATTATCTATTATCTATCTATCTATCTATCTATCTATCTATCTATCTATTATCTATCTATTATCTATCTATTATCTATCTATCTATCTATTATCTATTATCTATCTATCTATCTATCTATCTATCTATCTATCTATCTATCTATCTATCTATTATCTATCTATCTATCTATCTATCTATCTATCTATCTATCTATTATCTATCTATCTATCTATCTATCTATTATCTATCTATCTATCTATCTATCTATCTATCTATCTATCTAATATCTATCTATCTATCTATCTATCTATCTATCTATCTATCTATCTATTATCTATCTATCTATTATCTATTATCTATCTATTATCTATCTATCTATTATCTATTATCTATCTATTATCTATCTATCTATTATCTATCTATCTATCTATCTATCTATCTATTATCTATCTATTATCTATCTATTATCTATCTATATATCTATTATCTATCTATTATCTATCTATATATCTATCATGTATTAGATAGATGATAGTTATACAATATATTAGATAGATAGTAGACATTGTGGAGTCAGCATGTCCATCCATGGCCCCTAACACCACAGTAGTTAATCGGATTCTTTGCCAGGTCTTTCATGGGAACCCCAGCTTCTCCTGGGCCGCAGAACATTCTATGTAGAAAACGGGATTTTCTATTCTATATGTAGACTAAATAAAATGTCACTTGAAAAAACACCGGGAGCTGCATTTCATAAGAATAGAAGATGTTCTTGAGATTCGGCCAAGACGCCTCCTGCGAGCCAGGAACCTACGTAAGATGTGTAGGCTGGAGTGTGACCCATGAAGTGTGTCACCAAGGCCCGGACCTAAGGACATGGCTGCTGTCGCCGTTATTCTATGCTCCCTCCAGTCTCCTTTCTCGATGTGGTCAAAATCTGGTCATTAATTCTGGTAGCCAAAATTGTAGGGGTCGTAACCTGGTAGCATCAAGACTTAGGCCTCATGCACATGACCGTATCCATTTGGGGTCCGCAAACCACAAATTATGGATGCTAAAAGTATCGATGCAGCCAGGGGCATACATAGAAATCACTGGGCCCCATAGCAAGCATCTGAATTGGGCCCCCTAACCCTGCCCACTACCCACCCCTGGCCCGTCCCACCTCCTGTCCTGGCTCCTCCCATGCCACACCCCCATTAAAGAATCCCTAATGCCCCCCAAAATGCTCAGGGGGGAAGGGTGTAGGAGAGCACACTGTCCACTATGAGCCCCCCAAACCCTTAATGCCCCCCAAAATGCTCAGGACAGTGTGCTTTCCTTCTACTACTCTCCCCCCTGGGCATTTTGGGGTAATGGGGGCTCATAGAGGATTCAGGGGGGGGGGGGATCATACAGGACAGAGTAGGAGGAAAGCAGACTGTCCTCTATGAGCCCCCCAAACCCTTAATGCCCCCCCAAAATGCTCAGGACAGTGTGCTTTCCTTCTACTCCTCTCCCCCCTGGGCATTTTGGGGTAATGGGGGCTCATAGAGGATTCAGGGGGGGGATCATACAGGACAGAGTAGGAGGAAAGCAGACTGTCCTCTATGAGCCCCCAAACCCTTAATGCCCCCCCCCCCCCCAAAATGCTCAGGACAGTGTGCTTTCCTTCTACTCATTTCCCCCCTGGCATTTTGGGGGGCATTAGGGGTTGAGGGGTGTGGCGAAACCAACCTCGCCACTGGGTTTTGGAGAGGCCGGTTTTTCAGCCTCTTGCCTCAGGATTATGGCCCATACTAACTTTTAAACCCCTGAACCTATTCAAGTGAATTTTGGATAGGTTTGTCCCCAAGTTATACTGTTTAAATTAATGTAAGTTATATGTATGGCCAATGTAAACTCACAAAGTTGTAACAATTTATAATAAGTGTAACTTGTCAGCTTGGGAGGAAAATGCTGGGTGTTTCTATTGTGCCATTGTCCCATTGTGTGTTTAAATGGTGATGTCTGTCCTGTTATATCCACATGTGTATTGGTGACTTCTCTTTGTCTTGAGAGATAATTGGATTACGCCTCGGGTGTCTCCAGGGCAGAGAGGAGGAAACCATGATGCATTGTGGGGATGTATTGTCTCTGTGTATCCTACAGTGCTGCATATCTGTCCTATGTCACAGTCTTCATTCTGGTCCCCTAGGGGCGTGTACACCAGATGGGCTTGGTTGTTTTATACCTCCCTGTGGGCGGACATGTATTTGCAACAACTGTAATAAAAACCAGGCTGGGTGTGCCAGCACCTCAGACCACTGCTTGACCCTCAACACGGAGCCTTGTCTCGTTATTGGGGGGATCCGCTGTATGCTGTTAGAGACTGATTGCCAGGAGTGTAAGCTGATTCCTGTTCGTCTGCTAGCAGCTATTCGTGAGGTTCCAGTTTGGAGTGCTATTTTGTATCCAGTTCGGGAGTTGGTGTTCTGCAGTAGCCGTGCCTGTCTCTCAGAAAGGGGCACATCGCCTAAATGGATTTTAACCCCTTGTCTGCTGAAAGGGTCCCTTACAAGCGGCTCATACAGGACAGAGTAGGAGGAAAGCAGAATGTCCTCTATGAGCCCCCCAAACCCTTAATGCCCCCCAAAATGCTCAGGACAGTGTGCTTTCCTTCTACTCCTTTCCCCCCTGGCATTTTGGGGGGCATTAGGGGTTGAGGGGCCCATAGAGGACTGGGGGGGGGAGGCTCATAGAGGACAGTGTGCTTTCCTCCTACTCCTCCCCCCCTGGACATTTTGGGGTAATGGGGGCATTAGGGGGGCTCAGATGATTCAGAGGAGGGCGGCTCATACAGGACAGAGTAGGAGGAAAGCAGACTGTCCTCTATGAGCCCCCCAAACCCTTAATGCCCCCTAAAATGGGGGAATTAGGGGGGCTCAGAGGATTTGGTGGGGGGGGGGGGCGGCTCATACAGGACAGAGTAGGAGGAAAGCAGACTGTCCTCTATGGGCCCCCCCTCCCTATGAGTTCTCTTGCTGCCTGGGCTGGCAATGCTGCAGCCTGCATTAACCTATCTATCTATCTATCCCTGGGGACCCTTCCCAATATAACAAACCACCGGCACCAACCGTGTCCGGTCAGGAGCAGGCAAGCAGTCCTTCAGTCTGGGGCTGGAAAGGGATCGGTGCAGGGTGCAGGGTGCAGGCTGCCTACTTCACTTGAGTCGTGGCTCAGCTCAGGTCAGACAGACTCAGAGAATGAATGTGTAATGACACTGGCCAATCAGCAGCTGCCTCTTTGTGCTGCTGACTTGCGCTGATTGGCCAGTGTGAAGACTAGAACACACCTGCAGGCTGGCCGGGCGGGAGAATCAAGTTAAAGCAGTGAGGCAGCATGAGCAGGATAATACAAGGGGAGGGGGGAGGGCGCCGGGCGCCGATCAAAGGCAAGTGCCGCGGGCCCGCGCTGTGCCTGCGCCGCCCACAGTGTGTGTTTGTATTAGTACTGCCTGGCTAAAATAAATGGAGGGGGCGGGGCCTTCCGTGTGCTGCGGGCCCCATATCAACGGTGTGGTCTGCCTATATTGGTGGTACGCCACGGATGCAGCCCATCTGCATGCAGCAATTTCCTTATAGAAATGGCTATTCTTGTTCTCAAAATGGACAAGAACTGGACATGCTGAGATCCAGGTGCTGTTCATATTTTTTGTGGACCCATGAAAATAAATTGGTCATTGTGAAATCTGCGTTCATGTGCATGAGGCCTTAATGACGCAGAAAATGCTTGAGTCATTGAAGGGATCTCATCCTGAGAAGAAACCAAAGAGCCAAGGAACCTTTAGTCCTTTGGGGCTTTCTACCTTCTTCTGGGAGGTGTTGGAAAGGGGGCCCCCCTTTCGTGTCACACGCCTCTGAGACCGAGGTGAGGCGACTCATCATGCCCAGGCTCTGGAACTGCTGGTCGGATGAAAAATCCAGATTCGCTCTCATAGCTGAAGCATAGTGGGATCTTAAAGACTATGCTGTTGGGGAAGTACCCATTTAACAAGAGGATTGGAGGGTCCTAAGAACTGGTTCACATTAGCCAATGTGGGCATTTTTACCCTTTTTGATCCCATCTTGTAGCTCCTGACAGGTGTCCATGGTGGGGGTTGCTCACCAAACATGGTTCTGAAAAGTTCCTTCATCTATGCCCAAATCACAAGAGGAACTGAAAAAACTAAATTGGAGTCTTGAACCTTGATTCGATTTTCTGAGAAAATCCTCGCTATATTGTAGTGACTGAAGATGAGCAGGGGATGTGTGTGTCTGGGGTACACCAACCTATGTATTAATTGCTGTTGCAATGCTCACCTCTGTCCCTCTCCTTCAGGCAATCACAGGAAGCAGTGTCACCTGCCTTCCCAGTGTCACCTGCCTTTCCTGTCACAGCAGTCAGGACCCGCTTGCCTTACAAAGCCCAATAACACTGGGCCCAACCACCTGCGTCCCATATATCTTTCTAGCTTGCTGGTTCCAGGGGAAGATGTGTTGTTCTGTTTGTCTGCCCATGTGCCAACCTCTGCCTGTTTACCGATTCTGACCATTTACTGACTGACCTGACTTTAGCCTGTTTAATGTATTGATCCTTTGCTGCCTGACCTCGGACAAGTTTTAAGGATATGCTCAAACTCTGCCTGCCCTGATCGCTGCCTGTTCCTGACTACAAGTATTGACTGACAGCTCAGTGCTTTGCATCAGTGTCTCTGACCCCAGTGGGTCACCTGTCAACCACACTGGAACTATTCCAAGATGTAGTAACCCGGTGGCTTCCCTGTAACGAAGTCCATATCCCTATACAGAGGGTCAAAGGATGTATACCAGGGGAACACCCTTGCTACTAGCGCTAAGTCAAACTGGTTGGTTGGTGCAGTGGCTTCACCTCCCCTTCCCATAAGCATTAATCAAAATTACCTTGTGTTGAAGCCTCCAGCTACGTCTGCCAGATGTATCTTGGCCTTGTCTCGGACGCCCACTGACTGGTGCCAGGATAACATTTGTGTTCTTCTAAAACAATGTGCTGTTTCAAAACAAGGAGAGAAAATTGTAAGCAGGATGTATTCACCTATCAATCCTGAGCTGAATTACCCACAAGGCAACCATGCCAGATGCCTAGGGAGCTTATGGGTAAGCACAACAAACTACTGTATTGGCTTGAACTATATCACAATGACAGTTGCATTGGTCTGGAATCTACCTGAGAAGACTAAAAGTACAAAAACACAAGAGAGGAACTGGGATATTTTGTACAATTTTGGAATATGATTATGCAAAGATTAAAATTCGTCATGCAACAAAATATCTGAATTGTTAGAAATGTAGATGGGCGCCAACCAAATTAATTATCCAAGTCCACATCGGCTCCTGATAGCCACTTTCATATCAGGGATTCAGTAATGAAAGCTGGTGGAGGAATTTGCCTTCTACTGCCAGTAATCTGAAGGCTTCAGTCATACCCTGCTCACCTCGGGGGCTGCTGTCCCGTTCTCCCCTGTTGCCTCTTGTGGCCGGTATCCTCCCTAATCTTTTTCTCAGGGGCTTTGGGCTTGGCTTCATGCCATGGCTCTCCTGGGTCAACTTCTCAGTTTCCAAACAAATGTCTAGATGGCAAAGTCCTCTTTAGGACCCTTCCCCCACCTTCCTGTATCTGAGCAATAAGGTAAACTTGGTGCCGGTGGCTGCTACTCTTGTCCTCAGGCCTCCTGTACCAGTTTGACCTGCCATCAGAGTACTGTTGTGCAAAATGTTGCCTGTCTTGCTGTTGCTAATAGAGACTTCTTCTGGGCTTACTGACTTGAAGACTCATCTCAGCAAAGTCCAGATCCCTGTGAAGGGGTTACATGAACAATACTAGGGAATCTCTTAGGCTTTTCTCCAGGGGTTTTCCCTAAACTAAATCCAGTAGGTCCACATCATCTCCAACAAGATGCGCGATAGTCCCTTCTACTATAGAATTCTTACTGATGCCAGGGGTAGGGCTGTGACAAAAGCTAAGTCCTTGAGTTGGCCTCAACTAGTAAGATGTTAAATATTTTATTTATCCAGTTCAGAATTCAGTGTACTATAAGAGGTCCCACAGTGGTTGTCAACTAACTTTCTTAGTCATCTCTCCTGAAAAAAAAGAGATTACAGAATGATTTATGCGAGTCTTCTCAATTTGTTGGGACTACAAGGTAACCTATGGATGGCTCATACCATAATAAAGGACCTCCATGTAGTTTGTGGACCCACCCTTTAAGTATGGACTCATGGGACTAAAAATAAAAAATTAGGAGATCCTTGCTCTTCTTGGCCACTATGTACATGGCCTCTTGCTGAAGACTCAATAGTTTTTTGTTCCTTCTTGTAGTCATCCATTTTTTCATCATCGTTAAGGTATTTTGTTAATTACCCAAATATTTACTGAAAAATAAATTAGTGGAATTTTTTAAACCCTGATGCACAACGAGCAGAGAATGAAAATAAATACTCGGCAGGAATAGTTGGGATGATTTGTAAGATGCTTCGTCCTCAGTAAACATCTTATTGCAGAAGATTATGTCCCAGTGTATCTGTTTATGTTAGGGGATCAACGGGACGCGGCGGGATCGGGAAGAGCAGGGTGTGGCCTTACTGGACACCACCCGTCCTTATCCCCTTCATCAATACTGAGTCATGTTATGTTTATAAACAGGCATTATGCTGCTAATAGGAGGTAGGGGTCAAACGGCGGTAGCAGACTAAACTAGTTCTAGATCACAGATGGTCTTTCCTTCCATCCCTAAGTACAAACATTGGCTGACTATTTATGTCAGAGAGGCCCATGGATGAAAAATTTTGTGGGCTCCCCCATTCCACCCTAGGACCCAGGCCCCACCTGATGACCCATAACAGCCATGTTTAGGAAAGGTGGCCATAAATGAGAATGACTTTCATTTCTGAAGTTTATGGGAATTTTGGAAACAGCTAGCCAGCTACTTGGCATGCTTTGCCATCTTTTTTTTGATTGGGTAGTAATGTTGCAAATCCATTAGGGGACCCCAGTTTATGAAAAGGGGGGCCACAGAGAAGAGAAGGACATACAGCAAGATTAAGTTAGTCTTCAAGTTAGTGGATGCCCCAGGGCAAATGCACCTTATTGACTTCTTATAGTCTAGCTGAGATATTAGAAACAGATGGAGACCATCTTGGGGCACCAGGTTGCCACTGATGTCACTGGATCAAAAATATTGTTTGAGACACAGAATTGGTCAACTGTTTTTCAAAACTTGGTGAAAAGTGATCTGCTCTATTATTTCTTTGGTTCACCCCTGGGGCATGTTGACATAGCACTAAAGGACCAGTCTGTGGCATGTTTCCATTCTGACCTTAAGGGTTCTGTTTCTAAGAAATTCAGAGAATGGTGGCTAACTCTCCCTGACTGGCACTTTAGAAGATATTTTATGGAAACATTCATGCACTCTAGCATTGACCAAGCATCCTTAGATCTATTTTAGTGCTTGGTGATATCAATATGGTCAACCCATATGGTCAACCCTAACGTTCATACTTTTCTAAGCTCTAGGTGGACAGGGATTCTTGTTTATGTAGCGATATGTCCTCTATGCCCAGTTTGCAGATTTCTTGTTCGTAAAACAAACCATCATATTGACAACCTCCTGTTCCATCTTCACATATGTTCTGATAAAATGTTTGTTCAAACCCCCCAAGATTTTTTCATGATAGAAGGGATTTTGGAGCAATTTGGCAGATACTCTGCTCAACACTATTACTACGAGGGCATTCCAAGTACATTTTAGGTTACCAGCTGCAAAAAGCTGTAGTTTAAACTCAAGGAGAACTCCTCAGAAGATGACTCTATAATCTTAAAGGTCAAAGAGCCTCAACAGTCACTCTTTATTCTTCTTTCCATTTACAAATGAAGACGAGGCCAAGTGACTTTCATTGCCAACTATTAAAATAGCTTTCTCCACACTGTCTCTTCTAGTAGTAACAATGACTAGAAAATATACATTTTGGATTTTTTTTTAAATCAAAAATACCTCAAGAGGGATGGATTTTCCTTGATATGACTGGTAACCCTTGGCTGTGTGTAAGTTACTACTCTTTTGCCCTGACACTAAGCAAGATCAAACGGATCCTTTACAAAACCAAAGGATCCCATGTTGGGTACATGGTCTATAACAATAATCAACCCCAAAGGTCCAGCAAATGGGAATAATTTACTCTGGTGGGCCCAAGAAACCCTGATCTTGACTTAAGGCTTTCCTCTACACCCAGTACTTCCCGGCTTCCTGGTTTTGACATCAGGCCTGTGTTCTTATTATGACTTCTCTTCTGGTTTGTAGCATCCTCATTGTTCTCCTAATGACCCATGGCTTCACTTTCACTCTGATTCCACATCCGTTCCTGACAATTTTACAGTTAGCCCACAACCTAAGAATCGAACTAGGAAGTAATGGTCCTCCTTACAAGAGTGAAGAATGGAGTACAAGAAGATTTCTTAGACACCACACTTCAGTTTAGACTGAAATTTGAGGATCCAGTTCTATGGTGAGAATTGTAACACTGATCCTCTCAGTCAAGCTTTTTTCTTGGTGGACAATCCATTTGTGACATAGAGTATGTAACTAGAGACATACAATCATAGTCGGCCATGTTGCACATATAGTTCGATATAGAGGAAAGACAGCTCACCACCTTGTAAATTCGCTTGCACGGGAAGGGATCGCTCCCACTATAAAATCAGAATAAATCCCAGTAGGCGTATTGATTTTTTCTTCAATGCTTTATTGATCCATACACAGATTGATCCATACACAGGACGCGTTTCGGCCGTCCAGCCTTCCTCAACTGCATGTTTAACAACTGAAGATATCACATATTTACAGGCTTAGTCACCTGACCCTGCCAATCAATTTAAACAGGAAATGACATCACATCACAATTAGTATCAACACATTAGTAACACCCTTGCGAATACTACGATGAACAGGTGCCCTTATGAATATTTAGAACAAGAGTCTCCTCCCATCATGGTCGTGTCGTAGTAGTCTGCAAGGAAACATATAAAAAATCTAATTAAAAAAACATCACCTCATAATCCCTATTCAGACCCTTGGGATGTAAAGTATCAAGGGTGTGGATCCACAACTTCTTCAGATCCCCCCCTCTCCGTGGTAAATGTACACGCTCAATGACTTGGTATTTCAATTGTGATATGGAATGATTGTGATTATGGAAATGTAACGGTATAGGAAATAAGAGATTCTTGATCCTTATTGTCGATTTGTGTTTGTTGATCCGGCCCCATTACTTTCTGCATTGTCTCCCCATATACAACATGCCACAAGGGCACTTGATTAAAGTTACCACATTTGTTGTTTCGCATGTATAATAACGCTTGATTTTATAGGATTTTCCTGTCTGTGGATGTTGAAAGTACTGACCTTTCTGCACATTGCTGCATTGCATACAGTGGAGACAAGGGAACGTGCCTCCCTTCTGGTTAGTGAGTGTCCTCTGTAATGGGGCCTTCTCCATGGTGCCAATATCTGAGCGAACGAGATGATCTCTCAAGCTGGGATTGCGTCTATTGCATATAAGTGGTGGGTTTTTAAATTCCACTATAGTGGGGTACGCCTTCTCCAAAATATGCCAGTGTTTGCGCACCACATTGTCCAGTTGGTGATTCAGTGGATGGTATTTATGTATAAGTGCTATGCGCTTACTGTTATCTCTGGGTGGAGCTCGTACCCCGCTAGCACTTATTGATGTGGATAAAATATCACGAGGATAGCCTCTCTCCAGAAATCGGGACGTCATCTCGTTCACCCTCACATCCTGTATTTTCGAATCTGTCACAATCTTCTTCACTCTCATATACTGCGATTTTGGAATCGATTTTTTAAGAGAAGGAGGACGTGCACTGCGATAATGCAGGATACTATTCCTGTCTGTATTTTTTCGATATAAATCAGTGCAAAAATTCCCCCTTCCTGCTTGAGTATTGTGACATCTAGAAAATGCACAGATGTCTGATCATATGTAATGGTGAATTTTAATTCCTCCCAGACCCCATTCAGATATTCAAACAGCTGGAGGAGGGGTGCGAGTTGCCCCGCCCACACGCAAAAAATGTCGTCGATAAACCTTTTCCATACTAATGCGAATTTTTTAAATTATTCATTCGGATTTACAAAGCACTGTTCAAACGACGACATGTAAATATTTGCGTGGGCAGGGCCACATTAGCACCCATCGCTGTCCCACGCTGCTGCCCGTAAAAATGATCTCCAAAAAGAAAATAGTTCTCATAAAGAACTTGTGGCGAAACCAACCTCGCCACTGGGTTTTGGAGAGGCCTGTTTACCAGCCTCTTGGCCCTGGATTATGGCCCATACTAACTTTTAAACCCCTGAACCTATTCAAGTGAATTTTGGATAGGTTTGTCCCCAAGTTATACTGTTTAAATTGATGTTAGTTATATGTATGGCCAATTTAAACTCACAAAGTTGTAACAATTTAAAATAAGTGTAACTTGTCAGCTTGGGAAGAATATGCTGGGTGTGTTTCTATTGTGCCATTGTCCCATTGTGTGTTTAAATGGTGATGTCTGTCCTGTTATATCCACATGTGTATTGATGATTTCTCTTTGTCCTGAGAGATAATTAGATTACGCCTCGGGTGTCTTCAGGGCAGAGAGGAGGAAACCATGATGCATTGTGGGGATGTATTGTCTCTGTGTATCCTACAGTGCGGCATATCTGTCCTATGTCACAAGTCTTCATTCTGGTCCCCTAGGGGCGTGTACACCAGATGGGATTGGTTGTTTTATACCTCCCTGTGGGCGGACCTGTATTTGCAAACAACTGTAATAAAAAACAGGCTGGGTGTGCCAGCACCTCAGACCACTGCTTGACCCTCAACACGGAGCCTTGTCTCGTTATTGGGGGGATCCGCTGTATGCTGTTAGAGACTGATTGCCAGGAGTGTAAGCTGATTCCTGTTCATCTGCTAGCAGCTATTCGTGAGGTTCCAGTTTGGAGAGCTACTTTGTATCCAGTTCGGGAGTTTGGTGTTCTGCAGTAGCTGTGCCTGTCTCTCAGAAAGGGGCACATCGCCTAAACGGATTTTAACCCCTTGTCTGCTGAAACGGTCCGTTACATTGGTGGCAGCAGCGGGATCGTTCCTACAGCCAGAAGGACAGCTACAGGAGACACCATTTCTTTGGATTTTACAACTTAAGGGCAACGCATGTCTCAGTACAGCGACCCTAAAAGCACCAGGATGGAACCAGCAGTGGAGTACAGATACTCTGTGGAGGAATTTGACCGTATGATGTGGTTGCGGCTGAACTTCTTTGGACCCAATCCAGCTGAGAAATACGTGAAGTTCGTGAGGAGTCTAGTGTTCAAGACCCTACTATACCGGGCAGAAGGTGACGGTCAGCTGCCACGTTGGGTGGACCTCCACCGGAAGTTACAGTTGCGGGACAGAGAGAGCTCAGTCTCCTCTCCCCAGCGGCAGAGTGTCCAGCAGGGAATCGGGAGCCCAGTCTCCATTCCCCAGCGGCAGTGTGAATTGCAGGGAATCGGGAGCCCAGTCTCCATTCCCCAGCGGCAGTGTGAATTGCAGGGAATTGGGAGCCCAGTCTCCATTTCCCAGCGGCAGTGTGAAGTGCAGGGAGAGGAGAGCAGCGTCCTCCCTCCCCAGCGGCAGGCTGAGTTACAGGGGGCAGAGGTAGTTGTCCCTGCCCCCCAGCAGCAGAGTGATATGCCGGGAAGGCAGTGTGAAGTGCAGGGAGAGGAGAGCAGCGTCCTCCCTCCCCAGCGGCAGTGTGAAGTGCAGGGAATTGGGAGCCCAGTCTCCATTCCCCAGCGGCAGTGTGAAGTGCAGGGAGAGGAGAGCAGCGTCCTCCCTCCCCAGCAGCAGGCTGAGTTACAGGGTGCAGAGGTAGTTGTTCCTGCCCCCCAGCAGCAGAGTGATATGCCGGGAAGGCAGTGTGAAATGCAGGGAGAGGAGAGCAGCGTCTTCCCTCCCCAGCGGCAGGCTGAGTTACAGGGGGCAGAGGTAGTTGTTCCTGCCCCCCAGCAGCAGAGTGATTTTTTGGGAATTGGGAGCCCAGTCTCCATTCCCCAGCGGCAGAGTGTCCAGCAGGGAATAGAGAGCCCAGTCTCCTTTCCCCAGCAGCATGACACTGTATTGAGAGCGGAGACGGTCGGTCGCCCTCCCCAGCGGCTGGAAGTATGTATGGGAGAGGAGCTCGTTACCCCCCTCTCCCCAGCGGCAGCTTAACGCACCAGGGGGAGACAGTAAGCCCCACAACAGTGCAGATGGGACCGTGGTCTCTGCACCTACAGCACAGGGGGTAGAGACAGTCGGTCTCCCCCTCCAACAACCAGACTCTAAGCCAGGGAGCAACACAGAGACCGGGAGTACCAGCTTCCAACATAACCTTGGTGGACTCACTGGACAGAGACAGGCTACCAAATGCAACAGGTCCAGTATTGGGTTGTGGGTGGGCTGCCAGACTAACTCAGGTACCGACCGGCGTGAGGTCAGGTATCTGGTTAGTCTTCCCTGGGGGGGGGGGGAGATGTGTGGCGAAACCAACCTCGCCACTGGGTTTTGGAGAGGCCTGTTTTTCAGCCTCTTGCCTCAGGATTATGGCCCATACTAACTTTTAAACCCCTGAACCTATTCAAGTGAATTTTGGATAGGTTTTTCCCCAAGTTATACTGTTTAAATTGATTTTAGTTATATGTATGGCCAATGTAAACTCACAAAGTTGTAACAATTTATAATAAGTGTAACTTGTCAGCTTGGGAGGAAAATGCTGGGTGTGTTTCTATTGTGCCATTGTCCCATTGTGTGTTTAAATGGTGATGTCTGTCCTGTTATATCCACATGTGTATTGGTGATTTCTCTTTGTCCTGAGAGATAATTGGATTACGCCTCGGGTGTCTCCAGGGCAGAGAGGAGGAAACCATGATGCATTGTGGGGATGTATTGTCTCTGTGTATCCTACAGTGCTGCATATCTGTCCTATGTCACAGTCTTCATTCTGGTCCCCTAGGGGCGTGTACACCAGATGGGCTTGGTTGTTTTATACCTCCCTGTGGGCGGACCTGTAATTGCAACAACTGTAATAAAAAACAGGCTGGGTGTGCCAGGACCTCAGACCACTGCTTGACCCTCAACACGGAGCCTTGTCTCGTTATTGGGGGGATCCGCTGTATGCTGTTAGAGACTGATTGCCAGGAGTGTAAGCTGATTCCTGTTCATCTGCTAGCAGCTATTCGTGAGGTTCCAGTTTGGAGTGCTATGTTGTATCCAGTTCGGGAGTTTGGTGTTCTGCAGTAGCTGTGCCTGTCTCTCAGAAAGGGGCACATCGCCTAAACGGATTTTAACCCCTTGTCTGCTGAAACGGTCCGTTACAGAACTAAATTCAACAAATCGACTAAGCCTATAAATATGTGATATCTTCAGTTGTTAAACATGCAGTTGAGGAAGGCTGGACGGGCCGAAACGCGTCCTGTGTATGGATCAATCTGTGTATGGATCAATAAAGCATTGAAGAAAAAATCGATACGCCTGCTGGGATTTATTCTGATTTTATAGTGGGAGCGATCCCTTCCCGTGCAAGCGAATTTACAAGGTGGTGAGCTGTCTTTCTTCTATATTGAATTGTTTGTTCAAGGCGTGCTCCCACCATACTGATGATGAGTGGTACGAATACCCTCAGTTTCAACGAAGAAGATGCGACTAGGATTCTGTCACGAGTGACCTCTTCAATCGATTTTTTACCAATCCCTACTAGTGAATTAAAGAAAAGGCATTGGGAGAGAGAATCCAGGAGACTAGCATCATACGAACTACATGCCGTAACCCTGGCTGAGTATTTTAAACCTAATTGGATCCCGAGGGGGATGCGAGTTCATCTCCGCCCTACCTTTTTTTCGGAAGATCAACAGTATTGTGCGGACTTTGAGAAGATCATAAATAAATGTTCATTGGGCATTATTTTACTAACAGTTGATCGACTTCAGAAAGCGATTGGAGAATTAAAGGAGGGCATTGCTACGACTGAATAGCAGCTGCAAGATTCACTAAACTCAGATGAGTTTGAAAAACTGAAAGGCACTGTGGAGAAATATATCGACACCTACCGAAGGTAGACGCAAGAAAAGAAAAGATCGAAATTCCTCAGAGGATTATTTATTAAATCGAGTGTATCGATGGCAGGATACATCATTCAGGTCTTGTCCTGGTTACAGGGGAGGATACAGGCCGGGAAATCAATATACATCCAGCTCCGGCAGCGAATCAAACGATTCCCAAGTTACAGGCTCTTTTTTCAGGCAGGGCCAAGGACGCCGTCCGCCACGAGGAAACGCTGGGCGGGCAGCAAGCATCGGAGATCCCGAAAGATCGATACAGCCGACGGTGACCACGCAATCCCAGGTAGGACACAGTCCATAGTGATTAATTTATCATCGAAAGTTATTTCATGTGAAACGATTGAGCTGCTTGAGAAAGGTCTTTCCTTCTCTCCTACGAATAACATGGATACTTTCGAATTAGATGTGGAATTACAAAAGTTTTTTCGTAAGATCAGATTGAAAACCCATTTTGCTCAGAAAGATTCCCCCGGTATTATGAAGGATATGAGTTTGGATGGGGGTGGGGGTGGTGGTTGTTTGAGGTTGACTGACCTGGATTTGGGGGTCAAGAGCCGCTTTACCCCCCAAAAAAGCTATCATCCCATCGAGACATTTGTTCATCTTGTCACTAAAGAAATACAACAGAAGTTGGACATAATAAAGAGGGGTGATCTTTCGATTATGCCGAATATTACCACAGAAGAAAGGAGAGCTGTGCGCGATGTGATGGGGATAAGTCCCTTATTGTGAAACCCGCCGATAAAGGCGGATCGATTGTCATCATGGATAAGGTTCAATATTTACAAGAAGTTTACAGCCAACTGTCCGACACTGACACCTATAGGAAGTTGGCTCACAACCAAGTTTTTCAGATTAAGGAAAAGATCATGGGGTTGGTGACCGAATATAAGGCTCAGGGAATCATCGACGAGAAGTTGAGCGAATTTTTGGTCAATCACTCACTGGTGATGCCTGTGTTCTACATATTGCCAAAGGTGCATAAAACCTTGATAAATCCACCAAGCCGACCCATCGTGGCTTCGATCGATTCAGTGCTATCACCTTTGGCAATAGTGTTGGAAAAGGCGTTTACTCCATTAGTTAAGAATACCCGTTCTTTTCTTTTGGATACGTCTCATTTTTTGCAGGTGATCAGAGGTTTGGAGGATATACCGGAAGACAGTTGGTTGGTAACCATTGACGTAGTGAGCTTATATACGTCAATTGAACATCAAAAAGGTATAGCGGCAATTACATCTGCATTAGAACAGTCATTTTTCTGCTGAACAACAGCTATTTTTTCTCGATTTGTTGAATTTAGTTCTTTATGAGAACTATTTTCTTTTTGGAGATCATTTTTACGGGCAGCAGCGTGGGACAGCGATGGGTGCGAATGTGGCCCCGCCCTACGTAAATATTTACATGTCGTCGTTTGAACAGTGCTTTGTATATCCGAATGAATATTTAAAAAAATTCGCACTAGTAGGAAAAAGGTGTATCGACGACATTTTTGGCGTGTGGGCGGGGCCACTCGCACCCCTCCTCCAGCTGTTTGAATCTCTGAATGGGGTCTGGGAGGAATTAAAATTCACCATTACATATGACCAGACATCTGTGCATTTTCTAGATGTCACAATACTCAAACAGGAAGGGGGAATTTTTTGCACTGATTTATATCGAAAAAATACAGCCAGGAATAGTATCCTGCATTATCGCAGTGCACGTCCTCCTTCTCTTAAAAAATCGATTCCAAAATCGCAGTATATGAGAGTGAAGAAGATTGTGACAGATTCGAAAATGCAGGATGTGAGGGTGAACGAGATGACGTCCCGATTTCTGGAGAGAGGTTATCCTCGTGATATTTTATCCACATCAATAAGTGCTAGCGGGGTACGAGCTCCACCAAGAGATAACAGTAAGCGCATAGCACTTATACATAAATACCATCCACTGAATCACCAACTGGACAATGTGGTGCGCAAACACTGGCATATTTTGGGGAAGGCGTACCCCGACTATAGTGGGATTTAAAAACCCACCACTTATATGCAATAGACGCAATCCCAGCTTGATTCATCTCGTTCGCTCAGATATTGGCACCATGGAGAAGGCCCCATTACAGAGGACACTCACTAACCAGAAGGGAGGCACGTTCCCTTGTCTCCACTGTATGCAATGCAGCAATGTGCAGAAAGGTCAGTACTTTCAACATCCACAGACAGGAAAATCCTATAAAATCAAGCGTTATTATACATGCGAAACAACAAATGTGGTAACTTTAATCAAGTGCCCTTGTGGCATGTTGTATATGGGGAGACAATGCAGAAAGTAATGGGGCCGGATCAACAAACACAAATCGACAATAAGGAACAAGAATCTCTTATTCCCTATACCGTTACATTTCCATATCACAATTGAAATACCAAGTCATTGAGCGTGTACATTTACCACGGAGAGGGGGGATCTGAAGAAGTTGTTACTCAAAAGGGAGGCGTTCTGGATCCACACCCTTGAATAGGGATTATGAGGTGATGTTTTTTTAATTAGATTTTTTATATGTTTCCTTGCAGACTACTACGACACGACCATGATGAGAGGAGACTCTAGTTCTAAATATTCATAAGGGCACCTGTTCATCGTAGTATTCGCAAGGGTGTTTCTAATGTTTTGATACTAATTGGGATGTGATGTCATTTCCTGTTTAAATTGATTGGCAGGGTCAGGTGACTAAGCCTGTAAATATGTGATATCTTCAGTTGTTAAACATGCAGTTGAGGAAGGCTGGACGGGCCGAAACGCGTCCTGTGTATGGATCAATAAAGCATTGAAGAAAAAAATCGATCCGCCTGCTGGGATTTATTCTGATGTTGCGCATATAGAGCTGAGTTGTCTGGTCACAACAGTCATATGTTTAGACACCAACCAATGTCGTCCTCCATGCCAACATTGACTCCTACTAGCCCCATCCACATCAAGGATACACTACTAGAAGCTGTTGGAAGATGTTGCCTTCTACTGCCAGTAATCTGGAGGCTCCTGACTACCCTGCTCACCCTACGGCTGCTGCCCCACTCTCTGGCATCCCTCTTGATATCTTGCTCAGAGGCTTTGGGCTTGGCTTCATGCCGTGGCTCTCCTGGGTCCTCTGATGCCTGCTACATGCCCTTAAAATCCCATCTACCTATTGAGATGGCACAGTCCTCTTTAAAGCCCTTTCCTCACGTTCCTGTGCCTGATCAATAAGGTGCACTTGGTGCAAGTAGCTGCTACTTTTATCCTCTGGCCTCTTGCACCTGTCCGACCTGCCACCTGACTACCATTACGCCAAAATGTTGCCTGCCTTAGTGCCTTAATGTTGCAAAAATGGAGACTGCTCCTGGGGTTAACGACTTGGGGACTCGTCACAGCTAGAGATGAGCGAATTGAAGCTGACGAAGTGGAATTGGATCTGAATATCAGGAAGAATTTGATTCTCACTGAAGCCGAATTTCCTCGCGCTTCGTGGGTAACGAATCGCATTTTTTCCGAAAATGGCTGCTACACGTGTGAGGACATGGAGAAAGGAACTCTGGGAAGGCGGGATCACCCATAATGCCATGCATGCAGCCAATCAGCAGCCAGCCCAGTGATGTCACAGCCCTGTAAATAGCCTCAGCCATCTTGGATTCAGCCATTTTCCAGCGTACTTAGTGCAGGGAGAGACGTCAGCAGGCGCTAGGGACAGTGCTAGGAAATAATTGATTGTGGTGAAAAAACTATTTATAAGTGCAGAGAAAGGATAATCTTGTGCTATCTTGTATCTCGATCACGAATCCCCACGTCCGTGTTTCAGCCTAGTTATAAGCTACCGCGGGTTGGTTTCTCACCCTATATAATCCCGTTAGCGGACCGGGCTTATATCAAACCAGAAACTGGTGGCAGATACCCGGGCTGAGACAGCGCTGTTTTCCCTGCAGCAGCTTATTGCCTCTCTGTGCCCGCGAGGATAGGAGTCTGTGTAACCTGTACCAAGACTGACCTTACCTGCTCCTCTGGAGGGCGCAACGTCACGCCTTGGTAACCAGTGACCATACCGTGTCTCGTGAGCTTGACATAGGTGACGTCAAGTGGGCACGAGGTGTGGTATTAGTCACAGACACACTGGACGTCACTGTTATGGGGGCACTGTGGATGTCACTGTTATGGGGGCACTGTGGATGTCACTGTTATGGGAGCACTGTGGACGTCACTGTTATGGGGGCACTGTGGATGTCACTGTTATGGGGGCACTGTGAATGTCACTGTTATGGGGGCACTGTGGATGTCACTGTTATGGGGGCACTGTGGATGTCACTGTTATGGGGGCACTGTGGATGTCACTGTTATGGGGGTGTTGTGGATGTCACTGTTATGGGGGCACTGTGGACGTCACTGTTATGGGGGCACTGTGGATGTCACTGTTATGGGAGCACTGTGGATTTCACTGTTATGGGGGCACTGTGGATGTCACTGTTATGGGGGCACTGTGGATGTCACTGTTATGGGGGCACTGTGGATGTCACTGTTATGGGGGCACTGTGGATGTCACTGTTATGGGGGCACTGTGGATGTCACTGTTATGGGAGCACTGTGGATGTCACTGTTATGGGAGCACTGTGGATGTCACTGTTACGGGAGCACTGTGGATGTCACTGTTATGGGGGCACTGTGTATGTCACTGTTACGGGGGCTCTGTGGATGTCACTGTTACGGGGGCGCTGTAGATGTCACTGTTATGTGGGCACTGTGGATGTCACTGTTATGGGGACACTGTGGATGTCACTGTTATAGGGAGACACTGTGGACGTCCCTGTTATGGGGGCACTGTGGATGTCACTGTTATGGGGGCACTGTGGATGTCACTGTTATGGGGGCACTGTGGAGGTCACTATTATGGACGCACTGTGGATGTCAATGTTATGAGGGCACTGTGGATGTCACTGTTATGGGGGCGCTGTGGATGTCACTGTTATGGGGGCGCTGTGGATGTCACTATTATGGGGGCGCTGTGGATGTCACTGTTATGGGGGCGCTGTGGATGTCACTGTTATGGGGGCGCTGTGGATATCACTGTTATGGGGGCACTGTGGATGTCACTGTTATGGGGGCACTGTGGATGTCACTGTTATGGGGGCACTGTGGATGTCACTGTTATGGGGGCACTGTGGATGACACGGTTATGGGGGCACTGTGGATGTCACGGTTATGGGAGCACTGTGGATGTCACTGTTATGGGGGCACTGTGGATGTCACTGTTACGGGGGCACTGTGGATGTCACTGTTACGGGGGCGCTGTAGATGTCACTGTTATGTGGGCACTGTGGAGGTCACTGTTATGGGGACACTGTGGATGTCACTGTTATGGGGGCACTGTGGATGTCACTGTTATGGGGGCACTGTGGAGGTCACTATTATGGACGCACTGTGGATGTCACTGTTATGAGGGCACTGTGGATGTCACTGTTATGGGGGCACTGTGGATGTCACTGTTATGGGGAGCACTGTGGATGTCACTGTTATGGGGGCACTGTGGATGTCACTGTTATGGGGGCACTGTGGATGTCACTGTTATGGGGGCACTGTGGATGTCACTGTTATGGGGGCACTGTGGATGTCACTGTTATGGGGGCACTGTGGATGACACGGTTATGGGGGCACTGTGGATGTCACGGTTATGGGGGCACTGTGGACGTCACTGTTATGGGGCACTGTGGATGTCACGGTTATGGGGGCACTGTGGATGTCACTGTTATGGGGGCACTGTGGATGTCACTGTTATGGGAGCACTGTGGACGTCACTGTTATGGGGGCACTGTGGATGTCACTGTTATGGGAGCACTGTGGATGTCACTGTTATGGGGGCACTGTGGACGTCACTGTTATGGGGGCACTGTAGATGTCACTGTTATGGGGGCACTGTGGATGTCACTGTTATGGGGGCACTGTGGATGTCACTGTTATGGGGGCACTGTGGATGTCACTGTTATGGGAGCACTGTGGATGTCACTGTTATGGGAGCACTGTGGATGTCACTGTTATGGGGGCACTGTGGACGTCACTGTTATGGGGGCACTGTGGATGTCACTGTTATGGGAGCACTGTGGATGTCACTGTTATGGAGGCGCTGTGGATGTCACTGTTATGGGGCACTATGGATGTCACTGTTATGGGGGCACTGTGGATGACACGGTTATGGGGGCACTGTGGTCGTCACTGTTATGGGGCACTGTGGACGTCACTGTTATGGGGGCACTGTGGATGACACGGTTATGGGAGCACTGTGGATGTCACTGTTATGGGAGCACTGTGGATGTCACTGTTATGAGGGCACTGTGGATGTCACTGTTATGGGGGCACTGTGGATGTCACGGTTATGGGGGCACTGTGGATGTCACGGTTATGGGGCACTGTGGATGTCACTGTTATGGGGCACTGTGGATGACACGGTTATGGGAGCACTGTGGATGTCACTGTTATGGGGGCACTGTGGATGTCACTGTTATGGGGGCGCTGTGGATGTCACTGTTATGGGGGCACTGTGGGTGTCACTGTTATGCATTAGGTGGCCCCTTCTCCCCAACTCTGGTGTGAAATTTCCCTACCCGTCATTGTGCACCTGCGCTGCACACCTCCTTCCAAAGCTGGGAATGTCATGTCCGGTGCGGCCGAGTCATAACAGGAAGTAACGAGGTTAGGGAAATTTGTTAGAACACTGGATCCGGCATTCAAAATACCGGAATGCCGAATCTGTACTCTATTCTCCAGTTACCACTCATGGTCCCAGCCCTGGAGAGTGGAAGACATTACATGACAGCCCACATGAGCACAGGCAGCTAGGAATGTGATCCCTTCCTCTTAGGCCGGTTTCACTCCAGACATTTATGCTCTTGTACTGTAGGTAAGTGACAGTGCACGACCATGGGTATGCAAAGCCAAACTCATAGACCCCTTAAGGTTTTTATACATTTCAAAGGCAGTTAAAGTCCGAAAGAAAACAGCAAGAAACATATTGTTAGACATAATGTCCTATCATGTTCCATAACCTGCTACACCGTGTAGGACACTACTGTACGCCCTAGACTTAGAGTTCATTTCCTCCCCTCTAAGGGAAACGACTTAAACCAGTTAGTCAAGCTCAATTGTCTTGTTGTCCTGGAATAATGAAGAACGTATGTTGTATCTATCAAACTCTGACAGATCCGAGAACTAATGCCGCTACGCAGAGCTTTGTGGTTACCCCGTCATTTCTATGTATTTACATCTAACGGCCTGTAAATGTTTTACACATCCCCTGATCCTCATTACAGATGAAAAAAATGCCATTGAATTATTATTTTGACTCGAGTAGAGAACATTGTTCTTTGTGTTCAAACCTACAATTTTCAGCAGCATTATAGCAGTTATATTCCTGTTCATAGGAGCAGTATTATAGTATTTATATTCTTGTATATAGGAGCAGTATTATAGTATTTATATTCTTGTATACAGGAGCAGTATTATAGTAGTTATATTCTTGTACATAGGAGCAGTATTATAGTAGTTATATTCTTGTACATAGGAGGCAGTATTATAGTAGTTATATTCTTGTACATAGGAGCAGTATTATAGTAGTTATATTCTTGTACATAGGAGCAGTATTATAGTAGTTATATTCTTGTACATAGGAGGCAGTATTATAGTAGTTATATTCTTGTACATAGGAGCAGTATTATAGTAGTTATATTCTTGTACATAGGAGCAGTATTATAGTAGTTATATTCTTGTACATAGGAGCAGTATTATAGTAGTTATATTCTTGTACATAGGAGCAGTATTATAGTAGTTATATTCTTGTACATAGGAGGCAGTATTATAGTAGTTATATTCTTGTACATAGGAGCAGTATTATAGTAGTTATATTCTGTTACATAGGAGGCAGTATTATAGTAGTTATATTCTTGTACATAGGAGCAGTATTATAGTAGTTATATTCTTGTACATAGGAGCAGTATTATAGTAGTTGTATTCTTGTATATAGGAGGCAGTATTATAGTAGTTATATTCTTGTACATAGGAGAAGTATTATAGTAGTTATATTCTTGTACATAGGAGGCAGTATTATAGTAGTTATATTCTTGTACATAGGAGAAGTATTATAGTAGTTATATTCTTGTACATAGGAGCAGTATTATAGTAGTTATATTCTTGTACATAGGAGCAGTATTATAGTAGTTATATTCTTGTACATAGGAGCAGTATTATAGTAGTTATATTCTTGTACATAGGAGGCAGTATTATAGTATTTATATTCTTGTACATAGGAGCAGTATTATAGTAGTTATATTCTTGTACATAGGAGCAGTATTATAGTAGTTATATTCTTGTACATAGGAGGCAGTATTATATTAGTTATATTCTTGTACATAGGAGCAGTATTATAGTAGTTATATTCTTGTACATAGGAGCAGTATTATAGTAGTTATATTCTTGTACATAGGAGGTAGTATTATAGTAGATATATTCTTGTACATAGGAGCAGTATTATAGTAGTTATATTCCTGTACATAGGAGCAGTATTATAGTAGTTATATTCTTGTACATAGGAGGCAGTATTATAGTAGTTATATTCTTGTACATAGGAGGCAGTATTATAGTAGTTATATTCTTGTATATAGGAGCAGTATTATAGTAGTTATATTCTTGTACATAGGAGGCAGTATTATAGTAGTTATATTCTTGTACATAGGAGCAGTATTATAGTAGTTATATTCTTGTACATAGGAGCAGTATTATAGTAATTATATTCTTGTACATAGGAGCAGTATTATAGTAGTTATATTCTTGTACATAGGAGGCAGTATTATAGTAGTTATATTCTTGTACATAGGAGGCAGTATTATAGTAGTTATATTCTTGTACATAGGAGCAGTATTATAGTAGTTATATTCTTGTACATAGGAGCAGTATTATAGTAGTTATATTCTTGTACATAGGAGGTAGTATTATAGTAGTTATATTCTTGTACATAGGAGGCAGTATTATAGTAGTTATATTCTTGTACATAGGAGCAGTATTATAGTAGTTATATTCTTGTACATAGGAGCAGTATTATAGTAGTTATATTCTTGTACATAGGAGCAGTATTATAGTAGTTATATTCTTGTACACAAGAGCAGTATTATAGAAATTATATTCTTGTACATAGGAGCAGTTTATATAGTAATTATATTCTTGTACAAAAAAAACCCCGAAAACAAACACAGTCACATCATACAATTGAACCATCAGTCTAGATGGATGTTCCTCCATAGTTTTTTTTATTTTCCTGACCTCTAATGACCGGATCCACCTGAGTTCTGACATGATGAGGGTTATAGCTGTGGTATGATGCAATGGCTCACTATGGATGGACACCTGGAAAAGAAGCATCGGGTATTAGGCTAACGTCGTCGGCGCAGGCGCACTGAGAAAGGAGCGAGCGTCCTTCTCTCAGAGCACCTGCGCCGAATGAGGACCGGTACAACGCAGGCGCGGGAATTTATGGGCAGAGAGGGCCAGCGAGAGGAGAAGAGAGCTCGCTGGCCCTGTCAATCAAGTGGAGGAGGGGGCGTTTTTTTAGACCGAGGATACGGCGGCTACTAGCAAGTAACCGCCCAACTTGCTGGTAGTCAAGAAATTTGCATATCACAAAAGTACTATTTTTAAAGAATTTAAAGCACAGCCAGAGGTAAGAGGGGTATATATGGACTCTGCGTACATTAGCAATTATATTAAGTCCAATACTGAAAATTGCTGTTTTGGGGGGGGGGGGTGACAGAAGCCCTTTAAGAAACATGGAGTCAAAGGATTTATCATATCCAGCCCACCCTCTCTCCTCTGTAGGTAGGTGATCCATCTTTTTACTGGGTTCAACCTGTTCCCCCATAACAGCTAGAAGAGCCTAGCCAAGAAAGATTCTGGCAAAGGAAAGACGACAGAGATGTACAAGAAGACAGGGACCAGGTAAGTCTTCAACATAGTAACCCTTTCTCTATAGGTCAGCCTCCAGTTCTTCCATCGCTGAACCTTTGCATTTCCGGCATCCAACTTTTCCTCCCAATTTAGTTTGACATTATCCTCCCTACCAAATTTAACCACAAGGATTTTAATATGGGTGGAGGCCTTCGCAAACTGTGGCAGATCAAAATGAGGGTCAGTATCCAATGTCCAGAAAGCTTGATTCAGAGTAACTTCTGATGGCAGCAGATAACATCTCCACCTCACAAGGTTCAGATATTAGCACCATCACATCATCCGCGTAGGCAACAACATCCAGGGGCAAGCAATGAGGGACCGGTAGCCCCTGAAGATCACACCACTGCAGTGATCTCAGGAACGAGTCTAAGGCAAACACATACAGCAGTGGACTCAACGGGCCAGCCTGTCTCACCCCTGCCTCAACCCTGAATGTGTCACCCTGCCAAACATTGACCAGAGGAAAGCTCTCTGCCTTTCTATACAAAGTTTTCAGCCAATCTACAAATTGTCTCGGAATACCGTACTTTGATAAAGTGGCCCATAGATGCTCATGGTCTACTCTGTCAAAGGCTTTAGCCTGGTCCAGACCTACAACATACCTCTCGCACCTCAGAGCTTTACATCTCTCAAACATCTCCCTTATTGAGAACACTGCTCCAGAGATGTTCCGCCCTTTAACTGTGCCAAACTGACAGCCTGACAACAGGGCCTGGGACAAACAGACTAACCTAGAGAACAGAATTTTTGGCAAAATCTTCCTGTCGACATTCAAGAGGGCAATTGGCCTCCAGTTCTTGATGTCACTAGGGTCTTTCCCTTTAGAAAGCAGAATTAACGAGGACACCCTTATGGATGGAGACATCAGGTGGTTTTCTAGACAATTTCTGTACACATCCACAAGGATTGGAGCTAAAAGGTCTCTGAACTTCTTATAAAATTCTGCTGTAATACCGTCTGGACCTGGTGCCTTCTTCAGATATAACTTATCAATTGCCTCTTTTATCTCCTTCACCGTTATTTCTGCTGTTAAAGGAGAAAAGTCCAAATCTCTAGTATCAGGCCCTGGAGTTGCCTCCAAGATTTGGGTCACTTTTTCCGTATCCAAAGCCTTCCTCTGAAACAAGTCAGTATAGTACGATCTCACCACCCCCAGGATACCCTCCCGAGATTCTTGTAAAACACCCTGGGAGTCAGTGAGACCTGTGACCAGTTTTTTAGCCACGCGCACCCGACAATTCTCAAAGGGATCAGGAGCCCCTAAGGAACCATAATCCCATTCAGCTACCAGGGAGGTGTACCTGCTATAATGATACTGTCTTATCTCGGCCCGTCAATCCTTTGTTGGTCATCCCCACCCGCCAATTCTTTGCGCAGTCTCAGATACTGGCCATACTTACTCTTCCCCTTCTTAATTGACAGTCTCTGTAAGAGGGACCGGATCTCCTCCTTGACATCCTCCCACCAGTCAGCCATGTTGTCATAGAAATCCACTCTGTCAAGTTGATTCTGAAAGAGAGTGAATGTATTCCTGGACAGAGCTATCATCTAAAATACTAGAATTCAGTTTCCATAGCCCTCTACCAAGATCTGGACGCTTAGTGGCACCCAAACATAAGTACAAGGCCAAATGATCATAATAAGGGACTGTGTTTTCCCTTCTTTCACTGATAGCTTCTGTAGGACTCACCAGAGCCAGATCTATCCGACTACTGCGTCCTGCACAGGTGTAAGGGAATTTTGGACTCTTACTACCTTGTACAAAAACATCAGACAGGCCTGCCTGCAGAATAATATGGTTTAGGACCTTACAGTCCCTACTAAGGGGTCTACCACTATGCCTGTCACTGGTTGTAGAGGTGGCATTAAAGTCTCCAGCCATGATAACAGGAATAGATGTGAATAAGTATGGCTTTACATCATTAAAAAAACGTAGTCCTTTCGCTCACTGTCTGTGGCCCATAGACGTTAATAAGCCAGAGTCTTCTACCTCGGATGGTAATCTCTAGCAGCAGGCACCTTCCCATCTAGACCTCCGTTAGTCTATGTACAACTACATCACGGGTGTTAAACAAGATAGTAACCCCGGCATAAGGCTCCACAGACATCGACCAAAAGGACGGACCAGACTGCCATTCTCGCTCTGCCTCTCGTATGAGACCTAAGGTGTTTAAGCGTGTCTCCTGCAAGAAAAACACATCGGCCTTAAGGTATCTCAGGTGTTCGTTGTTGGCATGTCTGGTACTTCTAGCTCTAATGCTATTCACATTACTGGTGACCACTTTAAAATGGAAGACTGCCATCAGGAGAAGAAGAAAAATTACCCGGCATGAAGTGGTCTCCTTTTTGTGGGAGGATCCCCTCCTGGGTCGTCATCACATTCTGCCATCATACTCTTGAGCTCTCTCTCTATTTCTGCCTCTCCATCTGACTCGGACAGGACACTGTATATGTTGGTTGTTACAGTTACTGTACATCAGCCTGTCTGTCCACTCTCTTTTTAGTGGGTTTTTGGACGGTGGTCCATGCACCCTCAGGCCTGCGGCTGGTGTTATCCTTTTTCCGTTTTTTAAGGCTTTCATTTTCCCCAGTGGTGTCCTCATCAGGGAGATCTCTACAGATGTTATGCCACGCTTCAGGACAGTCCCTATGGGGTGACCGATCTTACCGCACAGGTTACACCATATGTTCTGGCAGGTGGCGCTCACATGGCCGATGTCCCTGCACTTCATCATGGTGCAGACACTCGCCACGTGACTCGATTTCCCACACTTAAAGCATAGCCTGGGCTGACCAGCATAGAAACAAACACCTTTCTCCCGACCAATGAAGAAGGAATTAGGAAGGTGATGGGTGATGTTCTGGTGCTGGTGTAATGTAACCAGAACCCTCCACCCCCCGGTCCAGATTCCATTCTCATCCCTGGTCTTAGTCAGGTTTGACTTGAGGTCAAAATGCCTCCTGAGCCAGAAAATAATATCCTGAGGGGGGCCAGACTCGTTCCAGAAAATAATGGTAACATTTACAGCTGAACTTATTCCACCCCTCAGTATCTCTGGCCTGGGTGTAGAGAGCCCAGAACCGGTCCAGATTAGACATGAGCTTTAAGCTGATATCATAGCCCTGTCGGTCTGGGAGGTTTATTACTGCCAGGATGTTGGTTGGCTGGAAGCTGATCTGGGTACACAACATGTTTCTGACCACACACCTTTTGTCAGGTAGATCTTCTTTTGCCTCTTTATGTCTAAACCTGACAACGTTCCTTCTCTTAATCTGTTGAGGACACAGGGGGTACAGGTACGCCCTGATGTCCCGGTACTTAAGGACACAGGGCGTACCGCGGCGCACGGTGATCGGAACTGGGTGCCTGCTGAAATCAATTAGCAGGCACCCTGGGACAATGCTGAGGGGGGTCCTGTGACCCCCCCAGTATCGGTGATCCCAGCAAACCGCAGGTCAATTCAGACCTGAAGTTTGCTGCGTTTCCGGGTTATTCGGGTCTCTGGTGACCCGATAACCCGGAATAGGATGGTGATCGGTGGTGTGATAATACACTACCAATCACCATCCTGCGATCCTGAGAGGTGATGGTGTCATCACCTCTCAGGATCGCTTCCAATTGGCTGCAGGGCGGGCGGTTTAAACTTACTGCACCTCTGCCTCCTCCTCCTTTCTCTGTCGGGATCCAGGAGAGAGAACAGCCTGCGTCGTCCAGCTCCGGAGCCCAGCGAGCCCAGCACCCCCACTGAGCCTCCATAGTGCCATCTGGCACTAAAAAGGTACATAGGGACAGGTTAGGGAGAGCTTAGATAGGTAGGGATAGTCAGGGAAAGTGTAGGGGGAAAAAATTATCGGGTGTCTGGGGTCCACAGCACAGCTGTGTGACCCTAGACCCCCCCAGGGTTGCTGCAGCTTGCCCCCCTACCCCCCTCCACATTTTTTGGGGCACAAGCGTTTATTTTTTTGTGTGTGCGTGCGCTGACTGTGGCCACCCCACAGCTAATCAGCTTCGGACCGCTGATTAGTGAGTTTGAATTTATTTATTTTTTTTTCCCTTTTTTTTTATTTCCTTTTTTTTGTTGTTGTTAGGTTTAGGGTTAAGTACGCGAACACCCGTGCCCCCACACACACACGCACACTAAATAAAGTTTTCCATACGCACACACACGCACACACACCCATGGCCCGCCAGACGTTCTCAGCCGAGGAGGCATACTCCCAGCTTGCCTCTGAGTCCGAGAGCCCCAGTGAGGACGAGGATGACCCCACTTTCCTCTTGCCATCCGCGTCCTCCTCATCATCTAGCGATGATGATGAGCCCTCAAGGTGGCGGAGACGCCGCCAGGCGGAGCAAGGGGACCGCCATGCCAGGGACCCTGTGGCCCACACTAGTACGAGCAGCTCTGGGGCTCATACTAGTTTTCCGGCCCACCAGATAAGTCCACCTGAGCCCCCTACCGGAGAACTTGCATGGTGTACCCCAGAGGATTTTGAGCCTGTGATTCCTGATTTTGTTGGCTAACCAGGAATCCAGGTTCCCACAGTGGGCTTCACTGAATATGACTATTTAGTCATTTTTTCAGTGACCACTTTGTGAATCTGATGGTGGAGCAAACAAACTTGTTCTCCCAGCAGTTCATTGCTCAACACCCGGGCTCCTTTTTGGCTAGGGCCGGTGGCTGGACTCCGGTCAGTGCAGCCGAGATGAGGACATTTTGGGGTCTCGTGCTGCACATGCGCCTAGTGCAAAAACCCAGTGTCAGGCATTACTGGAGTGGGGACGTCCTCTACCAGACCCCACTTTACACTACGGCCATGACACGCTCCCGTTTTGAGGCCATTCGGAAATGCCTGCATTATGCAGATAATGCAGCATGTCCCCCCAAGGTGATCCTGCCTATGACCGCCTGTACAAAATCAGGCCGGTCATCGATCACTTTGGGGCCAAATTTTTGGAGGCCTATGTACCTTGAAGGGAGGTCGCGGTTGATGGGTCTCTCATTGCTTTCAAGGGGAGACTCATTTTCCGCCAGTATGTTCCCTCTAAGCGGGCAAGGTATGGCGTGAAGCTGTACAAACTTTGTGAGAGTACCTCAGGGTACACTTACAAGTTTCGTGTGTATGAGGGGCGAGATTCCCGTATTCAACCCCCAGAATGTCCCCCCACTCTTGGTGTTAGAAACTTGTGTGGGACCTCATGCACCCACTGCTAGATAAGGGTTACCACCTGTACGTGGATAACTTTTATACTAGTATCCCCTTGTTCTAGTCCCTCGCCGCTAGATTCACGTCCGCTTGTGGGACTGTGCGGAAAAATCAATGCTACCTCCCTACCCACCCCCTCCAGGTACTTATCCCCAGGGGTGAGACCCGTGCCCTTACCAGTGGAAACCTGTTGCTGGTCAGGTATAAGGACAAGAGGGATGTCCTTGTACTGTCCACAATTCATGGTAACGGCATCACCCCTGTCCCTGTGAGAGGTACCGCGGCAACGGTCCTCAAGCCCGATTGTATCGTCGACTACAATCAGTATATGGGAGGAGTTGATCTCTCTGATCAGGTCCTCAAGCCATATAACGCCATGTGCAAAACTCGGGCATGGTACAAAAAAGTTGTGGTCTACTTGGTACAGGTTGCCTTGTACAACTCTTTTGAGCTGTCCCGGAGTGCTGGCAACACAGGGAAATCCCTGCAGTTCTATGAGGCAGTCCTCAAGGCCCTGATCTTTTCTGACCGGGAAAGAGCAGGCCGGAGTACCTCTGGAACTGTAGGTGCCCGAATCGTCCCTGGCCAACACTTTCCAGGTGTGGTCCCCCATACTGGAAAGAAGGGACGGACCCAAAAAAGGTGCAGAGTATGTTACATTAGGGGGATACGAAAGGACACTACTACTACCTCTGCATTGACGGTTGCTTCAGGAAGTACCACACTTCCATGGAGTACTACATTTATAATCCCCTTAAAAAAAAAAAATATGGTTCTCAGACTTGAGAATATCATTTTTTAAATGATATTTTGTAAAACTAAAATAAAATAAAAAGTAGACATATTAGGTATCGCCGCGTCCGTAAGAATCTGTTCTATAAAAATACCCCATGACCTAACCCCTTAGATGAACACGGTCCAAAAAATAAAATAAAAACGGTGCAAAAAAATGATTTTTTTTTGTCACCTTACATCACAAAAAGTGTAATAGCAAGCGATCAAAAAGTCATATGCCCGCTAAAATAATGTCAATAAAACCGTCCTCTCATCCTGCCAAAAATGAGCCCCTACCTAAGACAATTGGCAAAAAAAAAAAAAAAAACTGACTCAGACTATGGAGATACAAAAATTATTATTTTTTGTTTAAAAAAGGATAATATAGTGTAAAACCTAAATAAATGTAAAAAAAAGTAGACATATTAGGTATCGCCGCGTCTGTAAGAATCTGCTCTATAAAAATACCCCATGACCTAATCCCTCAGATGAACACAAAAAAAAAAAAAAAATGTTCCAAAACAGCTATTTTTTGGCAAATTTTCCATTTTAATCCATTTTTTCCAGTGACAAAGCAAGGGTTAACAGCCAAACAAAACTTTATATTTATTACCCTGATTCTGCAGTTTACAAAAACACCCCATATGTGGTTGTAAACTGCTGTATGACCAAACGGCAGGGCGCAGAAGGAAAGGAACGTCATATGGTTTCTGGAAGGCAGATTTTGATGGCCTTTTTTTTGGCACCATGTCCCATTTGAAGAACCTTCTTGTACATAGGAGCAGTATTATAGTAGTTATATTCTTGTACATAGGAGCAGTATTATAGTAGTTATAATCTTGTACATAGGAGGCAGTATTATAGTAGTTATATTCTTGTACATAGGAGCAGTATTATAGTAGTTATATTCTTGTACATAGGAGCAGTATTATAGTAGTTATATTCTTGTACATAGGAGGTAGTATTATAGTAGTTATATTCTTGTACATAGGAGCAGTATTATAGCAGTTATATTCTTGTACATAGGAGGCAGTATTATAGTAGTTATATTCTTGTACATAGGAGCAGTATTATAGTAGTTATATTCTTGTACATAGGAGCAGTATCATAGTAGTTATATTCTTGTACATAGGAGCAGTATTATAGTAGTTATATTCTTGTACATAGGAGCAGTATTATAGTAGTTATATTCTTGTACATAGGAGCAGTATTATAGTAGTTATATTCTTGTACATAGGAGCAGTATTATAGTAGTTATATTCTTGTACATAGGAGGCAGTATTATAGTAGTTATATTCTTGTACATAGGAGCAGTATTATAGTAGTTATATTCTTGTACATAGGAGGCAGTATTATAGTAGTTATATTCTTGTACATAGGAGCAGTATTATAGTAGTTATATTCTTGTACATAGGAGCAGTATCATAGTAGTTATATTCTTGTACATAGGAGCAGTATTATAGTAGTTATATTTTTGTACATAGGAGGCAGTATTATAGTAGTTATATTCTTGTACATAGGAGCAGTATTATAGTAGTTATATTCTTGTACATAGGAGGCAGTATTATAGTAGTTATATTCTTGTATATAGGAGGCAGTATTATAGTAGTTATATTCTTGTACATAGGAGGCAGTATTATAGTAGTTATATTCTTGTACATAGAAGTTAGTATTATAGTAGTTATATTCTTGTACATAGGATCAGTATTATAGTAGTTATATTCTTGTACATAGGAGGCAGTATTATAGTAGTTATATTCTTGTACATAGGAGGCAGTATTATAGTAGTTATATTCTTGTACATAGGAGCAGTATTATAGTAGTTATATTCTTGTACATAGGAGCAGTATTATAGTAGATATATTCTTGTACATAGGAGGCAGTATTATAGTAGTTATATTCTTGTACATAGGAGGCAGTATTATAGTAGTTATATTCTTGTACATAGGAGCAGTATTATAGTAGCTATATTCTTGTACATAGGAGCAGTATTATAGTAGATATATTCTTGTACATAGGAGGCAGTATTATAGTAGTTATATTCTTGTACATAGGAGGCAGTATTATAGTAGTTATATTCTTGTACATAGGAGCAGTATTATAGTAGCTATATTCTTGTACATAGGAGCAGTATTATAGTAGTTATATTCTTGTACATAGGAGCAGTATTATAGTAGTTATATTCTTGTACATAGGAGCAGTATTATAGTAGTTATATTCTTGTACATAGGACACAGTATTATAGTAGATATATTCTTGTACATAGGAGCAGTATTATAGTAGTTGTATTCTTGTACATAGGAGCAGTATTATAGTAGTTATATTCTTGTACATAGCAGCAGTATTATAGTAGTTATATTCTTGTACATAGGAGGCAGTATTATAGTTGTTATATTCTTGTACATAGGAGCAGTATTATAGTAGTTGTATTCTTGTATATAGGAGGCAGTATTATAGTAGTTATATTCTTGTACATAGGAGGCAGTATTATAGTAGTTATATTCTTGTACATAGGAGGCAGTATTATAGTAGTTATATTCTTGTACATAGGGGCAGTATTATAGTAGTTATATTCTTGTACATAGGAGCAGTATTATAGTAGTTATATTCTTGTACATAGGAGGCAGTATTATAGTAGATATATTCTTGTACATAGGAGGCAGTATTATAGTAGTTATATTCTTGTACATAGGAGCAGTATTATAGTAGTTATATTCTTGTACATAGGAGCAGTATTATAGTAGTTATATTCTTGTACATAGGAGCAGTATTATAGTAGATATATTCTTGTACATAGGAGGCAGTATTATAGTAGTTATATTCTTGTACATAGGAGGCAGTATTATAGTAGTTATATTCTTGTACATAGGAGCAGTATTATAGTAGCTATATTCTTGTACATAGGAGCAGTATTATAGTAGTTATATTCTTGTACATAGGAGCAGTATTATAGTAGTTATATTCTTGTACATAGGAGCAGTATTATAGTAGTTATATTCTTGTACATAGGAGCAGTATTATAGTAGTTATATTCTTGTACATAGGAGGCAGTATTATAGTAGTTATATTCTTGTACATAGGAGGCAGTATTATAGTAGTTATATTCTTGTACATAGGAGCAGTATTATAGTAGTTATATTCTTGTACATAGGAGGCAGTATTATAGTAGTTATATTCTTGTACAGAGGAGTAGTATTATAGTAGTTATATTCTTGTACATAGGAGCAGTATTATAGTAGTTATATTCTTGTACATAGGAGGCAGTATTATAGTAGTTATATTCTTGTACATAGGAGGCAGTATTATAGTAGTTATATTCTTGTACATAGGAGGCAGTATTATAGTAGTTATATTCTTGTACATAGGAGGCAGTATTATAGTAGTTATATTCTTGCACGTAGGAGGCAGTATTATAGTAGTTATATTCTTGTACATAGGAAGCAGTATTTATAGTAGTTATATTCTTGTACATAGGAGGCAGTATTATAGCAGTTATATTCTTGTACATAGGAGCAGTATTATAGTAGTTATATACTTGTACATAGGAGGCAGTATTATAGTAGTTATATTCTTGTACATAGGAGCAGTCTTATAGTAGTTATATTCTTGTACATAGGAGGTAGTATTATAGTAGTTATATTCTTGTACATCGGAGCAGTATTATAGTAGTTATATTCTTGTACATAGGAGCAGTATTATAGTAGTTATATTCTTGTACATAGGAGCAGTATTATAGTAGTTATATTCTTGTACATAGGAGCAGTATTATAGTAGTTATATTCTTGTACATAGGAGCAGTATTATAGTAGTTATATTCTTGTACATAGGAGGCAGTATTATAGTAGTTATATTCTTGTATATAGGAGCAGTATTATAGTAGTTATATTCTTGTACATAGGAGCAGTATTATAGTAGTTATATTCTTGTACATAGGAGGCAGTATTATCGTAGTTATATTCTTGTATATAGGAGCAGTATTATAGTAGTTATATTCTTGTATATAGGAGGCAGTATTATAGTAGTTATATTCTTGTACATAGGAGCAGTATTATAGTAGTTATATTCTTGTACATAGGAGCAGTATTATAGTAGTTATATTCTTGTACATAGGAGCAGTATTATAGTAGTTATATTCTTGTACATAGGAGCAGTATTATAGTAGTTATATTCTTGTACATAGGAGCAGTATTATAGTAGTTATATTCTTGTACATAGGAGCAGTATTATAGTAGTTATATTCTTGTACATAGGACACAGTATTATAGTAGATATATTCTTGTACATAGGAGGCAGTATTATAGTAGTTATATTCTTGTACATAGGAGCAGTATTATAGTAGTTATATTCTTGTACATAGGAGGCAGTATTTTAGTAGTTATATTCCTATACATAGGAGCAGTATTATAGTAGTTATATTCTTGTACATAGGAGGCAGTATTATAGTAGTTATATTCTTGTACATAGGAGCAGTATTATAGTAGTTATATTCTTGTACATAGGAGCAGTATTATAGTAGTTATTTTCTTGTACATAGGAGCAGTATTATAGTAGTTATATTCTTGTACATAGGAGCAGTATTATAGTAGTTATATTCTTGTACATAGGAGCAGTATTATAGTAGTTGTATTCTTGTACATAGGAGCAGTATTATAGTAGTTATATTCTTGTACATAGCAGCAGTATTATAGTAGTTATATTCTTGTACATAGGAGGCAGTATTATAGTTGTTATATTCTTGTACATAGGAGCAGTATTATAGTAGTTGTATTCTTGTATATAGGAGGCAGTATTATAGTAGTTATATTCTTGTACATAGGAGGCAGTATTATAGTAGTTATATTCTTGTACATAGGAGGCAGTATTATAGTAGTTATATTCTTGTACATAGGGGCAGTATTATAGTAGTTATATTCTTGTACATAGGAGCAGTATTATAGTAGTTATATTCTTGTACATAGGAGGCAGTATTATAGTAGATATATTCTTGTACATAGGAGGCAGTATTATAGTAGTTATATTCTTGTACATAGGAGCAGTATTATAGTAGTTATATTCTTGTACATAGGAGGCAGCATTATAGTAGTTATATTCTTGTACATAGGAGCAGTATTATAGTAGTTATATTCTTGTACATAGGAGCAGTATTATAGTAGTTATATTCTTGTACATAGGAGCAGTATTATAGTAGTTATATTCTTGTACATAGGAGCAGTATTATAGTAGTTATATTCTTGTACATAGGAGCAGTATTATAGTAGTTATATTCTTGTACATAGGACACAGTATTATAGTAGATATATTCTTGTACATAGGAGGCAGTATTATAGTAGTTATATTCTTGTACATAGGAGCAGTATTATAGTAGTTATATTCTTGTACATAGGAGGCAGTATTTTAGTAGTTATATTCCTATACATAGGAGCAGTATTATAGTAGTTATATTCTTGTACATAGGAGGCAGTATTATAGTAGTTATATTCTTGTACATAGGAGCAGTATTATAGTAGTTATATTCTTGTACATAGGAGCAGTATTATAGTAGTTATTTTCTTGTACATAGGAGCAGTATTATAGTAGTTATATTCTTGTACATAGGAGCAGTATTATAGTAGTTATATTCTTGTACATAGGAGCAGTATTATAGTAGTTGTATTCTTGTACATAGGAGCAGTATTATAGTAGTTATATTCTTGTACATAGCAGCAGTATTATAGTAGTTATATTCTTGTACATAGGAGGCAGTATTATAGTTGTTATATTCTTGTACATAGGAGCAGTATTATAGTAGTTGTATTCTTGTATATAGGAGGCAGTATTATAGTAGTTATATTCTTGTACATAGGAGGCAGTATTATAGTAGTTATATTCTTGTACATAGGAGGCAGTATTATAGTAGTTATATTCTTGTACATAGGGGCAGTATTATAGTAGTTATATTCTTGTACATAGGAGCAGTATTATAGTAGTTATATTCTTGTACATAGGAGGCAGTATTATAGTAGATATATTCTTGTACATAGGAGGCAGTATTATAGTAGTTATATTCTTGTACATAGGAGCAGTATTATAGTAGTTATATTCTTGTACATAGGAGGCAGCATTATAGTAGTTATATTCTTGTACATAGGAGCAGTATTATAGTAGTTATATTCTTGTACATAGGAGCAGTATTATAGTAGTTATATTCTTGTACATAGGAGCAGTATTATAGTAGATATATTCTTGTACATAGGAGGCAGTATTATAGTAGTTATATTCTTGTACATAGGAGGCAGTATTATAGTAGTTATATTCTTGTACATAGGAGCAGTATTATAGTAGCTATATTCTTGTACATAGGAGCAGTATTATAGTAGTTATATTCTTGTACATAGGAGCAGTATTATAGTAGTTATATTCTTGTACATAGGAGCAGTATTATAGTAGTTATATTCTTGTACATAGGAGCAGTATTATAGTAGTTATATTCTTGTACATTGGAGCAGTATTATAGTAGTTATATTCTTGTAGAAAGGAGGCAGTATTATAGTAGTTATATTCTTGTACATAGGAGCAGTATTATAGTAGTCATATTCTTGTACATAGGAGCAGTATTATAGTAGTTATATTCTTGTACATAGGAGGCAGTATTATAGTAGTTATATTCTTGTACATAGGAGGCAGTATTATAGTAGTTATATTCTTGTACATAGGAGCAGTATTATAGTAGTTATATTCTTGTACATAGGAGGCAGTATTATAGTAGTTATATTCTTGTACAGAGGAGTAGTATTATAGTAGTTATATTCTTGTACATAGGAGCAGTATTATAGTAGTTATATTCTTGTACATAGGAGGCAGTATTATAGTAGTTATATTCTTGTACATAGGAGCAGTATTATAGTAGTTATATTCTTGTACATAGGAGCAGTATTATAGTAGTTATATTCTTGTACATAGGAGGCAGTATTATAGTAGTTATATTCTTGTACATAGGAGGCAGTATTATAGTTGTTATATTCTTGTACATAGGAGCAGTATTATAGTAGTTGTATTCTTTTATATAGGAGGCAGTATTATAGTAGTTATATTCTTGTACATAGGAGGAAGTATTATAGTAGTTATATTCTTGTACATAGGAGGAAGTATTATAGTAGTCAGGGATGTTGCTAGGTTAAAATATCCGGGGCCTGGGCCCCTTTTGTTTCATACCTCTCAACTTTTTAAATGAATAAAGACGAACACATTGTGCGGCGTGGCAAATTTTTCTGCACTAGGCCACAAACTCCACCCAAAACATAACTATAAACCTAATCCTACCCAGTCCCCTTAATGCCCCACATAGTAATTATTCCCCCCTTATGCCACCGCACAGTAATTATGCCCACATTGTGTCTTCACAGAATTATGACCAGCTGTGCCCCCAGTAGTATGCTCACATTGTGCTCCCAGTAATAATACCCAGCTGTGCCCCCAGTAATATGCCCATATTGTGCCCCAGTAATATGCCCAACTATGCCCCCCATAATGTGCCTACATTGTGCCTCCCAGTATTATGCCCACATTGTGCCCCCAGTAATATGCCCACATTTTGGCCCCAGTAATATGCATGCATTGTGCCCAGCCAGTAATATGCCCACATTGTGCTCCCCAGTAATATGCCCACATTGTGCCCCCCAGTAATATGCCCACATTGTGCTCCCCAGTAATATGCCCACATTGTGCTCCCCAGTAATATGCCCACATTGTGCTCCCCAGTAATATGCCCACATTGTGCTCCCCAGTAATATGCCCACATTGTGCTCCCCAGTAATATGCCCACATTGTGCTCCCCAGTAATATGCCCACATTGTGCTCCCCAGTAATATGCCCACATTGTGCTCCCCAGTAATATGCCCACATTGTGCTCCCCAGTAATATGCCCACATTGTGCCCCCCAGTAATATGCCCACATCATGCTCCCCAGTAATATGCCCACATTGTGCCCCCAGTAATATGCCCACATTGTGCCCCTCACAGAATGTAAAAAAATAAATAAACACCACATACTTACCTTGTTCCTAGCAGCAGCAGCAGGACATCGGCTGCTCTAGTCTGTGAAGGAGGCGGAGCCGAGGCTGACTGCTGGCCAGCCCCGCCCCCGCACAGACCAGAGGTGTGGAGAGCGGGCCGGGGGAGGGATGATGAAGCAGGGAACCGATGTCGGCGATTGCTCTCTGCTTCACTATGCATATGTCTCTGCTTCCTATGGAGGCAGAGACAGCTGCCAGAAAGCGGGACATACCTCCCCCGTATCGGGACAGCGGGACAGCCACTGTAATCCGGGACTGTCCCGCCGGATCCGGGACGTTTGGGAGGTACGATGTTTTGTCCCCAGCCCCGAATGTACTGCCTGCCAGATAGATCCAACTGTATTGCAGTCCTCAGGAGGGCAATACATTTGAATCTAATGCCCTGCAAGAGCTGAATGACCTTTGATGACATCACAGGTCATGTGATCAGTTCTAAATGCAGTAGCTGAAGAGGACCTGCGATGACGTCACCGTCATGTGACCAGTGCAGGAGAGGACGGCTCAGCAGTGAAGAGAAGCCCTGGGAAGAGGCTGAGGTGAGGTCTGCTACATGAGGAGAGGTAAGTGAAGATTACTCAGTGTGAGAGGCAGAGCAATGTTGGGAGTTGTAGTTATTTAACTGGGACTGTATGTTAGGGCTGAAGGGACGGAAGTTGTTTACATGGGACAGTGTGATGGAGTGGGACATGGGACTGAAAGTTGAGGAGTTGATGTTATTTACACGGGAATGTATGGTGGAGGTAGCAGGGGCAGGGTGATGTTATTTACATGGGACCATATGTTGAAGGCGGCTGGGGAGGGAGTGATATTGTTTACATGAGACTGAATGTTAAGGTGTAATGTCATTTACATGGGACCGCATGTTGGAGGTGGCTAGGGAGGGGGTGATATTATTTACATGGGACTGTATGTTGAAGGCGGCTGGGGAGGGGGTGATGTTCTTTATGTGGGACTGTATATTGGAGGGGGCAGGAGAAATGGTGTAATTTTATTTACATGGGACTGTATTTTGGAGGGGGCTGTAGATAGAGAGGGATGTTATTTACATGGGACTGTATATTGGAGGGGGCTGTAGATAGAGAGGTATGTTATTTACATGGGACTGTATATTTTAGGGGGCTGGAGATAGGAATGTTATTTACATGGGACTGTATATTGGAGGGGGCTGGAGAGATGGTGTGATGGTATTTACATGGGACTCTATGGCAGAGGGAGGGAAATCGTGTTATTTACATTGGACTATATGGTGGAGGGGATGAGGAATTATAATTTCGGAGGACACTAAAGGGAGGAATATAACTACAGGGGGCACTGTAGAGGCATTATAACAGTAGGGGGCATTATAAATACAGGGGGCACTGTAGAGGCATTATAACAGTAGGGGGCATTATAAATACAGGGGGCACTGTAGAGGCATTATAACAGTAGGGGGCATTATAAATACTGGGGACACTGTAGAGGCATTATAACAGTAGGGGGCATTATAAATACAGGGGGCACTGTAGAGGCATTATAACAGTAGGGGGCATTATAAATACTGGGGACACTGTAGAGGCATTATAACAGTAGGGGGCATTATAAATACAGGGGGCACTGTAGAGGCATTATAACAGTAGGGGGCATTATAAATACCGGGGGCACTGTAGAGGCATTATAACAGTAGGGGGCATTATAAATACCGGGGGCACTGTAGAGGCATTATAACAGTAGGGGGCATTATAAATACTGGGGGCACTGTAGAGGCATTATAACAGTAGGGGGCATTATAAATACTGGGGGCACTGCAGAGGCATTATAACAGTAGGGGGCATTATAAATACCGGGGGCACTGTAGAGGCATTATAACAGTAGGGGGCATTATAAATACTGGGGGCACTGTAGAGGCATTATAACAGTAGGGGGCATTATAAATACTGGGGGCACTGTAGAGGCATTATAACAGTAGGGGGCATTATAAATACCGGGGGCACTGTAGAGGCATTATAACAGTAGGGGGCATTTTAAATCCAGGGGACATTATAGACATTCTTATTACTACTGGGGGCTCTATAGGAGGGACTTATAGATCCGCCTTATTTCAACTAAGGGCACTATGGGGGGGTCCTTATTACTACAGAGGGGTCTGTAGAAAACTTTATTACCACTGGGGGAACAATAGGAGGGCCTTATTTCTACGGAGGGCTCTGTGAGGGTATTATTAATACTCGGGGGCTCTTCTACTAATGGAGGCACTCTTGGGGAGCACTGTCACTGTTGGGGGCAGTATTACTATTGAGGGCATTCTAGAAGTGAATGACTATTGATTGGACTATGAGGAGTACTGTTACTATGGGGAAGATTATCTGTATGGCTCTCATTTTTCTTCAGGATAGTATTTGGGGGTACAAAAAAGTGAGGAAGCTAAGATGTCCGTGCGTCACACTCTGCAGAGACGAGACACGGCTGAGAGAAGTTGTCCAGACCAAATGGAGAAGATGATGAGATCTATATCAGAGGAGACTTCACCTGAGAGGTCCTGGATGTGAGAGGTACGTGCTGCTGTATAGCAAGTACAGCAAAATGTCTTCAGTGCTAGCTTTGTGGGGGTGGAAGGGCTTTTGGTCAACTTCGGGAGTTAGGCCATATTCATTAGTGCTTGGGACCCTGATCTTTTGTGACCCCAGCAACGCCCCTGATAGTTGTTATATTCTTGTACATTATTACAGTTATCTTCTTGTGCATTTGCTCTTCTGCAAAGATTTAGTAGTTTTTTTTATTTCTTCAGGACAATCTGCCCATTTAGACACGAATCTCAGAACTCCATGTTTATTCCATGAAATCCTGATTGTTCCTGGTTTCCTCTGTGGTCTGCACACAGCTCAGTTTTATTTGCTATCACAATTATGGATATTCTGTTTGACTAGTACGGTGTATTCTCCACTTCAAGTGGTCTTTACTAAAACATCAAGGGGTCATTTATTATACTGAAATACGCTTATAATAGGCAGATTTCTGGCCCAGATACGACTTTTTCCCGCTCACGCCAGGTCTAAAAATGTGGGCATGGAATGGGCGGGGAAGGAGAGGGGTCGGCAGGCCCGTCTCATTTACCATTTTCTATGCCTGTTTCAGGCGTATAAAATGGTGTAAATGTGAGACAGCTCGGAACCTGTCTTAGATTTAGAACTGGCGCTGGATGCACTGAAGTTGTGGAGAGGCCTTCACCACTACATAACTCCGGCGGGACCACCGCCAGCTTACGGGTTTATTAAGACTTAATAAAGTTAATTAAGGCTACTTCACACTGGCGTTTTGGCTTTCCGTTTGTGAGATCCGTTCAGGGCTCTCACAAGCGGTCCAAAACGGATCGGTTTTGCCCTAATGCAATCTGAATGGAAAAGGATCCGCTCAGAACGCGTCAGTTTGCCTCCGTTCCGTCTCCATTCCGCTCTGGAGGCCGCCTGCAGCATTTTGGTGTCCATCTGATGAAACTGAGCCAAACGGATCCGTTCTGACACACAATGTAAGTCAATGTGGACGGATCCGTTTTCTATGACACAATAGAAAACGGATCCGTCCCCCATTGACTTTCAATGGTGTTCACGACGGGTCCGTCTTGGCTATATTAAAGATAATACAAACGGATCCGTTCTGAACGGATGCAGATGGTTGTATTATCTGAACGGATCCGTCTGTGCAGATCCATGATGGATCCGCACCAAACGCAGGTGTAAAAGTCATTAATAAATGTGTAGTAATTAAGTCTTAATAAATGTTCTTCTAAATCTATTGTGGCCACTGTTGGGAACACAGAATTTAGTGGCCACAATGTACACATAGCTTCCTACTCCCACCAGATCTATCAGTCACAGTTAGGGCCCCTTTCAACTGTTCATCAATTGTTCATTGGGTAATTGGCTCCTTCATGTGGTCACCTAAATCATCGTTTGCCGGCAGCAGATCGTGGTATCTAAACAATCTCTGCTGTCAGCAAACAATGATTCTGTATGGGGACGAGCGATGACATTAGTGGTCACTGCTCCCCACAATATGGAGGGGATCACTGAATGTACAGCAAGGCTTTTGGAGATACTTTTATAACCCTTTCCAGCTTTATGCAAGTCAACAATTCTTAATCGTAGGTCTTCTGAGAGCTCTTTTGTGCGAGGCATCATTCACATCAGGCAATGCTTCTTGTGAAAAGCAAACCCAGAACTGGTGTGTGTTTTTATAGGGCAGGGAAGCTGTAACCAACACCTCCAATCTCCTCTCATTGATTGGACTCCAGTTGGCTGACACCTCACTCCAATTAACTCTTGGAGATGTCATTAGTCTAGGGGTTCACATACTTTTTCCACCTGCACTGTGAATGTTTACATGGTGTGTGCAATAAAAACATGGTAACATTTAATTCTTTGTGTGTTATTAGTTTAAGCAGACTGTGATTTTATCACAAGACACGGAGGCGAGTATTGCTTTTAACTTCCTTTACTGTTACCATAGCAGCAAAGAATGAATATGTCAATCAAAAGAAAAACCATAGTAACCAACTCCTCCCCACTATCCCAGCATATAATGACTCCACACTCTGGGATCATCCTCTTTCTTTGCTGCTACCATGGCAGATAAGTACCCTCTATGATAGAGTGTCGTTTTATGCATTTTATGTATTTCTATATTGCTTTACAAGCCTTCTTTGTTTAGCTTGTTTGCACTGTATCCAGGTTTTCTCTCCCTAGCCTTGCTTGCTGAGGTCCCCCCCCTCTATTGCTCCGGTCATTTTTTTGCCACCAGCTTGTGGGATCGTTTATATTCCTCCCTTCCCTACCATCCCCATCGGTCAGGCTTTTTGTTGGTTTTCTCGGCGCTTACCGTTTCCCTGGGCTGTTAATCTTTTCCCATCACAGTTGTTCGGCCGTAGTCTCGCGACACCTGAGACTTCGGCCGCCATTCATATCTCACAGAGCCGTCCACCCTTCCGAAATCTCGCGATACACGAGATTTCAGCCGCTTCTTGTGCCGCTTTTCGCGCCACTCGTTCCCCTGACGTCATCTCGCTGAGTTCTCGCGGGATCTCGGCACCTTGCACCGGTACGTGTCGCGCCTTCACCACACTTCTCCTGCCTCCTTCTGTGCCGGTTTTTTGTAGGTAAGTAAACACCCACGGCGCCCATTATCTCTCCTTCTGTCTCAGACCCTCATTATGCTTCTCTTTCCTTTCCAGGTTCTTGCTAGGTCTGGTGGTCTGGGGTGAATTACTCCTGCCATCACTGTTAGCCTCATTGTACCTTTCACCCTCATGTCTCGCCACAGTGCCCCTTCCACCCCTAGACAGGGGGCCCCCATTACCCCCCCTATTCCATCTGCGGTAATCGGCCACAGGGATGAGACCTCACAGGAGGCACAAAACGCTGCACTACAGCAATCTATATCCTGTGCGATCATGGCTGCTATGGGCTCTATGTCCTCAGCACTTTCACAATCTATATCCCAGGCCATATGCGCTCAGTCTTCTGCTGACCTGAACAGGCCATCTGCCTCCAGAACCTCTGTGACCGATGGTAACCCATCACATGACCACGCGGTTGTCCCGCGAAAAAGAGCCTGCACGCGACAGGCAGAACGATCTCGCGCATGGAAAACGGCCAGGACTCTTCCTGAGCCACTGTCTGATTCAGATAAGGAATCGATTGAGGAGGCATTGATTGAGTCTCACTATGACTCTATAGACGAGCTTGAGGATGTGGCGGTTGATCCTTTAGATTTAATGCCCGATCCCAAGCCATCCACACCCGTGGCTACTAGACAAGAGGGTCAGTCCTCTCTGGATGACATTCTAGTTGATTCCCTGGGCACCCCACTATTCAATCCTGACGAGCTCCATCATCCCCGCTCCGCTGAATGGCTCCCCGCCACTCACGTTGCTCAATATTTGGAAGCAAAAATCCGCAATCCTTTAAATAAGGAATCACGCAACAAGTTGCGAGCGGAATGCCCTCGCCCCCTTATTCCCAATAAGGTGTGTGAGACTCCTACGGTGGACCCGAAGATGGTCCAATTCCTAACTAAAACAAGATTTAACCCTAAAAAAGGGCTAGATTCGGCCTTGCGGGCCGTACAAGATAAACTCCTAGATATTACGGGACCCCTAGCCAGGATCTTTGACATGGCGGAATCCGCCAAGGCAGAAGGCAGATCTGTAGACCCCATTGAATTGGGGGGATGGGTCCAGAGGGCCATATGCATTGCTGGCAATGTAAATACCTCATTAGCCATAGAACGGCGTAAAGCCATTCTGATGAAGGTGGAGCCAAAGCTCTCCAACCTTGCATTATCAGAGGCGGGCAAGAATGCCCAGGGCCTTCTATTTGGAGACTCCTTCATAAAGGAGTTGGGTAGATATGTTGGAGCATTCACGGCCCTAGATAAAGCCCAAACATCCATGAAGAGGGTATTTAACACCCGTTTCTCCAATAGGGCCGGCAGTTCTAGGGGCCGTCTGTCCGGCCGGTCCGATTTTCATTCCCGAGGCACGGGAAGAGGCTCCTTCAACTACAGATCCTCACTCCAGGATCCCAGGCACCAGCCTTCCTTTTTCCCCTCCCGGGGCGCTTCAGGACGTTCCAGAGGTTTCCGTGGAGCTCCCTCCTATCGACGACCAGTTGGTAAGTGCTCCAATTGCTCTAACGATGTGTTTTTCAACAGATTGTGTCGGGGGCAGACTCCGTCACTTTTTCAATGCCTGGTCAGAGATCACCTCAGACCGGTGGGTGCTGGACACCATAAAGGGTTTCACCATAGATTTGGTTGCCTCCCCAAACCTCCTTCCCGCCCCCCACCCCATTCACCTCTCCGAGCCGCTCCGACAGCTCTTACACAGGGAACTAGAGGACTTAGTCCACAAGCAGGCGATAGAACGTACTACCCCTCACACCACAGGCGTGATCAGCAATATGTTTCTGGTACAGAAAAAAGGCGGTCAAATGCGCCCAGTTATCAATTTAAAATCCCTCAACTCACTGGTACAGTATCGCCATTTCAAGATGGAAGGCATCCATCTTTTGAGGGACATGCTCCTTCCAGGCGACTGGATGGTCAAACTCGACCTCAAGGATGCATATCTCACGGTCCCGGTGGCCCCATCCTCCAGGGATCTTCTTCGCTTCCTCTGGGGAGACCAAATTTGGCGCTTCACCTGCCTACCATTCGGCCTCTCGTCCGCCCCTTGGTGTTTCACCAAGGTGATGAAACCTGTGGTATCTTGGCTCCGCTGCAGAGGGGTACGCATGATAATTTATCTGGACGATATTCTTATCATGGCACAGAATCCGTTCCTTCTCCGCAAACACCTTTCCATGGCCACCAGGCTCCTCTCAGGGCTAGGTTTTATCATAAACCAGGAGAAATCTTGCCTCACACCATCAACGTCAATGGAATTCCTGGGTTTCCGAATAGATTCCGTTTCCATGACCCTTCACCTCCCTCTGTCCAAAGTCCGATCCATTCGCAAAGAGTTGCGACATGCACTACTCCTACCTCAATTGTCACTACGACACCTGGCACGTCTAATAGGACTTCTAGCGGCATCTATCCAGGCCATATTTCCAGCACCCTTACACTACCGAGCCCTTCAGAGGCTCAAGATTGCCCATCTCCGGACTGGGGCCACGTACTCGGACATGATCACTCTGGACTCAGAGACGAGGGATGAACTACAGTGGTGGATCCAGAACCTATCGGTCTGGAATGGCAAGGCCTTATTCGGTCCGGTCCCGGACTTGATCATAGAGTCGGACGCCAGCCTGCGCGGTTGGGGAGCCCACTGCAATGGGATTTCCACCGGAGGCCCCTGGTCCTCCGAGGAATCTCGTCTCCATATCAACGGCCTAGAACTGCTGGCAGGGTCTCTGGCGATTCGCAGTTTCGCCAATGGCACGCTCACTACCTGTATCAGACTGCGGATGGACAACGTGTCCGCGGTCCGATACGTCAACGGGATGGGCGGAACTCGTTCCTCAGTTCTCACCTACCTAGCTCAGGATTTTTGGGAATTCTGCCTCGCCAAGGGCATTGTAGTGATAGCGGAACATCTTCCCGGCCTCCACAATACGTTGGCAGACTGGAATTCGCGTTACTTCACGGATTCCAGCGATTGGAAGTTAGACGAGGAGGTATTCCTAGCTATATCATCTCGCTGGGGTCCTCCTTCGGTGGATTTATTTGCCAATCGTTTGAACGCCCAGATATCCAGGTTCTTCAGCTGGCGGCCGGATCCTCTGGCAGAAGCAGTAGATGCATTCCTACAACAGTGGAGGGGAGCATTGATGTATGCCTTTCCCCCATTTGCCTTGATTCCCCGGGTTCTCCTCCAAGTGCAACACCAAGCTGCGGAGTTGGTCCTAGTTCTACCTCTGTGGCGATCCCAGCCCTGGTTCCCTTTGGTCCTGGACCTGTTGGTGCAACCTCCTCTCCTCCTTCCGAATCTCCCTTTTCTGCTGCGGGACCCGTCGGGGGAGGCCCACCCCCTCATTCAAACAGGTTTACTTCGCCTTCTCGCTTGCAGGATCTCGGGTGTTCCGGCTCGCTGTCTGGAGTTTCGAACACAACTGTTTTCTTATTGGAGAACGCATGGGCTCCCGGTACCAGACGGGCTTATCGAGCCGCCTGGGACGCTTGGGCTCGTTGGTGCGGAGAACGCGATCTGGATCCCCTTCGAGCCCCTGTAGTTTCAGTCCTGTCATTCTTGTCTTCCTTGTATGATTCCGGTAAGGCTTATCGTACGATAAACCTCTACAGGTCGGCGATATCCTCTAGACACGAGGGTTTTGAGGGTTGTCCTGCGGGTCAACATCCTCTAGTGTGTCGCTTGTTGAAAGGCTCTCGTCTGGCTCGACCTCCCAGACCTCGGTTCTCTACAACTTGGGATGTGGGGTTAGTTTTAAACTTTTTATCCTCATGGTCTCCTAATGACCAGTTGTCCCTTCGCCAGCTTTCAGCGAAGTTAGTGACATTGTTATGTCTCATCTCTTGTAAGAGGGTTTCCGATGTCCGGGCCCTGGACTACGATGCGCGGTCTTTTACCCCGGATGGGGTTCTCTTTAACATTTCCAGACGTACCAAGACGGGCATTCGTTCAGTCTCTTATCCTGCTTTCCGGCAGTCCCCGCAACTTTGTCCGGTTGCATGCCTACAGGAGTATGAATTTCGTACTGCTTCTCTACGTACCCCTACTTTTCCTAATCTATTTATCTCTTTTAGGAGACCCTATGCTCCAGTCTCCAGTGTGACCCTGTCGCGCTGGGTTAAAGAAATCATGAGTCAGGCAGGTATTGACACCAATATCTTCACGGCTCATTCTGTCCGCAGTGCCTCTGCAACCTCCATGTCGACCTCAGGGGCCCGTCTGGAGGACGTTATGCGCTTGGCGGACTGGTCTAGGGTTTCCACTTTTCGTGAATTTTATTTTCGTCCCGCTTCACATGCTTTTGATTCTGTCATTTCTCAGCTTTAAACTAGCAATACGAAGCCTCCGTGTCTTGTGATAAAATTTCATGATTTTCCTATTTTATGACGTAAAGTCATGATTTTATTAAAGACACGGAGGCGAGTATTGCCCACCCTTCCCACCCCTTCCTGGATTGTCTTGAATGTGGATTTATTTTCTCCATCGCTTGTTCTGACATATTTTCTGTATTATTTATTTATTTCTGATTTGAGATTTAGGTTTGAATTTTCATTCCATTGCCTTGTGAGTCTATCTCGATTTTTTCACCCTACAGGCTGAGACGTCGTTTTCTCTACAGTTCCGGTTCAGAGTACGGGGTTGATTCCGTTACACCGTCGAAGACCGTTGCTCCTTCTGTTGAAGAGTTTGGTTTGAAGGTTCAAGTTGTCGGTTGCGGTCCGGGATGCTTACTTTCCGGAAGAGTTCTGCAGTTGGAATAGCTGCTCAAAGAAAGAGGATGATCCCAGAGTGTGGAGTCATTATATGCTGGGATAGTGGGGAGGAGTTGGTTACTATGGTTTTTCTTTTGATTGACATATTCATTCTTTGCTGCTATGGTAACAGTAAAGGAAGTTAAAAGCAATACTCGCCTCCGTGTCTTTAATAAAATCATGACTTTACGTCATAAAATAGGAAAATCATGAAATTGTCTATTGTTGTGACTTAGATGAAGATCAGATCACATTTTATGACCAATTTGTGCAGAAATCCATATCATTCCAAAGGGTTCACATACTTTTTCTTGCAACTGTAAGTACATCTTTCTCCTTCACTAACGAGCAAGTGTTTTGTCGGGAAGAAACCCTTCCCGACAATCATCTGCCCAATTGAGCAGTGTAAAGGGTCCTTTAACGGATCTACACATTCTCCAGTGTCACAAGACCACTGTTTTTGGATAACATTTGATTCTCTCCTGTCCTTCATGTCACACATCCAATCCCTTACTGTCTTCTGCTGTTTACAACTCAAAAACATTTCTCATATGCGTTCCTTCCTCAACCACGAGCCACCAAAATTCTAGTGCATGTCCTCTCCATCTCCTTCTCTGTCCCTTTTCCATGACCTTTGGTCCAATTCTTCACCAGCGGCTTAATAATAATGCAGTTCCTTTAGTAAGGAGTCCTTTACAGGTTCTCACCACCTGTTAGTGAATATAACCAACCAGGTCTGGGCTAACTCTACCCAGCGGGCCCCATGAGGGCTCCTTTGTTTACATCTATGGTATGGACACCCTGTGTGTAGGTGTTATAATAATCAGTACTGCAGGGTATCTTGAGTGGCACCAAGCAGTGCAGCCCCTTTGTTATACTGCTGCAATATGTTGCTTGAGGGGAGATTTCTTGTTGCTTCTGCTGGACAATACATCTCACTTTGGGGTAAAGAGTCCCGTATTGGGTTTTGTGAGTGCAAGCTTGGTTGACGAAGCTTTATCTACTACTATATCATTTGAATGTCCTAATTTGTTGATAGCTGTCCTGCTAAAGTTAGTACGGGAGGTCCTTCAAGTGCCCTTACTTACTGTGTGGTTGACCTGTCTTTAAAGAATCTGCATTAAATCCACAGCTGGTCAACTAATTTGTCACTTGTGAGGTTGTAATTCCCCAGTTCCCTTGGGATCTTCCATATCTTCCTCCACTTGTTTTCCAGATAATTCCCAATCTTCTCTACTTCCAGAGATAAAACTCATTCCTGGTGGAAGACCTTCTCAAGGAGGAATGTAAATGAGACAAATCACTTACCATTACTGCACAATCAGTAAGAATTAGGGAGACAAAAAGAGAACGAGAGGCGACCTCCAAGTGTGAGGACCGTCGAGAGAATGTGAGGAGCCTAAGACACGACAAGTGTCCAGCACCACTACCAGCTAAAGACATCCAGGAGCAATAGTGCTGTGTACCCCAAATAGTAGGGTACATTGTGCTGTATCCCAAGGGTCGGTGTGTCATTATCCTGTACCCCGGATGTCAGTGTTATTATCCCATACCCCAAGTGTCAGTGTTATTATCCCATACCCCAAGTGTCAGTGTCATTCTCCTGTACCCCAAGTGTCAGTGTCATTCTCCTGTACCCCAAGTGTCAGTGTCATTATCCTGTACCCCAAGTGTCAGTATCATTATCCTGTACCCCAAGTGTCAGTGTCATTATCCTGTACCCCAAGTGTCATTATCCTGTACCCCAAGTGTCATTATCCTGTACCCCAAGTGTCATTATCCTGTACCCCAAGTGTCAGTGTCATTATCCTGTACCCCAAGTGTCAGTGTCATTATCCTGTACCCCAAGTGTCAGCGTCATTATCCTGTACCCCAAGTGTCAGTGTTATTATCCCATACCCCAAGTGTCAGTGTCATTCTCCTGTGCGCCAAGTGTCAGTGTCATTCTCCTGTACCCCAAGTGTCAGTGTCATTATCCTGTACCCCAAGTGTCAGTATCATTATCCTGTACCCCAAGTGTCAGTGTCATTATCCTGTACCCCAAGTGTCAGTGTCATTATCCTGTACCCCAAGTGTCAGTGTCATTATCCTGTACCCCAAGTGTCAGTGTCATTATCCTGTACCCCAAGTGTCAGTGTCATTTTCCTGTATCCCAAGTGTCAGTGTCATTATCCTGTACCCCGAGTGTCAGTGTCATTATCCTGTACCCCGTGTGTCAGTGTCATTATCCTGTACCCCAAGTGTCAGTGTCATTATCCTGTACCCCAAGTGTCAGTGTCATTATCCTGTACCCCAAGTGTCAGTGTCATTATCCTGAACCCCAAGTGTCAGTGTCATTATCCTGTACCCCAAGTGTCAGTGTCATTATCCTGTACCCCAAGTGTCAGTGTCATTATCCTGTACCCCGAGTGTCAGTGTCATTATCCTGTACCCCGAGTGTCAGCGTCATTATCCTGTACCCAAGTGTCAGTATCATTATCCTGTACCCCCAGTGTCAGTGTCATTATCCTGTACCCCAAGTGTCAGTGTCATTATCCTGTACCCCAAGTGTCAGTGTCATTATCCTGTACCCCAAGTGTCAGTGTCATTATCCTGTACCCCAAGTGTCAGTGTCATTATCCTGTACCCCGTGTGTCAGTGTCATTATCCTGTACCCCAAGTGTCAGTGTCATTATCCTGTACCCCAAGTGTCAGTGTCATTATCCTGTACCCCAAGTGTCAGTGTCATTATCCTGTACAATCCAGGATTGCAGATGTGATAAGGGACCTCAAATCCGTTCCTAGTCCCCTAATCAGGTCCACAGTATTGTAGTCACCTATCAGCTGGGGTTCATTCCGATTTTCAGATGACATATTTCTTATAAATAGGACGGGTGACATCACAGCATGATCTGGGGCTGAGACTTTTCCATGAAGCTTATTTCTTATTTTGTTGCTATTTTGATCTAATTCTTGGGCTGTTTTTATCCCTAAATGCACCAAAAATGTTCTGACATGACGGCCGGAGACGGGGAGGGGGGAAAGATGTGTAGAGAGTCAGCCCTGTGTTTAGCTCAGCCTGAAAACACGTCTTCCTAAAATAGCAGATATCTGGGTCCGGAGAATTGCTCACATCTCCGTGTTGTCATCCGCTGGAAGAACGCCCCGCGCTCCTGATTACACATGCACCAGTTATGTCATGGTGCAATGTCACACAGATCAAGGGAACTTTGAGACTCTTGAGAATTTATCGGAAGCTGAAGGTAGCAATTAAAGGTGTTAAAATGGCTTGAAAAATGAAACGAGCCATACTCACCGATCCCCGTCACGGGTGTTCTGAACCTTACCAGATCCCCCACTGGTCTATACGTCCGGGCACCGCGTAACACACAGGACATGCTCAGACAATCGCCTCCCGAGGTGCCTCATCACTGTGGCTAGTGATTGGCTGAGGGGGATTTCCTGCATGTCGAGAGGCGCCAGGAAGTGGAAACCAGCGGGTATCGGTGAAGTGAGTATTGTTTTTTTTTATTATTTTTTTAACCTGTTTCCCATTTTCTAAGAATTTTTTACCTGCTGGACCAAATTTCAAAGTTTTTGATTTTAGGGAAGTAAAGTATCATTTCCAAGTAAGAAGAAACCTTTTAAGGCAAACTATTCAAGTCCAACCCCAGATCCACCCAAAAATACCCAAAAAAGATCTTTGCCCCCGGGCGATCCTGCCAAAAACAGGACAGTTAGTCAAGATGCCCTGAGTTGTTCCATATAATCATGGTTCCATATAAGCTTTAAGAAAATATTGCACCATGGCAAAAACTGACATATCGTCATATTATTAATGAGATAAGGAGAGTGATTGATTCCAAAAATAATAATCTAATGAATCATAAAAACAATAAAAAATGATCAACATGAATAGTAATTATATATTGCATGCCAACATGATTACAAACATTATAAGACATTATTAAAAATAATTCAAATATGAGTAATAAAAATAGCACTAATGATATCATGTGTAAAAATAAAACTGGTGTAAAATAAATGATAAAATAATAATAATAAAAAAAATATATAATAGTATAAACTATTAGAAAATAATGGTAATAATCATAAAAAATTTATCCTCGTAATGTCATCTGTTTTTTGCGCAGCTCAAGTTTTGCAGTTTTCAATCCATAAGGATTTATTAGGGCAGATTTCCTAATTCTGGTGCATATGGTGTTCGCCATATTTGCTGAATGACACTTTTTGAGCCCCGCTTGGCTAGTAGGCATGGCTCCGAGACGGTGGCTTAACTAGAGTCATAGGGGCTCCTGGACAAGGTTTGGACCTGTGCCCCTCGTCTTCTCCGTGGTGTGGCTAAGGTCTATAAAGATATATGACCCCCCTCATAGACAATCTCCTGTATATAATACTACAGTCAGACAGTTAACAAATAATACCAGTATACAAATAACATATACAGTATGGTCACCTTACTGTTAACGAACAAAATCCAGTAAACAAAGACCAATATTACCAGTAATAGCACTGGCCAAATAATACCACCAGACCATGAACACAAATTACCACCACCAAGTGACTGAATACCTCCACACTGAATACAAACTGGAATTACCACAATACAGGCGCCATACACTGACGGATATCAGTTGTACAGATATGCAAATGAATACAGTACAGTTCTATCCAGTGACTAAAGTGAGATTAGCTTTGATTGGAATAGTTCACTTTCCCTTTTCTTCTTCATCCAGCCCAGATCACCATACAGACTTCCTCCAGCCACCTTAGTGTCCATTACATCAGTAAAGTGAGGCCGGACGAAGCGGCACGCTTCAGGGGAGGCCGGCATGAGGGGTTTTGTGAGCAAGGGTCAGGGAAGGTAAGGGTTAAGTGGATGAGTGCAGGAAAAGGGGGGAGGAGCTAGAAAGGGGCGGGGAGCGGCAGGCTGAAGTAGTGGTGAGGCAGGTCAGCGCCTGCCATTTTAGGAGCAGAGAGCCAGCATCTGGCAGAGAGCCAACATCTTCTGAACTGCAGCATCGGATTCAGCAATGGCAGAAGCAGTGGAGGTGATGCTGCGGCGCTTGAGGGAAGCGGCGGACACCAGGGGCAGCGACTGGCTGGAGCAGCAGGTGACCGCATTGCTAGGGGGGGCGGAGGTGGGTACGTCTAGCCCTACTCCAGCAGCTACACGGCCGCGGCGGGTACGGCCGCCGGCGCGCCTGAGCCCTGATTTACCCCCCCGGGTCCGGCGCCGTGTCAGGAGCCCCACAAGGGACCCTCCACGCCGGGAGCATTCTAAGGCTATTGCGGCCTCCCGGCGTGGGAGGAATCCATATGTCCGGCGGGACCCTCCAGAGGCTGTGGGGCCTCCCCCTCAGCCCATCGCGGCAGCAACAGGGGAGTCAGGACCTGGTTCTGCAGGATCCCCTCCTGTCCCCAGGAGTCGGAGGCCTGCTCAGCGTGGGAGAGGTAGTGGCAGCAGAGGCAGCAGCGGGGCTGCGCGGTCGGCCAGGGCGGCCCGGCGCAGGCCCTTACAGGATGAGCCCCTTTCAGTGGCACACGAGGCTGCGCCTGTAGGTGCCAGGGACGGGCGCAGGCCTTGCCATGATGCGCTTCTTACAGAGGAGGAGGACGAGGCTGTTCTGGACGGCTCCCCGCCCCAGAGCAGGCCTCTTGGGCATGAAGACAGGCGTGCAGATGCTTATATGGAGGACAGGGAGTTGCGCAGGCCATTTCCTGAGGGCGGACAGTTTGCTACTGGTCCTGACACCATGGAAGACAGAGGGCGTCCCAGAGCCATTCCTAACGCACCCAGCAGTGATCCGGCTGGGGTGCTGCCGGCGAACAGCGCAAGTACCCATCAAAGGAATGTCGTGGATCCAGGAGTCGTCCGTCAGGAAGCAGGACCTGCGGCTGCCGGGTTCACAGCACCCGGGCAGCTAGGTGAGACATCACTGGGAACACTGTTATCTATATTTAATGTGGCGCCTGGGGCGGGGGGGGAGCAATAGTGCTATTATCGGTGGTTTGGGGCGCTTGCTGTGTGGTTTAGCTGGGGTTAGTCAGGATAGGGGGGCAACGGGGGCTACCCCCTTAGCAGCGTGGGGGTTGGGGGCAGAAAATAGCAATGTACCGGCGACCGCTAACAATAGTAATGTAGCAGTGGCCAATAGCACAAGTGTAGCCGAATCAGTGTCAGTGCAGACGCAGGCGGGAGGTGAGGAGGATAGGCCCAGATTAGATGACGCCGCAAAAGGGGAGGTGTATGTTTGCTTTGAGGGTCCCCTGGGAGCGCATTTGAAAACGGAGGTGCGTGAGAAAATTTGGAAGGGAGAGTATATAGAAATTTTTTCGCTGCTTCCGTTGGAGCGGTTCAACCTTGATGTGGTAAAAAAGGACGGAGTAAGAAAGGAGGATGATGATAAGCGTCGCTATCGCCTTATCCCTAGGTCATTTAGTAATTGGCTACAGGCCTTTGCTATTTTGGCAAGTGTGATTGGGGAGAAGAGTCCGGAATGCTGTTCCCCTTTATTTTGCTATCTGGATGCTATTGGGGAAGCCTATAGAGTGTATGGGGGTTCCGGGTGGTTACGGTATGACGAGCAGTTTCGTCAGAGGAAAGCGGTCCGTCCTAATATGAGATGGGACCATAAGGACATTGCGTTATGGATGAGGGTGACAGCGCCAGGTAGGAGTGGTCAGTCCTTTCGGAGTGAGTCAGGGGTTGGGGTACAGCAAGGTACAGGGACGCCCCCAGTTGGAAGAGGATACTGCTTCCTTTTCAATGAGGGAAGTTGCAAATTCGGCCAAAAATGCAAATTTAGGCATGAATGTTCCGTGTGTGGCGGGGGCCATGGGGCTAGCAGATGTTTTAGAGGGGGTAGACAAAGGGGGGGGGATAGTTTTGCAAAAGGGGCAGACCCCAGTGCGAGTGGAAAGGATGGTGGGGCATCTAAATAGATATCCGAACCAGGAGTTAGCTGAATTTTTGTATTCAGGGTTTAAGTTCGGTTTTCATATACCTTCACACCCGTTACCAGTCTTAGAGAAGCGGAAGAATTTGCGCTCGGCATTGCAGTTCCCGGACATAGTGACAGGAAAGTTAGCTAAAGAGGTTTCCCTAGGGAGGATGGATGGTCCGTTTGTTACATCACCCATCAGTAACTTGCGAGTTTCCCCTTTGGGTTTGATCCCTAAGAAGGAGCCTAATAAATTTAGGCTCATCCACCATTTATCATTCCCTAAGGGTGCGTCGGTCAATGAGGGCATTGACCCGGAACTTTGTTCTGTGGTTTATGCTTCCTTTGATGCGGCTGTGGAATGGGTAAGGAAGCTGGGTCCGGGTACCCTGTTGGCAAAATGTGATATTGAAGCGGCATTTCGGTTGTTGCCAGTTCACCCGGATAGTTTGTATTTACTGGGTTGTTTTTGGAATGGCGCTTATTTTGTGGATAGGTGTTTGCCAATGGGCTGTTCAATATCGTGTGCATATTTTGAGCGTTTCAGTTCTTTTCTGGAGTGGGTGGTGGTTCAGGAATCAGGTTGTCACTCTGTCATTCATTATTTGGATGATTTCCTGTGTTTGGGGCCGGGGGGATCTAGGGTTTGTTCGTTGTTGTTATCCACATTACAGTCTGTTTTTGAGTGTTTTGGAGTCCCGTTAGCGGTGGACAAAACGGTGGGGCCGGCTACTGAGCTAAGTTTTTTGGGTATTGTCATAGATACACAGCGGATGGAGTGTAGGCTACCAGTAGACAAAGTGTCAGATTTAAGAACAGAGGTGGCGGCGGCATTGACAGCAAAAAAGATTCGTCTGCGGGACCTGCAGTCTTTGTTGGGCAAATTAAATTTTGCATGCAGAATCCTACCTATGGGCCGCATTTTTAGTAGGAGGTTGGCTTCGGCGACAGGAGGGGTGGTGTCTCCCCACCATTTTATTAGACTAGGCAGTGAGTTGAAAGGGGATTTGAAAGTTTGGGATTCCTTTTTAAAACAGTTTAATGGCAGAGCATTAGTTATGGGGGGGGTGGTTGATGCGTTTGATTTCAAATTGTTTACGGATGCTGCGGGTGGAGCGGGTTTTGGGGCGTACTGTGAAGGGCAGTGGTGTGCGGGTCGGTGGCCTGAGTCCTGGGTACGAAAAGGGTGGGTAAAAAACGTGGCATTGTTGGAACTCTTCCCCATTGTGTTGGCAGTCACGCTCTGGGGGGAGAAGTTTCGGCACAAGAAGGTTCGTTTCCATTGTGACAACTTGGGAGTTGTGCAAGCCATCAACAGGGTAACGGCTTCTTCCCCCCCAGTTATTTGCCTATTGCAGCAGTTGGTTCTCCGGTGTTTGTCCCTTAATGCTTGGGTGTTTGCGGTGCATGTGCCTGGTTCCTCTAACTGTATAGCTGACGCACTTTCTCGTTTTCAGTGGGAGCGGTTTCGCCAGCTGGCCCCGGAGGCGAGTCAGGTCGGATTGGTGTGTCCAGAGTCGTTGTGGGAGATCCTGGAGGTACCGTAGCTTGTCTGTTGCAGGCATCATTGAGTGAAGGCACGTGGAGGATGTACGATAGGGCTTGGAGTAGGTGGCAGCAGTGGTGTAATGACCTAGGGGTCGAGGTACTGGACGGGGAAATTCCGTTGTTACTGTTCATTGGCCACGTGAAGGATCAAGGTTGGTCGGTTGCCAAGATCAATGGTTGCATGGCGGGCTTGGCTTTCGGATTCAAGTTGCGGAATTCCCCGGACATTACTAAGTCCTTTTTGGTCCGACAAATTTTGAAGGGTTATAGAAGGTTTCAGCGTGTCAAAGATTCCCGCCTACCGGTGTCCTTTTCGTTATTGTTACAGTTAGGGGAGCAGGTAGCTGGAGTGTGTCGCTCGGCTTGGGAGGTGAGCTTATTTAGACTAGCCTTTGCTCTGGCTTTTTTCGGAGCCTTTCGTTTAGGGGAGTTAGTGTGTGCAAGTGTGCAGCGGGAAGGGGGTCTGAGGACTGAGGATGTAACGTTATATGACGACAGGGTGCTGATTTATCTGAGATTTTCAAAGACGGATCAGGAGGGGAGGGGTCATTTAGTCTCATTGTTTGAGGTGCCGGGATGTCTATTGTGTCCAGTACGGTGTTTGCGGGATTTTCAAGGAAGGGCAGGGGTCGCGGCAGGCCCGATTCTCAGACACGAGGATGGCTCCTTTTTATCACGATTTCAATTTATAGCGGTATTCAAGAAATGTTTGCGTAATCTAGGAATGGACTCTGGCAAGTTTACGGGTCATTCCTTCAGGATAGGTGCTGCCACAGAGGCTGCTCGCTTGGGGGTGCGAGATGAAGTGATAAGGCGTATTGGGAGGTGGGAGTCGGAGCGTTTTCGGCTGTATGTGCGTTTAGGGGCAGTTTAAGGCTGTGTCTAACCATGTTTGTCTCGTTCTTTTTTCAGGTGATGCCCCGTTATTAGTTTGGATCCTGGGCCATTCGTTCGTGTTCTGGGGGGCATTACGATCGGATGTTCGGCAGAATGGGCGGCAGCTGGGGTTTGATCGGGGGACAGCCATAGTAAGATGGATCGGACGCAGAAGTATGGTGTGGGGTAGTGTTTTGCAGGAGGTTCATCGGCAAGCCAGGTTAGATAGAGTCCCAGATATCTTGGTGTTGCATGTTGGGGGAAATGACCTAGGGGTCCGACCTTGCAGAGAGTTGATCAGGGATATACGTTTTGATTTTTTGCGTTTGTGGTCCCTCTTCCCGTCAGTTGTCACTGTGTGGTCGGACATTGTCCCCAGGAAGGTCTGGAGGGAGGCGAGATCGGTTGAAAGGCTGAATAAGGCTAGGATTAAGCTGAACAGGGTGATTGGGCGGTTCTGTGCCAAACATGGGGCGGTGGTGGTGAGGCACCCCGAGTTGGAAGCAGGAACAGGAGGCTTTTGGAGACAGGATGGAGTCCACCTCAATGCGGTGGGCATTGATTTGTGGTCACTGGACTTGCAGGGAGGTATTGAAACAGCCCTCCGGGTGTGGCGGAACGCGCGAGCTTAAGGGCTGTCAAGCTGCGCGTTGTTGGCGGGGGGAGGTCATAGAAGCTGGGGCTACTGGATGGTAACGGTGAATGAGAGGGCCTCAATGGTGGGGCTGGACTCTCAGAGTTGGGGCACCTGGTTGGCTTGGTATGGCGTCCGTCAGTTGGTGTCCCCGAGCTTGTGGTACGCGGCTGGGGGCAAGATGGAATTGCCGTGGTGGTTTGTGGTCGTTTAAGGTGCAGTTAGGCGGCTTCTAGGACCCCCCTCGTCAGTTAGACATGTATATATTTATATATATATGTCATTGTTATATCAAGTGTTATGTTTATTCATGTTATTTATATTATTTAATAAAAGACGGCTGCTGTGGCCGATTTAATCCAAACAGTGGCTGTGTGTGGTTATTGGGAGAGGAAATGGGGAAGGTTAGTTAGCTAAATGATGGGGTAGTGGACCCGAGCGTAGCCAATAACCCTACTCAAGTGAGGCCGGACGAAGCGGCACGCTTCAGGGGAGGCCGGCATGAGGGGTTTTGTGAGCAAGGGTCAGGGAAGGTAAGGGTTAAGTGGATGAGTGCAGGAAAAGGGGGGAGGAGCTAGAAAGGGGCGGGGAGCGGCAGGCTGAAGTAGTGGTGAGGCAGGTCAGCGCCTGCCATTTTAGGAGCAGAGAGCCAGCATCTCCCTCCCTCCCTCCCGTAGTGTGTACTTGGATGTTTCAGGGCGGCAACGGTATATTATAGAGGGGATGCATATATAAAAAAAATAAAAATAAAAATAAAAATGTGTATTTTATAAATAAATAAATGTATTTAAAAAAAAAAAAAAAATGGACAAGGGGTGGTGGACGGAGTGTGTCTTTAAGTGTTGCGTTTGTCGCAGCAGTCGTGGCGGGGGGAGGTCATAGAAGCTGGGGCTACTGGATGGTAACGGTGAATGAGAGGGCCTCAATGGTGGGGCTGGACTCTCAGAGTTGGGGCACCTGGTTGGCTTGGTATGGCGTCCGTCAGTTGGTGTCCCCGAGCTTGTGGTACGCGGCTGGGGGCAAGATGGAATTGCCGTGGTGGTTTGTGGTCGTTTAAGGTGCAGTTAGGCGGCTTCTAGGACCCCCCTCGTCAGTTAGACATGTATATATTTATATATATATGTCATTGTTATATCAAGTGTTATGTTTATTCATGTTATTTATATTATTTAATAAAAGACGGCTGCTGTGGCCGATTTAATCCAAACAGTGGCTGTGTGTGGTTATTGGGAGAGGAAATGGGGAAGGTTAGTTAGCTAAATGATGGGGTAGTGGACCCGAGCGTAGCCAATAACCCTACTCATGTGTCTCTTACAATAATAATGTGCCCCCTTGTCCCTTTTACATCAGCAAAGTCCTCCTTCGTGCCTCTTACAATAGTAATGTCCTCCTTAGTGTCCCTTACAACAGTATTTCCCCCTAAGTGCCCCTAAGAACAGTAATGTCTCCTTTGGGCCCTTGGTATAGTAATAAGACACTCAGTAAGGCCAAGTCTAGACGGCTTGACCTTTTACTCCCAAAAATCGTATAACAAAATGTACTAATCCCCTAAGGGACAGAGGGGTAAAACTTAACATTTAATACAAATGCTTCTAAAATAGTAGGCGCTAGAGGAAGGGCCTCTAATACAAACAAACATAAGACAGCCCAAAAGGGCCTAAACTAGACATACATAGTATGGTGACAACAACAATGTAATGAGCAAAACAGGAACATTCTCACCCATGTGTGGAGGTGGATGGCGGATTCTCTCTGATTTTGCTGGTGTCAACAATGGACATTACTGGTGTGTCACCATACTGGATCGATGCCAACGTATTCGCCCCTGCATAGACAGGAATCGGGAGATGAAAGCCCTATTAGAGGGACAGGGGCTAGTATGCCCTACCTGTCTATACGAGGTACTTGCACCGCAAGGGGCGTCCCCGTCCGGATACCTTTCCCTGTTGGGGGCGGAATCCCTAGTACACCCTATTCAAGTAACTCCCGACGTGTCACATTTCATTCAGCGAACTCTTCCGGGTAGATGTACTTGTGTAATGTCAAGACAATGGATGGGGCTTGCATTACAAAATAAAAAATGGTGAGGGGAGGATTTGCTAGAGGTTATTCAACACAATCGCAGGTGGTTGGTCAGTCAGACTCAAAACCCCTGAATAACCGGAGCAACCCACTTAGCTTAAATGCAGGCACACCAGTGGGTGATGCCTGCCAGAGTCCAGGTCTGACCCTAGGATATATGCAATCCAATTTGGCTGTCAGCCCCTTGGTATAGTAATGTTCCTCTTTTTGGCCCTTAATTCAGTAGCATCCCATTTGTTGATGCCCCATAATCCAGGAATGTCCCACTTTTTGCTTCCCTTTAATCCAGTAATGTCTCTATTCTTTCTTCCCCTCAGTCCAGTAATGTCCTTCTTCTTGGTGCCTCTTAGTCCAGTAACATCCCTATTTTTGTTGCCTCTTAGTCCAGTAATGTCATTCTTTTTGATGGCCCTAGTCCAGTAATGTCCCTCTTCTTGGTGTTCCTTTGTCCAGTAACATCCTTCTACTTGGTGCCTCTTATTCCAGTAATGTCCTTCTTCTTGGTGCCTCTCAGTCCAGCAATGTTCCTCTTCTTGGTGCCTCTTAGTCCAGTAATGTCCCTAATCTTGGTAACTTTTAGTCCAATAATGTCCCTCTTCTTGGTGCCTTTTAGTCAAGTAATATTCCTCTTCTAGTTGCCGCTTAGTCCAGTAATGTCCTTCTTCTTGGTGCCTCTCAGTCCAGTAATGTCCCTCTTCTTGGTAACCCTTAGTCCAGTAATGTCCCTCTTCTTGGTGCCTTTTAGTCCAGTAATATTCTTCTTCTAGTTGCCCCTTAGTCCAATAATGTCCTTCTTCTTGGTGCTTCTCAGTCGAATAATGTCCCTCTTCTTGGTTACTCTTAGTCCAGTAATATCCTTCTTCTTGTTGCCCCTTAGTCCAGTATTGTCCTTTTTCTTGGTGCCTCTTAGTCCAGTAATCTCCCTATTCTTGTTGCCTATCAGTCCAGTAATATCCTTCTTCTTGGTGCCTCTCAGTCCAGTAATGTCTCTCTTCTTGGTGCCTTTTAGTCCAGTAATATTCTTCTTCTATTGCCCCCTAGTCCAATAATGTCCTTCTTCTTGGTGCTTCTCAGTCCAGTAATGTCCCTCTTCTTGGTGACTCTTAGTCCAGTAATGTCCCTATTCTTGGTAACTTTTAGTCCAGTAATGTTCCTCTTGTTGGTGCCTTTTAGTCTAGTAATATTCTTCTTCTAGTTGCCCCTTAGTCCAGTAATGTCCTTCTTCTTGGTGCCTCTTAGTCCAGTAATGTCCCTATTCTTGTTGCCCCTTAGTCCAGTAATGTCCTTCTTCTTGGTGTCTCTCAGTCTAGTAATGTCCCTCTTCTTGGTAACCCTTAGTCCAGTAATGTACCTCTTCTTGGTGCCTTTCAGTCCAGTAATATTCTTCTTCTATTGCCCCTTAGTCCAATAATGTCCATCTTCTTGGTGCTTCTCAGTCCAGTAATGTCCCTCTTCTTGGTGACTCTTAGTCCAGTAATATCCTTCTTCTTGTTGCCCCTTAGTCCAGTAATGTCCTTCTTATTGGTGCCTCTTAGTCCAGTAATGTCCCTATTCTTGTTGCCCCTCAGTCCAGTAATGTCCTTCTTCTTGGTGCCTCTCAGTCCAGTAATGTCCCTCTTCTTTGTAAACCTTAGTCCAGTAATGTCCCTCTTCTTGGTGCCTTTTAGTCCAGTAATATTCATCTTCTATTGCTCCTTAGTCCAATAATGTCCATCTTCTTGGTGCTTCTCCGTCCAGTAATGTCCCTCTTCTTGGTGACTCTTAGTCCAGTAATATCCTTCTTCTTGTTGCCCCTTAGTCCAGAAATGTCCTCCTTTTTGGTGCCTTTTAGTTCAGTAATATTGCTCCTTTTGGTATTTTAGTCCAGTAATGTCCTTCTTCTTGGTGTTCCTTCGGGTAGTAATGTCCCTTTTGGTAGGCCGCAAGCATATAGCAACCTATTGCTCACCAAAGACAGTGGCAGGCCAGCGCTTGCCTGCAGTTTGGAATGAATCTGGGTCCCCCTTCCCCTCTGGGCCTTGCTGAGATTGTTATGCCCCTTCTTAAAGGCAATGGGACCTATCTTTTATTCTGACACTGTGCACCAAAAAACATAGGTGTAATACCAACAAATTACTCTGCTGACGCAAAATTTAATAAATTTATTAAAAGTAGAATCGGTAAAACAGTGAAAAAGATGGGAATATTACCTAATCACTAATTATTTTTAGTAGTTACTAGATTTATTATGTATTTGTCATTAATTTTTAGATCACCACGGGTTTATAACGCTCTCATGGTTTAGCTTTTTCTCAGTCCCTGCAGTAGCCTAATAGACTCATCCTCTGTGACATTATACAAGATAAGGAGCAATCACACACCTCCGCTTATCTCTACCAGCTCCAGTCTGATAAGAGACCATTCATTACCTCATGTGACAGTCCGAGAGCGTCATGTGTGTGAGAGAGGCCATTACTATAAATGATGAGTGTGGGAAGAGACACGGCCTGTCTACAAAATGAGACATCACTGAGATAGAAATATCCGCTATTACAGTCTGACCTGATATATATGTGTACAGGCTACAACTGGTATATAGTGATATGGAGCATGCTGGTATAACCTGGGTATCTCCTGTATATAATTATATATGTACAGCTGGTATAAGTTATACATCTTCTGTATATAGTGATATAGACCATGCTGGTATAACCTGGGCATCTCCTGTATATAATTATATATGTACAGCTGGTATAAGTTATACATCTTCTTGTATATAGTGATATATAGACCATGCTGGTATAACCTGGGAATCTCCTGTATATAATTATATATGTACAGCTGGTATAAGTTATACATCTTCTTGTATACAGTGATATGGACCATGCTGCTATAACCTGGGTATCTCCTGTATATAATTATATATGTACAGCTGGTATAAGTTATACATCTTCTTGTATATAGTGATATGGACCATGCTGGTATAACCTGGGTATCTCCTGTATATAATTATATATGTACAGCTGGTATAAGTTATACATCTTCTTGTATACAGTGATATGGACCATGCTGGTATAACCTGGGCATCTCCTGTATATAATTATATATGTACAGCTGGTATAAGTTATACATCTTCTTGTATATAGTGATATGGAGCATGCTGGTATAACCTGGGTATCTCCTGTATATAATTATATATGTACAGCTGGTATAAGTTATACATCTTCTTGTATATAGTGATATGGACCATGCTGGTATAACCTGGGCATCTCCTGTATATAATTATATATGTACAGCTGGTATAAGTTATACATCTTCTTGTATATAGTGATATGGAGCATGCTGGTATAACCTGGGCATCTCCTGTATATAATTATATATGTACAGCTGGTATAAGTTATACATCTTCTTCTATATAGTGATATGGACCATGCTGGTATAACCTGGGTATCTCCTGTATATAATTATATATGTACAGCTGGTATAAGTTATACATCTTCTTGTATATAGTGATATGGACCATGCTGGTATAACCTGGGCATCTCCTGTATATAATTATATATGTACAGCTGGTATAAGTTATACATCTTCTTGTATATAGTGATATGGACCATGCTGGTATAACCTGGGTATGTCCTGTATATAATTATATATGTACAGCTGGTATAAGTTATACATCTTCTTGTATATAGTAATATGGACCATGCTGGTATAACCTGGGTATCTCCTGTATATAATTATATATGTACAGCTGGTATAAGTTATACATCTTCTTGTATATAGTGATATGGACCATGCTGGTATAACCTGGGCATCTCCTATATATAATTATATATGTACAGCTGGTATAAGTTATACATCTTCTTGTATATAGTGATATGGAGCATGCTGGTATAACCTGGGTATCTCCTGTATATAATTATATATGTACAGCTGGTATAAGTTATACATCTTCTTGTATATAGTGATATGGACCATGCTGGTATAACCTGGGTATCTCCAGTATATAATTATATATGTACAGCTGGTATAAGTTATACATCTTCTTGTATATTGTAATATGGAGCATGCTGGTATAACCTGGGTATCTCCTGTATATAATTATCTATGTACAGCTGGTATAAGTTATACATCTTCTTGTATATAGTGATATGGAGCATGCTGGTATAACCTGGGTATCTCCTGTATATAATTATATATGTACAGCTGGTATAAGTTATACATCTTCTTGTATATAGTGATATGGAGCATGCTGGTATAACCTGGGTATCTCCTGTATATAATTCTATATGTACAGCTGGTATAAGTTATACATCTTCTTGTATATAGTGATATATAGACCATGCTGGTATAACCTGGGTATCTCCTGTATATAATTATATATGTACAGCTGGTATAAGTTATACATCTTCTTGTATATTGTAATATGGAGCATGCTGGTATAACCTGGGTATCTCCTGTATATAATTATCTATGTACAGCTGGTATAAGTTATACATCTTCTTGTATATAGTGATATGGAGCATGCTGGTATAACCTGGGTATCTCCTGTATATAATTATATATGTACAGCTGGTATAAGTTATACATCTTCTTGTATATAGTGATATATAGACCATGCTGGTATAACCTGGGCATCTCCTGTATATAATTATATATGTACAGCTGGTATAACCTGGGTATCTCCTGTATATAATTATATATGTACAGCTGGTATAAGTTATACATCTTCTTGTATATAGTGATATGGACCATGCTGCTATAACCTGGGTATCTCCTGTATATAATTATATATGTACAGCTGGTATAAGTTATACATCTTCTTGTATATAGTGATATGGAGCATGCTGGTATAACCTGGGTATCTCCTGTATATAATTATATATGTACAGCTGGTATAAGTTATACATCTTCTTGTATATAGTGATATGGACCATGCTGGTATAACCTGGGCATCTCCTGTATATAATTATATATGTACAGCTGGTATAAGTTATACATCTTCTTGTATATAGTGATATGGAGCATGCTGGTATAACCTGGGTATCTCCTGTATATAATTATATATGTACAGCTGGTATAAGTTATACATCTTCTTGTATATAGTGATATGGACCATGCTGGTATAACCTGGGTATCTCCTGTATATAATTATATATGTACAGCTGGTATAAGTTATACATCTTCTTGTATATAGTGATAAGGACCATGCTGGTATAACCTGGGCATCTCCTGTATATAATTATATATGTACAGCTGGTATAAGTTATACATCTTCTTGTATATAGTGATATGGAGCATGATGGTATAACCTGGGCATCTCCTGTATATAATTATATATGTACAACTGGTATAAGTTATACATCTTCTTGTATATAGTGATATGGAGCATGCTGGTATAACCTGGGTATCTCCTGTATATAATTCTATATGTACAGCTGGTATAAGTTATACATCTTCTTGTATATAGTGATATATAGACCATGCTGGTATAACCTGGGTATCTCCTGTATATAATTATATATGTACAGCTGGTATAAGTTATACATCTTCTTGTATATTGTAATATGGAGCATGCTGGTATAACCTGGGTATCTCCTGTATATAATTATCTATGTACAGCTGGTATAAGTTATACATCTTCTTGTATATAGTGATATGGAGCATGCTGGTATAACCTGGGTATCTCCTGTATATAATTATATATGTACAGCTGGTATAAGTTATACATCTTCTTGTATATAGTGATATATAGACCATGCTGGTATAACCTGGGCATCTCCTGTATATAATTATATATGTACAGCTGGTATAACCTGGGTATCTCCTGTATATAATTATATATGTACAGCTGGTATAAGTTATACATCTTCTTGTATATAGTGATATGGACCATGCTGCTATAACCTGGGTATCTCCTGTATATAATTATATATGTACAGCTGGTATAAGTTATACATCTTCTTGTATATAGTGATATGGAGCATGCTGGTATAACCTGGGTATCTCCTGTATATAATTATATATGTACAGCTGGTATAAGTTATACATCTTCTTGTATATAGTGATATGGACCATGCTGGTATAACCTGGTATCTCCTGTATATAATTATATATGTACAGCTGGTATAAGTTATACATCTTCTTGTATATAGTGATATGGACCATGCTGGTATAACCTGGGCATCTCCTGTATATAATTATATATGTACAGCTGGTATAAGTTATACATCTTCTTGTATATAGTGATATGGAGCATGCTGGTATAACCTGGGTATCTCCTGTATATAATTATATATGTACAGCTGGTATAAGTTATACATCTTCTTGTATATAGTGATATGGACCATGCTGGTATAACCTGGGTATCTCCTGTATATAATTATATATGTACAGCTGGTATAAGTTATACATCTTCTTGTATATAGTGATAAGGACCATGCTGGTATAACCTGGGCATCTCCTGTATATAATTATATATGTACAGCTGGTATAAGTTATACATCTTCTTGTATATAGTGATATGGAGCATGATGGTATAACCTGGGCATCTCCTGTATATAATTATATATGTACAGCTGGTATAAGTTATACATCTTCTTGTATATAGTGATATGGACCATGCTGGTATAACCTGGGTATCTCCTGTATATAATTATATATGTACAACTGGTATAAGTTATACATCTTCTTGTATACAGTGATATGGATGCTTTTTAGTTATTTGAATCTTTTTGCTTGTTTTGAATGACATTAGACAAATGAAGCACAATATATAAGGAACGTCGCGCCCCCTCCTTGTAGGTCGTGTATTATCGGTTTCCCCTATTTTTATCACCCTGACAGAAATGACTTGACTACGGAAATCTGAAGCTTTTTCCCACAAGAGTCCTGACCTCTCGTCTGGGAATCTCTGAATTAGACCAATTACACTCCCCAAACCAGTACATCCCACCTACGTTATACAAACTGACTGGTATTACTGGGTTATTATGGTCAGGTTGGAAAACCCTTTAACCCCAAAAATGCCAGCTGAGAAGTTTCTTTAGTTCCTGTCTTTCCCTTTGTTATGATTGTCATTTATGAGAGGGAGCAGCGCGTTTCAGTCTTTACTGGGAATGCTGAAAGAGCGAGGGAAAGTCATCTACTCCAATATCATGGGAAATCTGCGATGGGAAGTTTAAAAAAATTACATATTTTTCAGGATTTCGGTCAAAGTTTCCTTTTAGTCATTAATTTTGGGTCTATATGACCAAAAATTAACTCTGCGTCTAAAGATGTTTGCGTCCTTTCTGACTTAGTGATCGTTTCTTATTGAGAGACGTATAATAATCTGTGAACATTTCCTATTGCTCGTCACACGTTTCCAATAATCAACTGAATTTCCAAAGTGAACTAATTAGATTTGCTTAATTTTATTTTATTTTATATATGGTAACAATTTTTTGAAAAACAATTTGCTATATTTTTTAACTCTTTGGAATGAAAAAAATAAAATAAAAAAAATGAAACAGACATTCGAGGGTCCGATGACTGGATATTCTTTTAATATTCAGACTTTGTATTAGTGGCCATTTTTTTTAAACTCCCACCTAAAAAAAAAAAACAACCCTCAAAAACAGTAAACTTCTGGGTTTATGATGGTGTAACGTTATATTTCCCTACCTCGTGAGATTTCCCTACCCTCGTCAATTCCGGTCGCACTGGACATGACGTGAGGAGGTGTGCCGCGGCGCGCAGGCGCACAACGACAGGGTAGGGATATTTCACAGCAGAGTGCGCATGCGCCAGCGGTTAGGGTAGGGAAAAATTACGGGCCAGTACGTAGGCGCGGTGATCGGATGGATGTTTTCAGCTGGACACCGGCCGACACTGCGCATGCGCCGGGAGCCTCGCCAACGGTTAGGGAAGGGAAAAATGACGGGCCAGTGCTTTTTCCCTACCCTAACCGCTGGCGAGGCTCCCGTCGCATGCGCACTCTGCTGTGAAATTTCTAAATATAAAATTATAAAAATGTAATTAATAAAAAATAAAATAAGAAATGACATGAATAATAAAACAATAAAAGTAAAGAACACCAAGAAGTATAAACTTGTATGGGACATGACAGGGTAAGGAGGTGTAGATTTTATTAGGGCTGGATGGTCCGAGCAGTCTGACACGGCGCCCCCCACAGGCCTCCGCTGTAATATCTGCTCCTCTGATAACGGTTGAAGCTGGCACTGGCGCAGCGTTAACATCCTCAGCGCCAAGTCAAACCTTCCCTTCCATTCCTGCGCTATTTATAGATGGGAATCTTGACAAAAATCGCTCTGTTTATTTGGATTTTTTTCCATTATGACAAAGTTTTTCCTTGTTCTAATTTTGCTCCAAGGTGCACGTTGTGTGCGAGTGTATACAGCGTGTACATGTGTGTGTATACACCAGCAGTAATATAGCAGAGCTGAAGCAGCGCAGGCACACCAGACACGGCACAGAACGCTTCTTCCACCATTAGAATGAAGGGTGTTGTTTGAGGGATGCAGCTCCATCCTTTGTTAGGCTCTGTTCACATTAGTGTCATGGCTGCTGATCATCCAGCTTTTATTTGCAGGACTAAATACATTTTAGCATTGCCAAAGAAAGTGGGAAATAATTGGGTAGGTGTTGGGGGATAGGGACACATCCAGGGTGGGGGTATAGGGTAGATATGGGGATGGTGGACACGTCCAGGGTGGGGGTATAGGGTAGATATGGGGGATGGGGACATATACAGGGTGGGGGTATAGGGTAGATATGGGGATGGTGGACACGTCCAGGGTGGGGGTATAGGAGTCCATGGTATATCAGGCTCCTCTCAGTCTATGGCAGGCAGTAATATATTGTGCTGCTATGGCCGCTGTGTTCTCCTCTTCCCCAGCAGTATGGAGAGTCTCTCTTCCTCCTCCATGGAGGTGAAGTCTGGGCAGAGATCAGACAGTCTCCTGAAGTCAGTCTCCCTCACTGCTGAGTATTTGGGGCACCGCAGCAGGAAGTGAGCCTCATCCTCCACGGCCTCCTGGTCGCACTGCTGGTACAGTCTGCCCTCCCTGGGCATGTACCTCTGTCGGTGATGCCCGGATTCGATGAGCAGGCTGTGGGCGCTCAGTCTGTACCGGCTCAGGATTTGTCAGTCTCTGGGGAGTTCCTCCAGATATGGGGCCGGTTTGTGCTCCCCCTGCAGGCTCTGGTATACTGTCAGCTTCTGGGATGTTCTTATGTGGTTCCTCCAGACGCTGATATACTCCTCTTACTCCTTGTGCATCGTCCTCAGTCAGTCTGTCAGCTTGTATTGGTTGGTGGCTTGGGCAGGCTGGGTTTGGGTGACTTGTTCCAGGTTGCTTTGTTTTTCTGGGGCTTCTTGGTGCAGCAAGGCTTTGTGGTGGGACTGCTGCTATGTAGATGGAATCTGAATGATAGCGCCCTCTTCTGGACGCAAAGTGTGGTGAGAATCTGCCCAGTTCTGCTCGACAGGTGCTGTTAGAGGTCCTCCGATGGATCTGGAGAAGGTGTTTGCAGAATTATAGGTGGAATATTTCTGTTGGCCCAGAGTCCCACTTTGACCAGTCTGGGTCTAGTTATCTATCTATCTATCTATCTATCTATCTATCTATCTATCTATCTATTATCTATCTATCTCCTATCTATTATCTATCTATCTATCTATCTATCTATCTATTATCTATCTATCTCCTATCTATTATCTATTATCTATCTATCTATCTATTATCTATCTATTATCTATTATCTATCTATCTATCTATCTATCTATCTATTATCTATCTATTATCTATCTATTATCTATCTATTATCTATTAATCTATTATCTATTATCTATCTATCTATCTATCTATCTATCTATCTATTATCTATCTATTATCTATCTATTATCTATCTATTATCTATCTATTATCTATCTATCTATTATCTATCTATCTATCTATCTATCTATCTATCTATTATCTATCTATCTATCTATCTATCTATTATCTATCTATCATCTATCTATTATCTATTATCTATCATCTATCTATCTATCTATCTATTTATCTATCTATCTATCTATCTATTATCTATCTATTATCTATCTATCTATTATCTATCTATCTATTATCTATCTATCTATTATCTATCTATCTATCTATCTATTATCTATCTATTAATCTATTATCTATTATCTATCTATCTATCTATCTATCTATCTATTAATCTATTATCTATTATCTATCTATTATCTATCTATCTATTATCTATCTATCTATCTATCTATTATCTATCTATTATCTATCTATCTATTATCTATCTATTAATCTATTATCTATTATCTATCTATCTATCTATCTATCTATCTATCTATCTATCTATTAATCTATTATCTATTATCTATCTATTATCTATCTATCTATTATCTATCTATCTATCTATCTATTATCTATCTATCTATCTATCTATCTATTATCTATCTATCTATCTATCTATCTATTAATCTATTATCTATTATCTATCTATTATCTATCTATCTATTATCTATCTATTATCTATATATCTATTATCTATCTATCTATCTATCTATCTATCTATTATCTATCATCTATCTATTATCTATTATCTATCATCTATCTATCTATTATCTATCTATCTATCTATCTATCTATCTATCTATCTATCTATCTATCTATCTATTATCTATCTATTATCTATCTATCTATTATCTATCTATCTATCTATCTATCTATCTATCTATCTATTATCTATCTATCTATCTATTATCTATCTATTATCTATCTATTATCTATTATCTATCTTTTATCTATCTATCTATCTATCTATTATCTATCTATCTATTATCTATCTATTATCTATCTATCTATTATCTATCTATTATCTATCTTTTATCTATCTATCTATCTATCTATCTATCTATTATCTATCTATCTATTATCTATCTATTATCTATCTATTATCTATCTATCTATTATCTATCTATTAATCTATTATCTATTATCTATCTATCTATCTATCTATCTATTAATCTATTATCTATTATCTATCTATTATCTATCTATCTATTATCTATCTATCTATCTATCTATTATCTATCTATCTATCTATCTATCTATTATCTATCTATCTATCTATCTATCTATCTATCTATTAATCTATTATCTATTATCTATCTATTATCTATCTATCTATTATCTATCTATTATCTATATATCTATTATCTATCTATCTATCTATCTATCTATTATCTATCATCTATCTATTATCTATTATCTATCATCTATCTATCTATTATCTATCTATCTATCTATCTATCTATCTATCTATCTATCTATTATCTATCTATTATCTATCTATCTATTATCTATCTATCTATCTATCTATTATCTATCTATCTATCTATTATCTATCTATTATCTATCTATTATCTATTATCTATCTTTTATCTATCTATCTATCTATCTATTATCTATCTATCTATTATCTATCTATTATCTATCTATCTATTATCTATCTATTATCTATCTTTTATCTATCTATCTATCTATCTATCTATCTATCTATCTATTATCTATCTATCTATTATCTATCTATTATCTATCTATTATCTATCTATCTATTATCTATCTATTATCTATTATCTATCTATCTATCTATCTATCTATTATCTATCTATCTATCTATCTATCTATCTATTATCTATCTATTATCTATCTATTATCTATTATCTATCTATCTATCTATTATCTATCTATCTATCTATCTATCTATTATCTATCTATTATCTATCTATCTATCTATCTATTATCTATCTATTATCTATCTATCTATCTATCTATTATCTATCTATTATCTATCTTTTATCTATCTATCTATCTATCTATCTATCTATCTATTATCTATCTATCTATTATCTATCTATTATCTATCTATTATCTATCTATCTATTATCTATCTATTATCTATCTATCTATCTATCTATCTATTATCTATCTATCTATCTATCTATCTATCTATTATCTATCTATTATCTATCTATTATCTATTATCTATCTATCTATCTATTATCTATCTATCTATCTATCTATCTATTATCTATCTATTATCTATCTATCTATCTATCTATTATCTATCTATCTATTATCTATCTATCTATTATCTATCTATTATCTATTATCTATCTATCTATCTATCTATTATCTATCTATCTATCTATCTATTATCTATCTATTATCTATCTATCTATTATCTCTCTATCTCTCTCATATCTATCTATTTACATCTATGTATCATACACCATGATGACAAGAAGTGATGACATCACTCCGCAGTATAACGCGCCTGCTCCGTTAATTCTCTACAAACAACACTTTTGTGCTGAGACATCCCAGTTGTTTCGGGAGAAGATATGAGAGGTTTATCCATAGATCTGCTGCCGGGATGGGTGGCATGTAATAGTGCGGACTGGCCGACCTCCCACTAACACTGGCAGAGCCCTAAATTATTTTGGGTAATGAAAACAAATCCCTTTGTGTAAAGCCTGGCCCTCTGATGTATTGTACCTGCTGCTCCCCCCGGATGTCACATCCTGCCTGGAATTAATGGTCAATCACAGGGAACACAAATGTTTAGCTGAAGAACACTACAGACGTAGGCAGGTATCGGGGGTGCTGGGCGGTGGGCAGAAGACATTGACCAGATCCAGGATGGGTCCTTCACCTGGCGGTGGTCCTCGCTTCTGAAGAACCCGGCAGTTTACTGTCATAGAAGGTTTGCACTGCATTAGTCACAGAAATGAATGTAGCAGCTGCCACCTTAAAGAACCCGTATTTAACCCCTTCTTAAAGGCAAATTCCAGTCAATGATGAAGCCTGGCCCTTGAAAATGCTCTCTCTATTAACTATTACAGTGCCGTTCTCACATTATAGCAGCTCATGGCTGGTGCGCTGAAAGATTACGTTATTTTATATACAAAGTGTCTTGATGATGTCACTGATTCCTGGTGTATTAATAGGCTGTATTCTTATGAATACGAAGTGCCTTGATGATGTCACTGGTTCCTGATGAATTGATAGGCTGTATTCTCATGAGCATGAAGTATCTAAGTGATGTCACTGGTTCTTGGAAAATTGATAGTCTGTAGGCTCTTAAATATGAAGTGCTTCGGTGATGTCACTTGTTCCTGATGAATTGATAGGTTGCATTCTCATGAATATAAAGTGTCTTGGTGATGTCATTGGTTGGCTGCATTCTCATCAATATGAAGTGTTTTTGGTGATGTCACTACTTCCTTCTGATGTGTATGAAGTTTCTCAATGGGTTCCTAAGGACACTGTGTCATAAAAATGCAGTGTCTAGTTGATGTGCCTTGGTGATGTCACTGGTTCCTGGTATGTGTATAGGCTGTATTCTCAAGAATATAAATCATCTAGGTGATGTCACTGCAGTCTCATGAATATGAAGTGTCTTGGTGATCGCACTGGTTCCTCAGAAATTTATAGACCGCATTGTCAAGAATAAGAAGTGTCTTGATGATGTCACTGGTTCCTGGTGTATTAATAGGCTGTATTGTCATGAATATGTAGTGTCTTGGTGATGTCACTAATTCCTGGTGAATTGATAGGCTGTATTGTCATGAATTTGGAGTCTCTTGGTGATGTCACTGGTTCCTGGTGTATTAATAGGCCATATTCTCATGAATATGAAGTGTCTTGATGATGTCACTAGATCCCAATGAGTTGATGATAGTTTGTATTCTCATGAATATGGAGTGTCTTGGTGATGTCACTAGTTCCTGGTGAATTGATAGGCTGCATTGTCATGAAAAAGAGGTGTCTTGATGATATCACTGGCTGCCTACATTCTCATGACTATGACGTGTCTCTGGTCAGGTCACATGTTCCGTCTAATGCGCATGAAGTTTATCAGTGATGTCACAGGTTCCTGATGAATTGATAATCTGCATTCTCGTAAATATGCACCGTCCAACTGGTTTCTGGTGAATTGATATACTGTATTCTCATTAATATGAAGTGTCTTGGTGATGTCACTGGTTCCAAGTGAATTGATATATATATATCACTGGTTTATTTGTAGGATATATTCTCATGAAGGCAAAGTGTCAGGGCAATGTTTCTGGTTCCTAGTGTATTGATAGGCTGTATTCTCTTGAATATCAATAGTCTCAGTGATGTTGATGGTTCCTTTATAGGCTGTATTCTGTTTAATATGAAGTGTCTTGGTGATGTCACTTGTTCCTGATGAATTGATAGGTTGCATTCTCATGAATATAAAGTGTCTTGGTGATGTCATTGGTTGGCTGCATTCTCATCAATATGAAGTGTTTTTGGTGATGTCACTACTTCCTTCTGATGTGTATGAAGTTTCTCAATGGGTTCCTAAGGACACTGTGTCATAAAAATGCAGTGTCTAGTTGATGTGCCTTGGTGATGTCACTGGTTCCTGGTATGTGTATAGGCTGTATTCTCAAGAATATAAATCATCTAGGTGATGTCACTGCAGTCTCATGAATATGAAGTGTCTTGGTGATCGCACTGGTTCCTCAGAAATTTATAGACCGCATTGTCAAGAATAAGAAGTGTCTTGATGATGTCACTGGTTCCTGGTGTATTAATAGGCTGTATTGTCATGAATATGTAGTGTCTTGATGATGTCACTGGTTCCTGGTGTATTAATAGGCTGTATTGTCATGAATATGTAGTGTCTTGATGATGTCACTGGTTCCTGGTGAATTGATAGGCCATATTCTCATGAATATGTAGTGTCTTGATGATGTCACTGGTTCCTGGTGAATTGATAGGCTGTATTGTCATGAATATGGAGTCTCTTGGTGATGTCACTAGTTCCTGGTGAATTGATAGGCTGTATTGTCATGAATATGAAGTGTCTTGATGATGTCACTAGATCCCAATGAGTTGATGATAGTTTGTATTCTCATGAATATGGAGTGTCTTGGTGATGTCACTGGTTCCTGGTGTATTAATAGGCTGTATTCTCATGAATATGGAGTGTCTTGGTGATGTCACTAGTTCCTGGTGAATTGATAGGCTGCATTGTCATGAAAAAGAGGTGTCTTGATGATATCACTGGCTGCCTACATTCTCATGACTATGACGTGTCTCTGGTCAGGTCACATGTTCCGTCTAATGCGCATGAAGTTTATCAGTGATGTCACAGGTTCCTGATGAATTGATAATCTGCATTCTCGTAAATATGCACCGTCCAACTGGTTTCTGGTGAATTGATATACTGTATTCTCATTAATATGAAGTGTCTTGGTGATGTCACTGGTTCCAAGTGAATTGATATATATATATCACTGGTTTATTTGTAGGATATATTCTCATGAAGGCAAAGTGTCAGGGCAATGTTTCTGGTTCCTGGTGTATTGATAGGCTGTATTCTCTTGAATATCAATAGTCTCAGTGATGTTGATGGTTCCTTTATAGGCTGTATTCTGTTTAATATGAAGTGTCTTGGTGATGTCACTGGTTCCTGGTTTATTTATAGGCTGTGTTCTCATGAAGGTGAAGGGTCTAGCTGATATCTCTGTTTTCTAGAGAACTGCTAATTTCCAAAGCCCAGCTAATGGCTGCTTCGGCTATTTGCAGACACCTCCAATTCTATGTGGCTTTGGCAGAACGTGCAGGCAAATATTAGTGTTAAAATTTCTGCTTCTTGTCACACACATGTTGTCACGTTAAAGGGACAGTACTAGGTGCAGGAGGGTGGAACCAGACACTGATAGGTATGTGGTTCTATATATGGAACAAGTGCATGAGATATTTTTTTATTTCCATGCGCAGAACTGCATGCTCCAAATATTCTTTTTACAATAGGTTTCAACTCATTTACTGCAGTGTAGATCTAAGACAGTGATCCATCAGATTTAGGCCTCCTGCACACGACCGTAGGTGTCCCGTGGCTGTATTGCGGACCGCATTTGCGGATCCGCAATGCACAGGCACCGTTCCATGTGCATTCTGCATCACGGATGCAGACCCATTCACTTCAATGGGTCCACAAATCCAGAGATGCGGAATGGTGCGGAACGGAACCCTACTGAGGCACTACGGAGTGCTTCCATGGGGTTTTGTCCCGTACATGTCCTATCTTTTTGTGGAACGGCCAGATCGCGGACCCATTAAAGTGAATGGGTCCGCGATCCACTGCGGCTGCCCCACGGTCGGTGTTCGTGCATTTTGCGGGCCACAGACGTTCGTGTGCAGGAGGCCTTAAACTTCTGCTGAATTTGGATTAAATGGTCGCTAACTTTTCATACACCTTTGCATAAATTAACAGTAGAAATGACCACAAGAAACTTTGTAATATATCTTATCAGTGAGAAATGTCTACATCCCATGCTATCAGCTATTTACCTACCAGCCCCGACCCGCCTTGGTAATTGCTTTTCACTTTGAAATATGCTTGAAGACTCTCCAGGACAGGACATTCAGCATGCACAAAGGAAAACTGTTAACAGGTGCCAGATACAAGTCACATACTGGCCAGAAATAGTATTATTCCTCATGTACACACACTGTACTATTGTACTATTGATTAATGCACAGTTTGTTGAAAGTTAATCTCTTCTGCCCACTATTAGGACATACGGTTGAAATCAAATTTTTGTTTGGGAGTTGAATCATTCTGGTCAGGTCTGTCCTTCATGGACCTTCACTGAAGCCGTGGTTACTCACCACTGGCACCCAGTGATCCTGGCAGGTTTTGTAGCAAGTGCTACACCAACTGGCCCTGTAAGCAACAGAGATCTTTGACCAAGTCAAGCCAGTCTGCCACCATGTACTCCATGCAGAGGCAACTAACACTACATGCAAAACTTGCAAGGAGAGGGATATCGTGACTGTGAGGGGACATGGAAAAGTGTGTACAGTGGTTGAAAGGATATAGATACTGCAATCTGGGAGCAGCTGTTGAGACTGCCCATGTTGTGTGAGTCTATACCATGGTGCCAACTGTAGCTTAGTCATCTACACCAATGCCACCTTCGGGAGACTTAAACCAGAGTGTCAATGCACAGAGAAGTTTGCTGCATCCCAAGTCAAGGGAGAGAGTAAACTGTTGCCCTATAAAGAAAACGTACTACTGCTAGACTGGTCGTCTTTGGAGAAGACCGTACCCTTATTCAGAGACTCTGTAACCATATGATTGTTGCCTCGTGTAAGACTGTAACCAATAAGCTTGTTGCCTCTTCTAAGACTATTGTAACCAACAAGCTTGTTGCCTTATGTGAGACCAGAAAATATTTTTGTTGCAAGTTCCATCTATGTCCAACTGCATTCTTACTGCTATCTGCGAGTGGAAAGCTAGACATACTGCTCAAGGGCTAAAAAGATCCTTCTGTAAGATCTGACCCCCTAGAACCAGCAGGAAAAGTAGCATAGTGCATCGGCGAGCTGATGGGGAACATAGTGGTCAAACACACATTGATCAGACATTGGTGGCATATCATGAGACAACACCTATCCTGAGACAACTCTTTTATGAAAGAGCTCCTTCTATTAGAGTTTGGGTCCACCAGAAAAAATTCTCTGGATGTCCTTCATACTTTGAATGTTCCCTTGAATTTCCCAGTGTTGGAGATAGGGTTTCAGGCTGTAGAAGTATAAGACAGGGACTGGGTTTTTTGTCAGCAGAGAGGTAAAGCTGGTAAATAAAGTTTCTGCATGAAGTTATGGCCATTAGCCCCAGATGGGATTTATGCTCAGATTTGTCATGTTAAGGCTGATGTAAAACAGGAGCCAGGACTCGCCTTCGTCTGGCTGAACCGTAGAAGATGTAACTCTACACCGTAGACCAGCGCAGGTCTGACAGGACTCCAGCCACTTCTGCTTGTTCGCGAAACACCCCTTGAAAAATGATTTGTCCAGAAAACCTAATATGACGGCCAGCATGGAGCTTTGTGAGTTTTTAAAAAGTCCACCTAAAGCAGGACTGAAAGAAGGAACCCCGAAAAACTTAGAGTTGCTGCTGTGGTTTTCATTTACCATCTATGCCTCTATGCATGTATCTGCCATGACTATCATTAGGTAGAGGGTATGCAAGTGGGCTCTTAGCAAGCTCTGAATTCTGACCTAGGCCACTCACCCAGTTAAGCCAGTACTCTCTGCTATGCACTAATGAGGGGCAATCACCCCAAAACAGCTGTCTGCAGATGAGATGCTGGCTTAAATATTATCCAAGTCATGTCTCAAGGCCTGTTTAAAAGGTCTAACATTGACTTCTAGGATAGCTTACATCTGGTAGCATTAGAGGCAGAGCTTGCTAAGAGCTCATTTGCATACCATCTTCCCAGAATCCCAGAGGAGCGTTGCTTGGCCTATAAGACTTTTCATGCCAATTAGGCAATCATGCCATAAGGAGACAGTATCCCCTGTATCATTAGGTAAGACTGTCAAACATTCCCCCATATATATGTCCAATTCCCTGGTTTGTTTCAAATGGTTTTGTGTCTGAAACCTGGTGATCAGTGGTTTAGTGACCAACTTTATCAAGTCTACTTTACAGCTATTCAAGATCAGTGCCTTTTGACCTATATATTTAATGTCAATACTGGTTTAGTGCAACTACCTAAGGAACTAAGGTTAGTGTTTGACAAACAGTCCTGAAATCAATGGAGACCAGTGGTTCAGTATTAGTCCATGGAGACCAGTAGTTTAGTATTAGTCCATGGAGATCAGTGGTTTAGTATTAGTCCATGGAGATCAGTGGTTTAGTATCTGGTACATGGAGATCAGTGGTTTAGTATCTGGTCCATGGAGACCAGTGGTTTAGTATTAGTGCATGGAGACCAGTGGTTTAGTATTAGTCCATGGAGATCAGTAGTTTAGTATCTGGTCCATGGAGACCAGTGGTTTAGTATTAGTCCATAGAGATCAGTGGTTTAGTATTAGTCCATGGAGATCAGTAGTTTAGTATCTGGTCCATGGAGACCAGTGGTTTAGTGTTAGTCCATGGAGATCAGTGGTTTAGTATTAGTCCATGGAGATCACTGGTTTAGTATCTGGTCCATGGAGATCAGTGGTTTAGTATCTGGTCCATGGAGACCAGTGGTTTAGTGTTAGTCCTTGGAGACCAGTGGTTTAGTATTAGTCCATGGAGATCAGTGGTTTAGTATTAGTCCATGGAGATCAGTGGTTTAGTATCTGGTCCATGGAGATCAGTGGTTTAGTATCTGGTCCATGGAGACCAGTGGTTTAGTATTAGTCCATGGAGACCAGTGGTCTAGTATTAGTCCATGGAGATCAGTAGTTTAGTATCTGGTCCATGGAGACCAGTGGTTTAGTATTAGTCCATGGAGATCAGTGGTTTAGTATTTAGTCCATGGAGATCAGTGGTTTAGTATTAGTCCATGGAGACCAGTGATTTAGTATTAGTCCATGGAGATCAGTGGTTTAGTATTAGTCCATGGAGATCAGTGGTTTAGTATTTAGTCCATGGAGACCAGTGATTTAGTATTAGTCCATGGAGACCAGTGATTTAGTATTAGTCCATGGAGATCAGTGGTTTAGTGTTAGTCCATGGAGATCAGTGGTTTAGTATTAGTCCATGGAGATCACTGGTTTAGTATTAGTCTATGGAGATCACTGGTTTAGAATTAGTCCATGGAGACCAGTGATTTAGTATTAGTCCATGGAGATCAGTGATTTAGTATTAGTCCATGGAGATCACTGGTTTAGAATTAGTCCATGGAGACCAGTGATTTAGTATTAGTCCATGGAGATCAGTGATTTAGTATTAGTCCGTGGAGATCACTGGTTTAGAATTAGTCCATGGAGATCAGTGATTTAGTATTAGTCCATGGAGATCACTGGTTTAGTATTAGTCTATGGAGATCACTGGTTTAGAATTAGTCCATGGAGACCAGTGATTTAGTATTAGTCCATGGAGATCAGTGGTTTAGTATTAGTCTATGGAGATCAGTGGTTTAGTATTAGTCCATGGAGATCAGTGGTTTAGTATTAGTCCATGGAGATCAGTGGTTTAGTATTAGTCCATGGAGATCAGTGGTTTAGTATTAGTCCATGGAGATCACTGGTTTAGAATTAGTCCATGGAGATCAGTGATTTAGTATTAGTCCATGGAGACCAATGGTTTAGTATCTAGTCCATGAAGACCAGTGGCTTTGTATCCAGAGTAGTGGTTTTGTGTTTAGACCATGGTGTCCAGTAGTCATTCTTCCCTATATGTCTCCTGATTTAGATTGAAGTCTTATCCTTACATTGACTACAAGTTACCCCATTCCTGAAGATATGATGATTGTCCTCATACCATATCTTGACCTGGTCCATTAGCATTACAAGGTACTTGGCAAGTGTCAAGATAGCCGACACTGATGGAAATCACCTCCGTCTGACTCCCAACAAGTCCTCACATTTCACTACCAATAGTTGATTAGATTAGACGTTCTATCAACCTGAACTTTTACCTTCTCCTTTCCCTGGAGCTGCAGGAATATTCTGAGCACTTTATAACCACATAATAGATTTCGTTATTCCTCTTCGGAGCTCAACGCTATAGAATTGGATATATAGGGGAAAAAAAGGGATGAAAATTCCAGCTCTGTAAAACGAACAATCCTTTATTTCTTGCGGTTTAAAAACTCCAAAAAACCCACATAGTAACGATCTACGCGTTTCGGACCATCACATGACGGTCCTTACTCATGATACACGTTACACAAACTCCATTACTTATATACCCCTGTCACACCAATCTCAGAGAATATAGGTGTCACATGACACAGAGTATAGAGGGTTAAAAACTGAACAAGACATTCTCTTAGAATTAAAAACCTAAGTGGATAATACTACAGAAAAAACAAGTTACGGCAGGAAGTTTGACAAACAAATTAATTAATGATATTGCAGGATCAAGTCATGCTTTTTGTTTAAACCAGCGGGACGGCATGTTTCTAATTGAATCATCCAGTAAGACCCCGATTAGGGAACTTTCTTTTATGATCACCACCTCTCGTTGAAGAGGTAACCCTTTCAATGCTCTGCACTATTAGCGCTGTTGCATCGACTCCATGTACAATGGCAAAATGAAGGCTGACCGCCGAGACATTACGAGATTCGTAATGGGGAATGTCCGAAATGTGCTTCCGTACTCGTGTTTTGATTGGATATATGTAACCAAGATCCCCTGTCAAACTATACAATATTATGTAAATGCTGGGGAATTCCAGCTCTGAAGCTTTGTAGCATAATGCAGTCAGCAAGTCAGGATCAGTACAGGATCTGTAATGTACACAGTGACTGCACCAGCAGAATAGTGAGTGCAGCTCTGGAGTATAATACAGGATGTAACTCAGGATCAGTACAGGATAAGTAATGTATGTACACAGTGACTGCACCAGCAGAATAGTGAGTGCAGCTCTGGAGTATAATACAGGATGTAACTCAGGATCAGTACAGGATATGTAATGTATGTACACAGTGACTCCACCAGCAGAATAGTGAGTGCAGCTCTGGAGTATAATACAGGATGTAACTCAGGATCAGTACAGGATAAGTAATGTATATACACAGTGACTGCACCAGCAGAATAGTGAGTGCAGCTCTGGAGTATAATACAGGATGTAACTCAGGATCAGTACAGGATAAGTAATGTATGGACACAGTGACTGCACCAGCAGAATAGTGAGTGCAGCTCTGGAGTATAATACAGGATGTAACTTAATGATTTTCCTATTTCATGACGTAAAGTCATAGTTTTATTAAAGACACGGAGGCGAGTATTGCATAATCCTTCTTTACTGAACCACCAATAGCAGCAAAGAGAAAAATTTACATATAAGGAACCATAGCAACCAAGGTCCCTCCCCACTGGCCCCTATAATAGGCCTCTCTTCCTCTGTGACTTCCTCTTTCTTTGATCCTCTGGTGCTGACATCCCGAACATCCCAACGGTAACTCTGAACTGAACCGACATCACGAACATCACAACGATGACTCCAAACTTCAACTGGAACAGACAGTCCAACGCCCAGCAGCGTAATCAACTAGCCAACCAGGCTAAACTGTAGAACATATCCTCCGGAAAACACGGCATACTGCAACGGAAAGACTTCATCCTGGAAAATAAAACAGACCATAGGCCTAGGTGAAACAACATCTCCAGACAGAATGTCCAGACGCCACCTTCGCCACTGGAAAACCAGGTGACAAGTGACCGAACACAATAAGAATTGTAATAAATAACATGAAATACAATGTCAATGCAAGAACATTAGGACAATAAAACCTAAAACACAATAACTTAAAAGGTTAATAATACATAGAGGTAATGATACGTGACCCCTGTAACCAAAAACTGCGAGAAAAAAAAACCCAAGGGAGGGAATAGGGTGGGCAATACTCGCCTCCGTGTCTTTAATAAAACTATGACTTTACGTCATGAAATAGGAAAATCATTAAGTTTTACAGCAAGACACGGAGGCTTTGTATTGCAAGTTCAAAGCCCGTCAATGATTGAAGCAAATAAATTAGGTGGAGGACGGAAATAGAACTCCCTGAAAGTGGTCACATTGGACCAATCAGCCAGGCGCATAACATCCTCTAATCTGGCACCCGAAACCGCCAAGGCGGTGGCAGAGGCCCCACGCGCAGAATGGGCCGTGAAGACAGACGTGTCTACACCAGCTAATGACATGACCCATTTAAGCCAGCGTGCTAACGTGGGGCTAGAAACCGGTCCAAAAGGATGACGAATAGAAATGAACAGCTGAGAACTGTTCGGAGACCGATGCGCCAGAGTCCTGGACTCGTATTCTTTAAGGCACGCCACTGGACATAAAATCGGAGAGTCAGGAAAACTGGGGTAGGACACGAAACGTATGTTGGTCTTCGTGCGACGCGAGATGTTGAAAGTAACCCCCTCCGGGGTAAAGGAGCGCGCGTCGTGATCAAGAGCCCTCACATCTGAGACCCTCTTGCATGAAATGAGGCAAAATAACGTCAAGAGCTTAGCTGACAATTGCCTAATTGTGAGGTCAGAGTTCTCGGGCCAGGAGGACAAGAAGGTAAGGACCAGGGTCACGTCCCATGTAGTGGAAAAACGAGGACGCGGGGGACGAGATAAACGAGCCCCCCTTAACAGGCGAGAAACAGACGGATGTTGGCCAGCCGCGACTCCCTCGAAGCCCGCATGGGCAGAAGAGATAGCGGACCTAAAAAGGTTAATGGTCCGATATGCCTTCCCCGCCTCGAAGAGAGAGGTGAGAAACTCTAGCAGGTGGGTTACAGGTGCCGAAACGGGATCCAAGTCCCGTTCCACGCACCAGTTAGCCCAAGTTCTCCAGGCTGCCCGGTACGACTTCCTAGTGCCGGGAGCCCATGCACTGTCCAATAGCTGTCGAGTTGCTGCCGAAACTCCCTCGAACGATCCAGGTGTCCGGAGATCCGGCATGCCAGCAGCCGCAGGGATCCGTCGAGTAAAAGGGGATGTTGTAGTCCCAGAGGGTTGTGGAGGAGATCCGACCGGGTCGGGAGAAGTACAGGAATCTCCACTAGAATCCTCAGCAACGAGGGGAACCATACCTGAGACCCCCAGAACGGTACCACAAGAACTAGGTCCGCCTGCTGACGAATCACCTGCAAGAGTGTCCTCGGAATCATCGAGAATGGGGGAAACGCGTACAGGCGGGATACCGACCAATCCTGGAGGAACGCATCCACTGCTAATGCTTCCGGGTCCGGACGCCAGCTGTAAAAACGGGTGAGCTGTCTGTTCAGCCGTGAAGCGAACAGGTCGATAGACATCGGACCCCACAATTCCGAGATAGCTGAGAAGACCAGAGGGTCCAATTGCCAATCGCTGCCATCCGATAGGTAGCGCGAGTTCCAATCCGCCTGGACGTTGTTCAGTCCCGGTAGGTACTCCGCCTGGACCATGATGTCCCTGGCTAGGCAAAATGTCCAAAAGTCTTTGGCCAGACGAGCCAACGTCGCTGAGCGAGTACCCCCCAAACGGTTGACATACTGGACTGCTGATATATTGTCCATACGTAACTTGATGCAAGCGTTGGCGATCCCGTTGGAAAAACTTCTCACCGCGAAAGATCCTGCCAGGAGCTCCAAAGCATTGATGTGCAGGAGGGACTCCTCCGCTGACCATGGGCCTCCCGTAGATACACCATTGCAATGGGCGCCCCAACCCTGGAGGCTCGCATCTGATTCTATGGTCAACTCTGGCAGGGAGCCGAAAATCGCCCTGCCGTTCCACGCCTCCAGATTGGCTATCCACCAACTCAATTCCTCTCGGGCCTCCGAATCCAGGACCACCGCGTCCGCAAAGGATGCACCGGTCCGAAGATGGGCGATCTTCAGACGCTGGAGCGCACGGTAATGTAATGGGGCTGGAAACACCGCCTGGATGGACGAGGCTAACAGACCGATGAAGCGGGCCAGATGACGCAATGAGAGATGGGGTATGAGAAGCGCATGTCTCAGTTCCTTGCGGATCGCCCGCAATTTTGCCGTCGGCAGACTGAGGGACTCCGAGAGAGAATCCACCGTGAATCCTAAGAATTCCATCTTCTGAGTCGGGATGAGGCAGGACTTCTCTATGTTGAGGAGGAATCCGAGATCTGAAAGCAAATCCGACGTCCACTGGAGATGTTCCAGTAACCCCACCCTGGATTCGTGCATCAGAAGGATGTCGTCCAGGTAAATAATTAGGCGGACGCCCCGAGTCCTCAACCATGACACGACCGGACGCAGCAACTTGGTGAAGCACCAAGGAGTTGACGACAGTCCGAATGGCAGACAGGTGAACCTCCAGACCTCGCCGTTCCACCTGAACTGGAGTAGGTCCCTGGAGTGAGTGGCCACTGGGACCGTCAGGTATGCATCCTTCAGGTCCAGCTTTACCATCCAGTCCCCAGGAACTAACAAGTCCCGAAGAAGATGGATCCCCTCCATTTTGAAATGCCGGTAGCGAACTACCGCATTCAACGCGCGCAGATTGATAACTGGCCTCATCTGTCCACCCTTCTTCTGGACAAGGAAGATATTGCTGATCACCGCCCCACGTGATGGGGACGCTCGTTCTATCGCCCGCTTCTGTCTGAGGGAGCACAACTCCGCGTCGACCAGAGCGCAAGCTGTGTGTGACAGGGGGACAAGTGGCGGGGAGGGGACAACGTAGGGAGACCCCGTGAGCTCTATGTGAAATCCCTTGACCGTGGTGAGGACCCACGGGTCTGAGGTAATGACACTCCAAGCGTGGGAAAAACGCTGGAGTCTGCCCCCTACACAAGGAACCATAGAATCCCCGGTCAGGGGAGCACTTACCCAAGGGTCTGCGATGGTTGGGGTTGCCCCGGAAGGAACGAGAACGCCACTGGTTTCCTCTGGAGGCGAAGAAAGGAGACGGGTTGCGTTGCTCCTGGAAGGATGGACGATGTCCACCGGCACCTCTATTTGCTCCGCGGGCCTGGAAACTAGCACGGCCGGACAGGCGGCCCCTACCACTGCCGGCCCGATGAGAGACCCGTCCGTGAAACACCCTGCGCATCGAACTCTGGGCCTTATCAAGCGCAGTAAAGGTGCCCACAAAACGGCCCATGTCCTTAATGAAGGACTCACCGAAAAGGAGGCCCTGGGCTTCCTTTCCCGCCTCAGTGAGCGCCAAGTTAGCTAACTTAGGGTCTATCTTGAAAAGGATAGACTTGCGCCTCTCAATCGCCACTGAAGTATTGGCGTTGCCGGTAAGGCAAATGGCCCTCTGGGCCCAGCCCCGTAACTCCTCGTGGTCTATTGGGGATCCCTCACTCCTGGCTGACTCGGCCATCTCCAAGATCTTGGTAAGTGGGCCGAGGACATCTAGGATCTTGTCCTGGCAGCTACGAAGCGCCGAATCCAGGCCCTTCTTTGAGTTCCAGCCAGTTTTGGTTAGAAACTGAGCCATTTTGGGATCCACTATTGGGGTCTCGCACACCTTATTAGGAACCAATGGCCTGGGACACTCAGCCCTGAGTTTGTTGCGTGAATCGCGGGAAAGCGAGTGACGCACCCAGTGCTCCAAATAAGCCCCTACATGAGGGGAGGGGAGCCATTCCGCCGAACGCGGGTGGTGCAACGATTCGGGGTCAAACATAGGTTCTCCCGAATCATCCAGAACCGCCACAGATAGGGAAGCGGTACAAGGGGACACCACATCCCTGGCAGAGGAGGTAGCTGCAACTGCAGCCGAGGGGCCCTGAACTGGGGGGGTGACATCCTCCTCCGCCTCATAATCCATATCCGCGAATGCCTCCTCGTCTGAAGCTCTGTCAGAGCCAGACAATTCCGGGGATTGCGCTCTTGCGCTTTTCCATGTCCGCGCCCGTTCTGCCCGGCGGGAAAGGGCCCTCTTCCGTGGTCTAAGCACGGTCTCTGGGGTGGCAATATGCGCACCAGTCAAAACCTCCTCTACAAAAGGAGAGTCATTTGAGGTAGGCTGCGGAGTGGTAATGGGATCCTGCACAGGTAAATTGGAAGGTGGGACGGCCAGGGCCTGGGTAATGGTCTGAGAAAGGATGGATGACATGGAGCCCATGGCTGCCATGATCGCATCCGACACTGATCGCTGTAGAGCCAGCGCCTGGGCATCCACATGAGAGGGGCCGGATCCCTCAGGGGGGGAGGGGGGCCTGCCGGCAGACCGAGGGGAAGTAGGTACAGACATAACTGCCACTGGCCTGGCTAAAGTGCTTCCCGGTGAAAGTAACTCACTGTGAAGAGCTGGGATGCCTGAGGAGAACACTGGATGCTAGAAAGGCAGAGGGAGCAGCAGGAGCCGCCGACCGTGCTGTAAGTAAAAAGCGACTGGCCGGAAGGAGCAGGAGACGCTGTAGCTCCGCCCCCAAAAGCCCGCGAATCGCGGCAGCCAAACGCAAGATGGCCGCCGAGATCTCGCGAGATCTCGCTGTCCCACCGCACAGCAAGCGCCAGGAACAAAGCCGCCGTCCACAGGGACGGAGGATCCGCCCACCATATGCCGGGAACCTAAGTGAACAAGAGGTAGGACTCACCATGTGTCAAAAGACCACTGGCTAGGGCAGAGAACCCCCCCGGAACTAAGGGTAAGGGAAAACCGAGGGGGGGTGGGGGTGGGGGGGGCGCGGGAAAACGGCAACCGAAGCAACTCAGCGCAATGCAAATAAAACAATACACCCCAGCAATAAGCCGAATGCATGAGGCAAAGGGGAGCGCTGCGAGCGTGCAGGGTTAGTCACCCTGGGGTAAACAGCGCAAAGACACTAAATATAAATGACACAAGCATAAATAAGATGTACTTAACTTGGTGGCAGCAGCAAAGAAAGAGGAAGTCACAGAGGAAGAGAGGCCTATTATAGGGGCCAGTGGGGAGGGACCTTGGTTGCTATGGTTCCTTATATGTAAATTTTTCTCTTTGCTGCTATTGGTGGTTCAGTAAAGAAGGATTATGCAATACGAAGCCTCCGTGTCTTGCTGTAAAACTCAGGATCAGTACAGGATATGTAATGTATGTACACAGTGACTCCACCAGCAGAATAGTGAGTGCAGCTCTGGAGTATAATACAGGATGTAACTCAGGATCAGTACAGGATAAGTAATGTATATACACAGTGACTGCACCAGCAGAATAGTGAGTGCAGCTCTGGAGTATAATACAGGATGTAACTCAGGATCAGTACAGGATAAGTAATGTATGGACACAGTGACTGCACCAGCAGAATAGTGAGTGCAGCTCTGGAGTATAATACAGGATGTAACTCAGGATCAGTACAGGATAAGTAATGTATGTACACAGTGACTGCACCAGCAGAATAGTGAGTGCAGCTCTGGAGTATAATACAGGATGTAACTCAGGATCAGTACAGGATATGTAATGTATGTACACAGTGACTCCACCAGCAGAATAGTGAGTGCAGCTCTGGAGTATAATACAGGATGTAACTCAGGATCAGTACAGGATAAGTAATGTATTTACACAGTGACTGCACCAGCAGAATAGTGAGTGCAGCTCTGGAGTATAATACAGGATGTAACTCAGGATCAGTACAGGATAAGTAATGTATGTACACAGTGACTGCACCAGCAGAATAGTGAGTGCAGCTCTGGAGTATAATACAGGATATAACTCAGGATCAGTACAGGATAAGTAGTGTATGTACACAGTGACTGCACCAGCAGAATAGTGAGTGCAGCTCTGGAGTATAATACAGGATGTAGCTCAGGATCAGTACAGGATAAGTAATGTATGTACACAGTGACTGCACCAGCAGAATAGTGAGTGCAGCTCTGAGTATAATACAGGATGTAACTCAGGATCAGTACAGGATAAGTAATGTATGTACACAGTGACTGCACCAGCAGAATAGTGAGTGCAGCTCTGGAGTATAATACAGGATGTAACTCAGGATCAGTACAGGATAAGTAATGTATGTACAGAGTGACTGCACCAGCAGAATAGTGAGTGCAGCTCTGGAGTATAATACAGGATGTAACTCAGGATCAGTACAGGATAAGTAATGTATGTACACAGTAACTCCACCAGCAGAATAGTAAGTGCAGCTCTGGAGTATAATACAGGATGTAACTCAGGATCAGTACAGGATAAGTAATGTATGTACACAGTGACTGCACCAGCAGAATAGTGAGTGCAGCTCTGGAGTATAATACAGGATGTAACTCTGGATCCGTACAGGATAAGTAATGTATGTACACAGTGACTGCACCAGCAGAATAGTGAGTGCAGCTCTGGAGTATAATACAGGATGTAACTCAGGATCGGTACAGGATAAGTAATGTACGTACACAGTGACTGCACCAGCAGAATAGTGAGTGCAGCTCTGGAGTATATTACAGGATGTAACTCAGGATCAGTACAGGATAAGTAATGTATGTACACAGTGACTGCACCAGCAGAATAGTGAGTGCAGCTCTGGAATATAATACAGGATGTAACTCAGGATCAGTACAGGATAAGTAATGTATGTACACAGTGACTGCACCAGCAGAATAGTGAGTGCAGCTCTGGAGTATAATACAGGAAGTAACACAAGATCAGTACAGGATAAGTAATGTATGTACACAGTGACTGCACCAGCAGAATAGTGAGTGCAGCTCTGGAGTATAATACAGGATGTAACTCAGGATCAGTACAGGATAAGTAATGTATGTACACAGCGACTGCACCAGCAGAATAGTGAGTGCAGCTCTGGAGTATAATACAGGATGTAACTCAGGATCAGTACAGGATAAGTAATGTATGTACACAGTGACTGCACCAGCAGAATAGTGAGTGCAGCTCTGGAGTATAATACAGGATGTAACTCAGGATCAGTACAGGATAAGTAATGTATGTACACAGTGACTCCACCAGCAGAATAGTGAGTACAGCTCTGAAGTATAATACTGGATGTAACTCAGGATCAGTACAGGATAAGTAATGTATTTATACAGTGACTGCACCAGCAGAATAGTGAGTGCAGCTCTGGAGTATAATACAGGATGTAACTCAGGATGAGTACAGGATAAGTAATGTATGTACACAGTGACTGCACCAGCAGAATAGTGAGTGCAGCTCTGGAGTATAATACAGGATGTAACTCAGGATCAGTACAGGATAAGTAATGTATGTACACAGTGACTCCACCAGCAGAATACCGAGTACAGCTCTGAAGTATAATACTGGATGTAACTCAGGATCAGTACAGGATAAGTAATGTATGTACACAGTGACTGCACCAGCAGAATAGTGAGTGCAGCTCTGGAGTATAATACAGGATGTAACTCTGGATCCGTACAGGATAAGTAATGTATGTACACAGTGACTGCACCAGCAGAATAGTGAGTGCAGCTCTGGAGTATAATACAGGATGTAACTCAGGATCGGTACAGGATAAGTAATGTACGTACACAGTGACTGCACCAGCAGAATAGTGAGTGCAGCTCTGGAGTATATTACAGGATGTAACTCAGGATCAGTACAGGATAAGTAATGTATGTACACAGTGACTGCACCAGCAGAATAGTGAGTGCAGCTCTGGAATATAATACAGGATGTAACTCAGGATCAGTACAGGATAAGTAATGTATGTACACAGTGACTGCACCAGCAGAATAGTGAGTGCAGCTCTGGAGTATAATACAGGAAGTAACACAAGATCAGTACAGGATAAGTAATGTATGTACACAGTGACTGCACCAGCAGAATAGTGAGTGCAGCTCTGGAGTATAATACAGGATGTAACTCAGGATCAGTACAGGATAAGTAATGTATGTACACAGCGACTGCACCAGCAGAATAGTGAGTGCAGCTCTGGAGTACAATACAGGATGTAACTCAGGATCAGTACAGGATAAGTAATGTATGTACACAGTGACTGCACCAGCAGAATAGTGAGTGCAGCTCTGGAGTATAATACAGGATGTAACTCAGGATCAGTACAGGATAAGTAATGTATGTACACAGTGACTCCACCAGCAGAATAGTGAGTACAGCTCTGAAGTATAATACTGGATGTAACTCAGGATCAGTACAGGATAAGTAATGTATTTATACAGTGACTGCACCAGCAGAATAGTGAGTGCAGCTCTGGAGTATAATACAGGATGTAACTCAGGATCAGTACAGGATAAGTAATGTATGTACACAGTGACTGCACCAGCAGAATAGTGAGTGCAGCTCTGGAGTATAATACAGGATATAACTCAGGATCAGTACAGGATAAGTAGTGTATGTACACAGTGACTGCACCAGCAGAATAGTGAGTGCAGCTCTGGAGTATAATACAGGATGTAGCTCAGGATCAGTACAGGATAAGTAATGTATGTACACAGTGACTGCACCAGCAGAATAGTGAGTGCAGCTCTGAGTATAATACAGGATGTAACTCAGGATCAGTACAGGATAAGTAATGTATGTACACAGTGACTGCACCAGCAGAATAGTGAGTGCAGCTCTGGAGTATAATACAGGATGTAACTCAGGATCAGTACAGGATATGTAATGTATGTACACAGTGACTCCACCAGCAGAATAGTGAGTGCAGCTCTGGAGTATAATACAGGATGTAACTCAGGATCAGTACAGGATAAGTAATGTATATACACAGTGACTGCACCAGCAGAATAGTGAGTGCAGCTCTGGAGTATAATACAGGATGTAACTCAGGATCAGTACAGGATAAGTAATGTATGTACACAGTGACTGCACCAGCAGAATAGTGAGTGCAGCTCTGGAGTATAATACAGGATATAACTCAGGATCAGTACAGGATAAGTAGTGTATGTACACAGTGACTGCACCAGCAGAATAGTGAGTGCAGCTCTGGAGTATAATACAGGATGTAGCTCAGGATCAGTACAGGATAAGTAATGTATGTACACAGTGACTGCACCAGCAGAATAGTGAGTGCAGCTCTGAGTATAATACAGGATGTAACTCAGGATCAGTACAGGATAAGTAATGTATGTACACAGTGACTGCACCAGCAGAATAGTGAGTGCAGCTCTGGAGTATAATACAGGATGTAACTCAGGATCAGTACAGGATAAGTAATGTATGTACAGAGTGACTGCACCAGCAGAATAGTGAGTGCAGCTCTGGAGTATAATACAGGATGTAACTCAGGATCAGTACAGGATAAGTAATGTATGTACACAGTAACTCCACCAGCAGAATAGTAAGTGCAGCTCTGGAGTATAATACAGGATGTAACTCAGGATCAGTACAGGATAAGTAATGTATGTACACAGTGACTGCACCAGCAGAATAGTGAGTGCAGCTCTGGAGTATAATACAGGATGTAACTCTGGATCCGTACAGGATAAGTAATGTATGTACACAGTGACTGCACCAGCAGAATAGTGAGTGCAGCTCTGGAGTATAATACAGGATGTAACTCAGGATCGGTACAGGATAAGTAATGTACGTACACAGTGACTGCACCAGCAGAATAGTGAGTGCAGCTCTGGAGTATATTACAGGATGTAACTCAGGATCAGTACAGGATAAGTAATGTATGTACACAGTGACTGCACCAGCAGAATAGTGAGTGCAGCTCTGGAATATAATACAGGATGTAACTCAGGATCAGTACAGGATAAGTAATGTATGTACACAGTGACTGCACCAGCAGAATAGTGAGTGCAGCTCTGGAGTATAATACAGGAAGTAACACAAGATCAGTACAGGATAAGTAATGTATGTACACAGTGACTGCACCAGCAGAATAGTGAGTGCAGCTCTGGAGTATAATACAGGATGTAACTCAGGATCAGTACAGGATAAGTAATGTATGTACACAGCGACTGCACCAGCAGAATAGTGAGTGCAGCTCTGGAGTATAATACAGGATGTAACTCAGGATCAGTACAGGATAAGTAATGTATGTACACAGTGACTGCACCAGCAGAATAGTGAGTGCAGCTCTGGAGTATAATACAGGATGTAACTCAGGATCAGTACAGGATAAGTAATGTATGTACACAGTGACTCCACCAGCAGAATAGTGAGTACAGCTCTGAAGTATAATACTGGATGTAACTCAGGATCAGTACAGGATAAGTAATGTATGTACACAGTGACTGCACCAGCAGAATAGTGAGTGCAGCTCTGGAGTATAATACAGGATGTAACTCAGGATCAGTACAGGATAAGTAATGTATGTACACAGTGACTCCACCAGCAGAATACCGAGTACAGCTCTGAAGTATAATACTGGATGTAACTCAGGATCAGTACAGGATAAGTAATGTATTTATACAGTGACTTAATGCAGCAGCATTAAGGAAATGAGAATTTCCACACACGTGTGTTGCCCACTAGGTGAGTCTCTTTGGCTACTCTTACCCCTGCTTGTCTATAGTCTCCATAATCACTTTGTCTAGATAAGAGAGGAAATGTCTGACAGTGTCCAGGACAGCGATAGATAATCCTGATGGATCCGTTCTCCCAGGCCTGCCCCACAGCTGTTAACCTCACTTCCCATTCTGCATTTTATCAGCTCCACTCCACAGATATGACATGCAGCAATAGAGACGTCCTCGCTATTATATCTGATGCATCATGCCAGATACTGAGTAATAAAGGGAAACTCCATTTCATCCAACTCCGGCGATTGTGAGATCTGAACACTCCCTTTACAGTAGTGACTCTTTAATGTTCAAAATGTTGCATTAGTAAGAGAGTTGTCAGGTGCTCTCCATGTTTCATTTCTTACCTACCTGTCAGTGAGATAGTTCTCCTCCTACAATTCCCCCTCACTCACTGCACTGATTTCCTTGTCTGAGTCCTATCCTCTGGGTCCCAAAAGTTCTTGTGAGCCAGGGACCCATTGAGACTTGTGAAGCTGTGACTTGGAGGTCCAGAGCAAGACTCCAGACAGTAGAGTCAACCATCGACACAACTACTTTGAAATAGGGTTGTCACGATACCAAAATTCTGATTCGATTTCAATATCATAAAAAAGTATTGTCATACTTGATACCACACGAAAAAAATAAAATACCAAAAAAGCCGCGTGCATTCCACATTTTATGGAACGTCCAGCCCACAATCGAACAGTCCGATCCTATTTTTTGGGGGGACAAAGTGGCAATAACTTCAACCAAACGTTTCCTGTAGCTGCAGATCAGACGTGCACAACGGTCAGGAGTAATTCTTGACCATTCCTCTTTACAGAACTGTTTCAGTTCAGCAATATTCTTGGGATGTCTGGTGTGAATCGCTTTCTTGAGGTCATGCCACAGCATCACAATCGGGTTGAGGTCAGGACTCTGACTGGGCCTCTCCAGAAGGCGGATTTTCTTCTGTTTAAGGCATTCTGTTGTTGATTTACTTCTATGCTTTGGGTCGTTGTCCTGTTGCAATACCCATCTTCTGTTGAGCTTCATCTGGTGGACAGATGGCCTTAATTTCTTCTTTAAAATGTCTTGATAAACTTGGGAATTAATTTTTCCTTCGATGATAGCAATCCGTCCAGGCCCTGACGCAGCAAAGCAGCCCCAAACCATGATGCCCCCACCACCATACTTCACAGATGGGAGAAGGTTTTGAGGTTGGTGTGCTGTGCCTCTTTTTCTCCACACATAGTGTTGTGTGTTTCTTCCAAACAACTCCACTTTGGTTTCATCTGTCCACAGAATATTTTGCCAGTTCTGCTGTGGAACATCCAGGGGCTCTTGTGCAAACTGTAAACGTGCAGCAATGTTTTTTTGGACAGCAGTGGCTTCCTCTGTGGTATCCTCCCATGAAATCCATTCTTGTTTAGTGTTTTACGTATCGTAGATTTGTAAGTCTTTAGCTGACACTCTAGGATTCTTCTTCACCTCATTGAGCAGTCTGCGCTATGCTCTTGCAGTCATCTTTACAGGACGGCCACTCCTAGGGAGAGTAGCAGCAGTGCTGAACTTTCTCCATTTATAGACAATTTGTCTTACCGTGGACTGATGAACAGCAAGGCTTTTGGAGATACTTTTATAACCCTTTACAGCTTTATGCAAGTCAAGTAGGTCTTCTGAGAGCTCTTTTGTGCGAGGCATCATTCACATCCGGCAATGCTTCTTGTGAAAAGCAAACCCAGAACTGGTGTGTGTTTTCTATAGGGCAGGGCAGCTGTAACCAACACCTCCAATCTCATCTCATTGATTGGACTCCAGTTGGCTGACACCTCACTCCAATTAGCTCTTGGAGATGTCATTAGTCTAGGGGTTCACATACTTTTTCCACCTGCACTGTGAATGTTTACATGGTGTGTTCAATAAAAACATGGTAACATTTAACTCTTTGTGTGTTATTAGTTTAAGCAGACTGTGATTGTCTATTGTTGCGACTTAGATGAAGATCAGATCACATTTTATGACCAATTTGTGCAGAAATCCATATCATTCCAAAGGGTTCACATACTTTTTCTTGCAACTGTATAAGGAGAGTAGTCAGAGACCATAGTTTTCCGCAGTTAGGGAACAGTGCTTGGAAGAGGAGACTCTGCCAGTTTGCATGAGTGACCAGAAGAAGACGCTGAGATAGGGCTGTTGAGCTACAGACCATGGGTCACCAAGAAGCCACCCGGACTACTGAGCCACAGACTGTGGGTCTCCAGACTTTGAACAGGGTACCAGCCTTCTGATAGAAAGAGGGATAGCTAGCGCAGGCCTTTAATCAGCATCAAATCCTTCTTTTGCCCGGGGGAGATTGGAGAAGCCAGCCCTATGCCTCGCCTATATTGTTTTGCACCTGAATTCCTCCAATGAAGAAGCACACTGGTTTACTGCAGACCCTAACTCTCTGGAATAATTTCCCATTGGGGTGCACTACGCCTTACCATACCTTCTGAAGAGCAGCAACACGTGGTGACACCTTGAAGGTGTCTAGGGGACCCAGCGTAGCATTAGGGCCACCCCAAACCCAGCGACTGCACAATATGTCAAGCAAGATAAGATACACTGAAGACCTTTGACACATATCTAATCCTCTCTGTGATCTACAACACCAGGAACCAGGGAGAGGTGACTTGTGGTACACATGTGGAAAGCACCTGCTGGAAACATTGAGCAGCTCCAAGATATCAGTCATGGCAGATAATTGCATGATTTTCCTAGTTTATGACGTAAAGTCATGATTTTATTAAGGACACGGAGGCGAGTATTGCATTCTCTTTCTTTACTGAAATTTATCATAGCAGCACAGGAAAAAGAGAAAAAACCTTTACCACACAGGGTAACTATGGCAACAAGCCCACCCCTAACCCAGTATAAGAGTCCTGGCATCAAATAACTCCTCCTCTTTCTTTGACGAAGCCACATCCTGAGAAACCGTGATGACAACAGGACCGGATCCAATCACGAAGAATCCCATCCGAAAGCATCCAACCGGGATGATTGTATAAACAAGGCAACAGAGCCAAACTTGACCTCAGGCACCAAGGACGACAGTACTATTAACCTAAGGAAAAAACAGACAAAGAGAAACATAGATAATGTAAGATCAATGCAAGTCTAATGCACTGCATAACAAGAAGAACAGATCAATACTGCACTAAGGCCTCTTTCACACTTGCGTTGTCCGGATCCGGCGTGTACTCCACTTGCCGGAATTACACTCCGGATCCGGAAAAACGCAAGTGTACTGAAAGCATTTGAAGACGGAACCGTCTTCCAAATGCTTTCAGTGTTACTATGGCACCCAGGACGCTATTAAAGTCCTGGTTGCCATAGTAGTAGTGGGGAGCGGGGAGCGGTATACTTACAGTCCGTGCGGCTCCCGGGGCGCTCCAGAATGACGTCAGAGCGCCCCATGCGCTTGGATGACGTGATCCATGCGATCACGTGATCCATGCGCTTGGGGCGCCCTGACGTCACTGTGGAGCGCCCGGGGAGCCGCACGGACGGTAAGTACACTGCTCCCCCGCTCCCCACTACACTTTACCATGGCTGTCAGGACTTTAGCGTCCCGGCAGCCATGGTAACCACTCTGAAAAAGCTAAATGTCGGCTCCGGCAATGCGCCGAAACGACGTTTAGCTTAAGGCCGGATCCGGATCAATGCCTTCCAATGGGCATTAATTCCGGATCCGGCCTTGCGGCAAGTGTTCCGGATTTTTGGCCGGAGCAAAAAGCGCAGCATGCTGCGGTATTTTCTCCGGCCAACAAACGTTCCGTACCGGAACTGAAGACATCCTGATGCATCCTGAACGGATTTCTCTCCATTCAGAATGCATTAGGATAATCCTGATCAGGATTCTTCCGGCATAGAGCCCCGGCGACGGAACTCTATGCCGGAAGACAATAACGCAGGTGTGAAAGAGCCCTAAAGCAGAATAATATATATCAATAAATATTAAGGAAAAATGATGCACGATAGAGCATAATAGTAATAACAAGAACATCATAATAATAATAAATAATAAATATCATAAAATAGACAATAAGGGTGGGTTAATATAATATGGGTGGGGCAATACTCGCCTCCGTGTCCTTAATAAAATCATGACTTTACATCATAAACTAGGAAAATCATGCAATTTTATTACATGCCACGGAGGCTCCTATTGCAAGTTTAAAGTTGTTGAATAACAGAAGAAAATACATGAGTGGATGGACGGAAATAAAACTCACGAAACGTGGACACACGAGACCAGTTAGCCACACGAAGAATATCCTCCAGACGGGCACCAGCGACCGCCATTGATGTAGAAGCAGCGCCTCTAGTGGAATGAGCCGTGAACACCGAAGTATCGACTCCAGCTAAGGACATAACCCACTTAACCCATCTGGATAAGGTAACACAAGTGACTGGAGCAAATGGACGCCGGTATGACAGAAATAATTCCGGAGATGTCGAAGAACGATGAGGCAACGTGCGGGCCTCATATATATGCAGGCATGCAACTGGACAAAGGGCAGGAGTCTCGGGAAAACTAGGGTAAGAAACAGATCTAATGTTGGTTTTGGTACGCCGAGAAATGTTAAAAACAACACCCTCTGGCGTAAAAGACCTAGCATCATAGTCCAACGCCCTGACATCGGAAACCCGTTTACATGAAATCAAACAAAACAAAGTGACTAATTTCGCAGACAATTGCCGCAAGGATAGCTGTTCATTAGAGGGCCAGGAAGAAAAAAGGGAAAGAACCAAGGAAACGTCCCAGGTATAAGAAAAACGAGGGCGAGGAGGACGTGAAAGACGGGAACCCCTGAGAAGTCGACAGACTAAGGGGTGTTGCCCAGCCGGGCGACCGTCAAAGCCTGAGTGATAGGCAGAAATGGAAGAACGGAACAAATTAATTGTTCGGTAAGCTTTACCTGACTCAAACAGAGAGGTGAGGAATTTCAAGATCTCCGTTACAGAGGCTGATACGGGATCCAAGTTCCCTGCCAGGCACCAGTCAGTCCAAGATCGCCAGGCAGCACGGTAGGATCTTCTAGTCCCCGGGGCCCATGCGCTCTCCAGAAGACGTCTAGTTGCTTCCGGAACCTCAGAGACGTCCCAGGAACTCCTGAAACTCTGCATGCGATCAGGCGTAGAGACCCGTCTAACACGAGCGGGTGTTGGCAACCTGACGGGTCGAGTAGAAGGTCTGGGAGAGACGGCAGTAGCAAGGGGGGCTGGATCAGACACTCCAGTAGCTGAGGAAACCACGACTGGGCCGTCCAGAAAGGAACCAGAAGTATCATCTCTGCTCTCTGAATACGTAGTTGTGAAAGAACTCGAGGGATCATCATGAACGGTGGGAACGCATATGACAGATGACTGGTCCACTTCTGGAGGAACGCGTCCACCGCCTCCGCGTCCGGGTCTGGCCTCCAGCTGTAGAATCTCGGAAGCTGAGTATTCAAGCGAGACGCGAAAAGGTCGATGCACATAGGACCCCACCGAGAAGAAATGGAGGAGAACATCCCCACGTCTAATCTCCAATCGCTGGAATCCACCAGAAAACGCGAGGACCAGTCCGCGTGAGTGTTGTGCAAACCAGGAAGATACTCTGCTACAACATTGATGTCCTTCTCCAGGCAAAACTCCCAGAAGTCCTTCGCCAGATGGGAAAGAGCTGAAGAGCGTGTTCCTCCCATGGCGTTGACATAACGCACAGCCGAGATATTGTCCATCCGAAGTCTCACACATGCGCAGGCTATACCGTTCGTGAAGCTGCGAATAGCGAAAGAACCAGCAAGAAGCTCCAGGGAATTGATGTGAAGATTCGCCTCCGCAGGGGACCAACGACCGCCGGTGGTCACGCCGTTGCAGTAGGCACCCCAGCCCGAGAGACTGGCGTCCGACTCTATCGTGAAGTCCGGACGTGGACCGAAGATAGCCTTGCCGTTCCAGGCATCCAGATTGTGGATCCACCACTGAAGCTCGTCTTTGGTCTCTCTGTCCAGAAAAATCAGGTCCTCGTATGTAGCACCGGCACGAAGGTGCGCAAGCTTGAGATGTTGAAGAGCTCGGTAGTGTAACGGAGCCGGGAAGACTGCCTGAATGGAAGCGGATAGCAGGCCAATCACACGGGCAAGCTGGCGTAGCGAGACCTGAGGGAGAGTCAACGTCCGGTGAAGTTCCCTGTGAATAGAACGAACCTTGGTGGAAGGAAGGCTGAGGGACTCTGAGGCAGAGTCGACCCGAAAACCCAGAAACTCCATGGAGCGGGATGGGACGAGACAAGATTTCTCCAGGTTGATGAGAAAACCCAATCGGGACAGAAGATCCATAGAGGTCGACAGGTGCTCCAGCAGACAGTTGCGATCCTGGGCCATGAGAAGGATGTCGTCTAGATAAATAATTAGACGAATCCCACGACTGCGGAGGAAGGCCACGACCGGTCGCATCAGCTTGGTGAAACACCAAGGGGCTGATGACAGGCCGAATGGAAGGTAAGTGAACCTCCAAGTTTCTCCGTACCAATGAAACCGAAGTAGGTCTCTGGAGGAATCCGCTACTGGAACCGTCAAATAGGCATCTTTTAAGTCGAGCTTGACCATCCAATCGTTCAAGAGGAGCATGTCCCGGAGAAGGTGAATGCCCTCCATTTTGAAATGGCGGTAGCGGACATAGTGATTCAGGGGACGGAGATTGATCACCGGGCGCATCTGACCGTCCTTCTTCGCCACCAGGAAGATGCTGCTGATAACACCTGCGGGAGTGGAGGGAGCACGTTCTATCGCGCCTTTCTGATAAAGGGAATACAGTTCCAGGTGCAGAAGACGTTGTCTCTGAAACGGAAGACAAATGGGATGGGGCAAAGGAATCTGAACAGATGGAACAGTCAACTCAATATGGAACCCTTGAACCGTAGATAAGACCCAAGGGTCTGTGGTGACAGTCAACCAAACATGGGAAAAACGATGGAGTCTGCCTCCTATCCAAATTGCTGAAGAAGATAGAGCTAGACTTACCGAGGGGTCTACGATAGGAAGAACCTCTGGGGCCTCTGGATCTCCAAGAGGAACCGCGGGACGGGAAGAATGACGGAGGTTGTCTTGAGTCCTGGGAGGCACGGAATGGGTAGGAGCCTCGACCCGCAGAACCGCGGGACTGAAATGTAGCACGGCCGGACAGGCGGCCCCTGGAGCTGCCGGCCCTGGAAGAGACCCGCCCCTGGAAGACGCGTCTCATGGATGACTGGGCCTTATCCAGCGCAGTGAAGGCCCCTACAAAACGGCCGAGGTCCTTAATAAAGGAGTCCCCGAAAAGTAGGCCTTGGGCGTCCTTGCCGGCCTCCGTGAGGGCCAAATTAGAGAGCTTAGGCTCTATTTTAAATAGTATGGCCTTTCTCCTCTCGATGGATAGAGAGGTGTTGACATTGCCGGTAATACACACGGCTCTCTGAACCCATCCAGTAAGTTCCTCTGGGTCAATGGCCAGATTTTGGGTCCTGGCAGTTTCTGCCATTTCAAAGATTTTTGTAAGAGGGCCCAATACGTCAAGTAATTTATCTTGACAGGCCTTCAGGGCCGACTCCAAACCCCTACGTGGGTTCCATCCGGACTTTGCCAGGAACTGAGTCATTTTCGGATCTACCGAAGGGGTCTCGGCCACTTTGTTCGGGATAATGGGCCTGGGACATTCAGCCCGCAATTTATTTCTCGCCTCCTTGGACAGGGGATGGCGAATCCGGGATTCTAAGTATTTCGCCACATGGTCAGATGGCAACCATTCAGCGGAGCGAGGGTGATGCAGTGCATCAGGGTCAAATAGGGACTCTCCGGCTGGGTCAAGGACCGCCGAAGTAGGAGTAGGGGGAACTAAAGTAGGGACCATAGGCTCCGTCAATGTGGAAGAGGTGCCCGGGAAGACCTCGTCTGTGAAATCAAGCCCCTCTTCATCAGAAGAGACATCTTGTATGCTAGCCTCCTCATCAGATACTACATCCGATTCAGAATCGGGTTCAGGTTGCGCTCTGGCGCATTTCCAAGGCCTCGCCTTTTCTGCCCGGCGGGCATGGGCTCTCTTGCGCGATATATGCGCGCTCTCAGTGGTGGATAACTTCACACAAGTCATAGGTTTTCTGGAGGCGGTGGGCTCAGGCACAGGGTGACTGTGCTGACGGGCAGGGCGATGATGGCGTTTGGAAGAGTGGCCCTTGAGCGCCTCCGATATAGAGGAGGAAATGGCGCTAGACACAGAGCCCATGGCTGCTTAAATCGCAGCAGTCACAGAGCGCTGCAAATCAGAGGCCTGAAGGGGAATGGACCCAACTGGGGTAATCAGAGAAGGAGGGGATAATGTATTCTCAGGGCCCCCAGGTAAGGAAGGGTTAACATTATTATTACCTTCAGCCATAATAACAGTGGAGAATATATATATATATTAGTAAGCGCTTAATTGAGCGAATTAGCAACAGTAATCGCCGAAATTCTAGACAGAGAAACGGACCGGAGCAGCCGATGCAGTGTAGGGGAAAGACGGCCGTAGTCTCGCGATAACTGACGCGACTTCCTGTAAGAGCCGGAAGGAGCGCGCCGTCCCGACGAGAGCAAACGCGGGAAAGGCGAGCAGGGAAGAAGAAGGCCGGCAAAGATGGCGAGGGGGAGTGGCTACAGGAGCGACGGCCGGAAAGAGGTGAGGGGAGGAAGCGACAAACGGGTGCTACAGGAGGGGTAGCGATACAACAAGTGAGGGCAGAACTGAGGGATAGATATCCCAGGGAAGCGCAATTAAAGTGAAAGCAGAACCGAGGGATAAAAAATCCCAGGGGAGCACAATAAAGAATCTTTAGAGAAATAACCAGAGTAAGAAAAACTGGAAAAAACAAAAGTATACAGAGATACCAGACCCAGATTGGGGAGAAACCCCCCGTCAATAACAAAAAACCATACGATAATATCACAAGATATACAAATCAAGGCTACACAAGATAAAAGTGCTACTTATCTGATGTGGAGCAGCAAAGAAAGAGGAGGAGTTATTTGATGCCAGGACTCTTATACTGGGTTAGGGGTGGGCTTGTTGCCATAGTTACCCTGTGTGGTAAAGGTTTTTTCTCTTTTTTCTGTGCTGCTATGATAAATTTCAGTAAAGAAAGAGAATGCAATAGGAGCCTCCGTGGCATGTAATAAAATCCCTTGTGATCTCAATCACTTAGCACAAGGGCTTATCTTCCATCATTACAAAAGCCCGAAGTGTACAAGATTCCATTGTCACAGCTGGGGACATTTAATATCAAATAACTTAAAACAATTATTAATTTCTCCACAATAGTTTGTTGTTTTCCTTCATACTGGTAGACATATCACTGCTAAACTGTCCCTTGGGGAGGCATTACCCTTTTCTTCTTTGTTTTAGAAATGGTGGAGGGGTCAGGTGGTGGGAGTGGAGATGCAGTTAATTTGTAGAATTTTACCTACACTAATAAATTGTAACAAGCCATCATCTGTATTAGTAGGCTTAGGTCAGGATGGGCATCGTTAGTTTGAGGTCCACTGGTTCCACCATGATGAATGCCTCCAAACTAGTTTAGGATTCTCTGGTCCCAAACTCTGTTGAAGGAGTTACCCAAACACTTCTCATCCTACTTGTGATCATACAAAATTACTACAAAATTCCTATCTAATTGAAGAGCTCAGTTAAAGGGGAACCAAGACATGATTGGTCTTCTAGCATGTTATATTGTTGTATAGACTTGTTTGAATATGAATTTGGTCATGGTTCCTAAGCTGTCCTCGATGATGTCCATAATGGAAAGGCCAGATCCTTCAGCAACACTTGCTGGAAATCTTTCACATACTAAGCAAAGATGTTTTTGACTACATAGCACCTAAACCCTCCTGGTAGGAGCTTTTCTATAGGGGTTTGAACCTCCTTGGCCCAATGTATAAGGTCAAGTACCATATTTATCAATGCTGGTTTGTGTAGAATGGTGCGATGCTTAAAAATGTTTGAGGCACTCTGTACAACCGTGACCCTAAAAATTTGGAAGGTACTTGGTCTACGCTCATGGACCTAGCCCTAGCTAGTGATCTTTTGACATGTCTATAGGAAATGTCTGTCAGACTGGACTCCCTTTTACCCATCATTCTATGACAATTTAAGGACTAACAAGAAACCAGTGACTTTATGTCTTTCACTTGTAAAGCTGGTGTCATTTTTGTAAATATTTGGGATTTAGTTCCTTTTTGGTCATTCAGCCATGTCAATGATTGCCTGCACTGTTTGCGAATCTCCAGGGCCTGCTGTAGAAACATGTCTGCAATGGGGAGCTTGCACATGTGTGGATCACCTCATGGTCCACAGGAAACCTTCTGAGCAGATATCCTTTGATCCTATCATTTCTCTGATGTAAACTGTGATCAATATAAAAAATTCTACTCATTGATTTCTTAGTTATACCTTTTACTAGGACAATATGGCCGCACACAAGCACTGGCAGCTGGTTTTTCATGCTTTTAAGGGGGTTTGTTCAGGGAGCGTCTCTAGTTATGGGGGACCTGTCCTGTCCTGCATTACACAGATATCCCACTGAGGTTAATTGTCAGTGTGTAATACTTCATTTCACCTGTGATGACGCTGCCAGTTCTCCATACTGGGCCTAGTCAATCATCTGTACTGGGCTTAGCCAGTCTTCCGTAGTTGGCCAGGTCAGTTCTTCGTAGTGGGCCTAGCCAGTCCTCTGTAGTGGCCCTAACCAGTCCTACTGGATCTAACCAGTTCCCCATAATGAGCTTAGCCAGTTCTCCATAGAGAGCCCAGCTAGTCCTCCATACTAGACCTGAAAACCAAAGTAAGATGGGTCACATTGAAATTCACCTTTAGAAGTGCCACCTTCCGAACATGGGGAGAGACTTAGGCCGCATTGTCACCTGTGTCTATGGTACCTACAGATGTAAAAGAGCTGAGTTTGTTTTTTGGCTCATCTCTGTTACATCTACATGTCCATGATGTTAGTTCTGTGATCATTCCTCCTGTGTAGTTACAAAAAGAGTAAAAAAAATAAAAATAAATCTTAACCTTCCTGGCCAAAAACCTGATAAAAAGCAAAACCAAACCGATGTGATTCTGACTGTCTGTTTGACAGGGATGTAAGGCGATAGCGGGACTCCAGACTTGTCGCCGCGCCAATGTTTTACAAGGATGAGTTTCACCATATTCCGATAAAAGCAGAAGAAGAAAACACTCGGTGAAATTTTTAAAAAAATCTGTTTTGAAAATTATCAAAGAAGAAAGGAAGAAATATGGCACAGCGGTCACTTCCACGTAGGCCTGCCAAAAATGACAAACATTTGCAGTACGAGCGCAGACGAGCCGTCTACCCGCTAATTCTATTTAAAACTTTTAAACATTGCAGCGCGGAGTAGGCGAGGGCTCACCTTATGTCTTGGCAGGATCCCTGGTGCGTCTTCTCAGGATCTGGAAGGAAGGACGCAGAGGTATTGGCAGCTCATATAAATTAATGGGCCACTCTCGCACTGGGCGCCCGGGATTAGCACATGCAGGCCACGGCTGGAACATTCTACGGCCGTGAAATCATATCACACGTAGATATTTCCGTAATAGCTCCACGAGGATCAAACAGAGGCAAGAAGCCCCCCCCTTGTATCCATCCAGGGATGTTAATGTGCTAAGCACAGAGCGAGCGATGAGTGCTCTCAGATTCTGGCCTGGGGATAATTCTCATCTCTTCAAACATTTAAAAACAGATTATGCAGGATATAGGTCAGAGAAGAAAAAACTCCAGTGGAGAACATAAACTATATGGAGAAAACTACTGGGACATCTCCACATTTCTTCTCCAGGAGCTTTTACGACATCCCATTCAACATTCATACAGTAGGTGTTAATAGTAGTCATCCCCCTTTGCTTCTCCTGGAATACTTTCTACAAGATTTTGGAGGGTGTCTGTGGGATTTTTGGCCCCTTCATCCAGAAGATCGTATATGAGGTCAGACACTGATGATGGAGAAGAGGGTTTGGCTCGCAATCTTCATTCCGGTCTTGGATGGAGTTCAGGTCAGGGCTCATTGTGGACAGTCAAGTTCTTCCATACTCCCCCTACCATGCCTATTGACCAAACTTTGAGAACTGGAACGCAGTCAGGCTGGAACAGAGAAGAGCCTTCCCCCAAACCGTTCCTACAAAGCTGTCACTATACAATTGTTCACAATGTCTTGTCTGCCGAGGCTTAACCCTTGAAATTACCTCTCCTCCACCAAGCTTTACAGCTGGCACAAGGTAGTTAGGCAGGTAATGTTCTCCAGACTCTTCCTACAGAGACGTATGATTGGTCCCTCCACAGAAGACGTCTCCAATGCTCCAGAGTCTAACAACATGCTTCACACCACTCCATCCTATGCTTGCCATTGTGCTTGGTGATGGAATGCTTGCATGCAGCTGCTTGGCTATGGAAAACCATGTCATGTAGCTCACGGCACAGGTTTCGTGCTGATGGTAATGTCAGAGGAGGTCTGGACCTGTGAAAAGTGCCTCTTCATGTAATTGGAATAATGGTACCAACGTGTGCCAACTCCTTACCAGGGATGGAGAAAAAGATTATGGGTATCACCTCTTTAGGTCCCTGTCTCTAGAAAACCCGTTATTGCTCCATGATCTTCCATGTTTTCCCCATGAGTTTGGCCATCGAATAGATAGATAGGTCCCAACACAGCGAATAGCTGCTCAGTTCATAGTTCATGGCTGGACTGTAACTGAACCCACATCTAATGACGTCCAACCAGCCCTGAGCCACCCTCCCTCACCCATGTCCAATATCCTAGCCATATCTCTTCATTAGTGCAGAAGGTGCCCTTTAAAACCACCCCATTAATGGTATGTCCTCTTACCATTACCAGAGTGCCCCCACAAACAGCTCTAGAGTGTTCCCCCATGTATACAATGAGCATACCCCCATTATTTGTGTCAGAGTGTCCCCCAATCTTATTATTATTTGGCGCCTGTTACTTGCCGGCCGGGCCCCTGATTATTTATAGACATGAAATGGAGAGCCACCAACTCAAACAACAACTCCTATCGTGTCCTCCTGGACGGCCACACGTCCGAGCCTCTCCAGGAGAGAATAAACAGATATTTTAATCTCCAAACAGCCGTAGAAGAGGACGGTAATACGATTTAAGAGGAATGTTCTGTGTAATAACCGCCTGGCAGCAGAGACCTAACCTCAAGCTTTATCTGGAATAAAGGGGGACGGCTGCCAGCCCTTTAAGAGACACGGCCAGGGAGAATTGGGTTTTCTATTGAGGTCACACAGCTAGAATTCTGTGAAAGGTCCTCTCCGTGTACACGAATGACATCACTGAAGCACGCTTTATCTTGGGCCTCTCAAGATGCACCTCAAGGTGCACAATAAGATATTTTTCCCATAGAAAGACCTTAAAAGGACAGGTCTATGGAATATAGAGTGTTCCCATCCATTGACAGCAAGCAGAAATTGTGAATAAAATGGGACACTCCTAGAACCAAACACTATCCACATATTACCATACTGTGCCTATGGCCCACATAGCAATACAGTGCCTACATCAAGGCAAATGGCACCTACGCCCTGCCATACTGTGCTAACATGCTGCCATACTGTGCCCACATAGTGTCATATAGCCAAACAGTACCCACATACTGCCATACTGTGCTAACATAGTGTCATATAGCCAAACAGTACCCACATACTGCCATACTGTGCTAACATAGTGTCATATAGCCAAACAGTACCCACATACTGCCATACTGTGCTCACATAGTGTCCTATAGCCAAACAGTACCCACATACTGCCATACTGTGCTCACATAGTGTCATATAGCCAAACAGTACCCACATACTGCCATACTGTGCTCACATAGTGTCATATAGCCAAACAGTACCCACATACTGCCATACTGAGCCCATATAGTGCCATACAGCCAAACAGTACCCACATACTGCCATACTGTGCTAACATAGTGTCATATAGCCAAACAGTACCCACATACTGCTATACTGAGCCCATATAGTGCCATACAGCCAAACAGTACCCACATACTGCCATACTGTGCTCACATAGTGCCATACAGCCAAACAGTACCCACATACTGCCATACTGAGCCCATATAGTGCCATACAGCCAAACAGTACCCACATACTGCCATACTGTGCTAACATAGTGTCATATAGCCAAACAGTACCCACATACTGCCATACTGAGCCCATATAGTGCCATACAGCCAAACAGTACCCACATACTGCCATACTGTGCTCACATAGTGTCATATAGCCAAACAGTACCCACATACTGCCATACTGAGCCCATATAGTGCCATACAGCCAAACAGTACCCACATACTGCCATACTGAGCCCATATAGTGCCCTACAGCCAAACAGTACCCACATACTGCCATACTGAGCCCATATAGTGTCATACAGCCAAACAGTACCCACATACTGCCATACTGTGCTCACATAGTGTCATACAGCCAAACAGTACCCACATACTGCCATACTGTGCTCACATAGTGTCATATAGCCAAACAGTACCCACATACTGCCATACTGAGCCCATATAGTGCCCTACAGCCAAACAGTACCCACATACTGCCATACTGAGCCCATATAGTGTCATACAGCCAAACAGTACCCACATACTGCCATACTGTGCTCACATAGTGTCATACAGCCAAACAGTACCCACATACTGCCATACTGAGCCCATATAGTGCCATACAGCCAAACAGTACCCACATACTGCCATACTGTGCTAACATAGTGTCATATAGCCAAACAGTACCCACATACTGCCATACTGAGCCCATATAGTGCCATACAGCCAAACAGTACCCACATACTGCCATACTGTGCTCACATAGTGTCCTATAGCCAAACAGTACCCACATACTGCCATACTGAGCCCATATAGTGTCATACAGCCAAACAGTACCCACATACTGCCATACTGTGCTCACATAGTGTCATACAGCCAAACAGTACCCACATACTGCCATACTGAGCCCATATAGTGCCATACAGCCAAACAGTACCCACATACTGCCATACTGTGCTCACATAGTGTCATACAGCCCAACAGTATCTACATACTGCCATATTGAGCCCATATAGTGCCATACAGCCAAACAGTACCCACATACTGCCATACTGTGCTCACATAGTGTCCTATAGCCAAACAGTACCCACATACTGCCATACTGTGCTCACATAGTGTCATATAGCCAAACAGTACCTACATACTGCCATACTGTGCTCACATAGTGTCATATAGCCAAACAGTACCCACATACTGCCATACTGAGCCCATATAGTGCCATACAGCCAAACAGTACCCACATACTGCCATACTGTGCTCACATAGTGTCCTATAGCCAAACAGTACCCACATACTGCCATACTGAGCCCATATAGTGCCATACAGCCAAACAGTACCCACATACTGCCATACTGAGCCCATATAGTGCCATACAGCCAAACAGTACCCACATACTGCCATACTGTGCTCACATAGTGTCATACAGCCAAATAATATCGATATAATAATATTAATATAATTGCAGAGTCTGTACACATAGTCATATAGTACCCGGATAAAGCAAGCTATACTGAGCCCATATAGTGCCATATAGCCAAACATTACCCACATACTGCCATACTGTGCTCACATAATCCCAAAATGGTACACTGGGAGAACATATTCTGCCAACCTAGAGCCAGATGGTGTCACTGTGCCACCTAAGAACCAAATAGTATCCATATACTGCCATACTGTGCCCACATAGTAATTCAGTGACTACATGAAGACGAATAGTACTGACATCCGGCCATATTGTGCTCACATAGTGCCATGCTCTGCCCACATAGTAATACAGTGCCTACATAAAGCCAGACAGCACCTACATCCGGCCATACTGTGCAAACATACTGTACTGCCATACTGTGACCATATAGTAATACAGTGACTACGTAAAGCCAAACGACACCAATATCCGGCCACACTGCGCTCATATCAAGACATGACTGACCCCGTCATCTACACAACCCGGTCAAAGCAGAGGGACCCGGCCATGTTTAGGTGTTTAGTAATCTCCTTTTCCACTGAAATTGCATTAGGTCATTTTGTAGCGGGGGGGGGGGTCACATACTTATGATACTTTTGGACTTTCCTATCGGGCAGCTGTAAATCCAATCCATTAGCAGATGATGGTAAATACCGCAGAGACGTCTTCTTTGGTCACCTCCTCGCTTGTCCCTCCTTTCAAGTCTTTTCAAATCACAGATATTTTTTGGGATATGAAATAAAAGTTCGAGTGAATTTCCCCAGAAAATCTCGGTAACGATATAAAGACGCTCAATTATGGCTGAGAACACACAAACAAGGTCAGAGGTCGCATCATTGTGACGGCGCGGGTCGTCCGTCTGTACATTATCTCAGCTGAGAGGAACTCCTGCCTTGACTAATTATAGTCAAAAGATGTCTATATAAAGCCAGAAAAATAGCCGTATATCGCCACATTGTGCTCACATAGTGCCAAATAATATACATTTAATTGCATAGCATGAACAACACATAGTCATAGAGTGCCCAAGTGCTGCCATACTGTGCTCACATAGTGTCATATAGCCAAACAGTACCCACATACTGCCATACAGTACTCGCATAGTGTCATAAAGCCAAACAGTACCCACATACTGTGCCCACATAGTGTCATATAGCCAAACAGTACCCACATACTGCCATACTGTGCTCACATAGTGTCATATAGCCAAACAGTACCCACATACTGCCATACAGTACTCGCATAGTGTCATGAAGCCAAACAGTACCCACATACTGTGCTCACATAGTGTCATACAGCCAAACAGTACCCACATACTGCCATACTGAGCTCACATACTGTCATATAGCCAAACAGTACCCACATACTGCCATACTGAGCCCATATAGTCTCATATAGCCAAACAGTACCCACATACTGCCATACTGTGCTCACATAGTGTCATACAGCCAAACAGTACCCACATACTGCCATACTGTGCTCACATAGTGTCATATAGCCAAACAGTACCCACATACTGTGCTCACATAGTGTCATACAGCCAAACAGTACCTACATACTGCCATACTGTGCTCACATAGTGTAATATAGCCAAACAATACCTACATACTGCCATACTGAGCTCACATACTGTCATATAGCCAAACAGTACCCACATACTGCCATACTGAGCCCATATAGTCTCATATAGCCAAACAGTACCCACATACTGCCATACTGTGCTCACATAGTGTCATATAGCCAAACAGTACCCACATACTGCCATACTGAGCCCATATAGTGCCATACAGCCAAACAGTACCTACATACTGCCATACTCTGCTCACATAGTGTCCTATAGCCAAACAGTACCCACATACTGCCATACTGTGCTCACATAGTGCCATACAGCCAAACAGTACCTACATACTGCCATACTGTGCTCACATAGTGTCATATAGCCCAACAGTACCCATATACTGCCATACTGAGCCCATCTAGTGTCATATAGCCAAACAGTACCCACATACTGCCATACTGAGCCCATATAGTGCCATACAGCCAAACAGTACCCACATACTGCCATACTGAGCCCATATAGTGTCATATAGCCAAACAGTACTCACATACTGCCATACTGAGCCCATATACTGCCATACAGCCAAACAGTACCCACATACTGCCGTACTGTGCTCACATAGTGTCATACAGCCAAACAGTACCCACATACTGCCATACTGTGCTCACATAGTGTCATATAGCCAAACAGTACCCACATACTGCCATACTGAGCCCATATAGTCTCATATAGCCAAACAGTACCCACATACTGCCATACTGAGCCCATATAGTGCCATACAGCCAAACAGTACCCACATACTGCCATACTGTGCTCACATAGTGTCCTATAGCCAAACAGTACCCACATACTGCCATACAGTACTCGCATAGTGTCATAAAGCCAAATAGTACCCACATACTGTGCTAACATAGTGTCATACAGCCAAACAGTACCCACATACTGCCATACTGTGCTCACATAGTGGAATATAGCCAAACAGTACCTACATACTGCCATACTGAGCTCACATAGTGTCATATAGCCAAACAATACCTACATACTGCCATACTGTGCTCACATAGTGTCATATAGCCAAACAGTACCCACATACTGCCATACTGAGCCCATATAGTCTCATATAGCCAAACAGTACCCACATACTGCCATACTGAGCCCATATAGTGCCATACAGCCAAACAGTACCTACATACTGCCATACTTTGCTCACATAGTGTCCTATAGCCAAACAGTACCCACATACTGCCATACTGTGCTCACATAGTGCCATACAGCCAAACAGTACCTACATACTGCCATACTGTGCTCACATAGTGTCATATAGCCAAACAGTACCCACATACTGCCATACTGAGCCCATATAGTGCCATATAGCCAAACAGTACCCACATACTGCCATATTGTGCTCACATAGTGTCCTATAGCCAAACAGTACCCACATACTGCCATACAGTACTCGCATAGTGTCATACAGCCAAACAGTACCTACATACTGCCATATTGTGCTCACATAGTGTCATATAGCCAAACAGTACCTACATACTGCCATACTGAGCCCATATAGTGTCATATAGCCAAACAGTACCTACATACTGCCATACTGTGCTCACATAGTGTCATATAGCCAAACAGTACCCACATACTGCCATACTGAGCCCATATAGTGCCATACAGCCAAACAGTACCTACATACTGCCATACTGTGCTCACATAGTGTCATATAGCCAAACAGTACCTACATACTGCCATACTGTGCTCACATAGTGTCCTATAGCCAAACAGTACCCACATACTGCCATACTGTGCTCACATAGTGCCATACAACCAAACAGTACCTACATACTGCCATACTGTGCTCACATAGTGTCATATAGCCAAACAGTACCTACATACTGCCATACTGAGCCCATATAGTGTCATATAGCCAAACAGTACCCACATACTGCCATACTGTGCTCACATAGTGTCATATAGCCAAACAGTACCCACATACTGCCATACTGTGCTCACATAGTGTCATATAGCCAAACAGTACCCACATACTGCCATACTGAGCCCATATAATGCCATACAGCAAAACAGTACCCACATACTGTCATACTGTGCTTGTATAGTGCTATATCGCAAAACAGTACCCACACACTGTGCTCACATAGTGTCATACACATGTGTCTGTGCAAACATACTGCCATACTGTGACCATATAGTAATACAGTGCCTACATAAAGCCAGACAGCACCTACATCCGGCCATACTGTGCAAACATACTGCCATACTGTGACCATATAGTAATACAGTGACTACGTAAAGCCAAACGACACCAATATCCGGCCATACTGTGCTCATATCAAGACATGACTGACCCCGTCATCTACACAACCCGGTCAAAGCAGAGGGACCCGGCCATGTTTAGGTGTTTAGTAATCTCCTTTTCCACTGAAATTGCATTAGGTCATTTTGTAGCGGGGGTGGGGGGGGGGGGGGGGGTCACATACTTATGATACTTTTGGACTTTCCTATCGGGCAGCTGTAAATCCAATCCATTAGCAGATGATGTTAAATACCGCAGAGACGTCTTCTTTGGTCACCTCCTCGCTTGTCCCTCCTTTCAAGTCTTTTCAAATCACAGATATTTTTTGGGATATGAAATAAAAGTTCGAGTGAATTTCCCCAGAAAATCTTGGTTACGATATAAAGACGCTCAATTATGGCTGAGAACACACAAACAAGGTCAGAGGTCGCATCATTGTGACGGCGCGGGTCGTCCGTCTGTACATTATCTCAGCTGAGAGGAACTCCTGCCTTGACTAATTATAGTCAAAAGATGTCTACATAAAGCCAGAAAAATAGCCGTATATCGCCACATTGTGCTCACATAGTGCCAAATAATATACATTTAATTGCATAGCATGAACAACACATAGTCATAGAGTGCCCAAGTGCTGCCATACTGTGCTCACATAGTGTCATATAGCCAAACAGTACCCACATACTGCCATACAGTACTCGCATAGTGTCATAAAGCCAAATAGTACCCACATACTGTGCTCACATAGTGTCATACAGCCAAACAGTACCCACATACTGCCATACTGTGCTCACATAGTGGAATATAGCCAAACAGTACCCACATACTGCCATATCGCGCTTGTACCCACATACTGCTATACTGAGCTCACACTGTGCAAATAATATCCATATAATTGCAGAGTCTGTACATATAGTCATATACACTGCTCAAAAAAATAAAGGGAACACTTAAACAACACAATGTAACTCCAAGTCAATCACACTTCTGTGAAATCAAACGGTCCACTTAGGAAGCAACACTGAGTGACAATCAATTTCACATGCTGTTGTGCAAATGGGATAGACAACAGGTGGAAATTATAGGCAATTAGCAAGACACCCCCAATAAAGGAGTGGTTCTGCAGGTGGTGCCACAGACCACTTCTCAGTTCCTATGCTTCCTGGCTGATGTTTTGGTCACTTTTGAATGCTGGCGGTGCTTTCACTCTAGTGGTAGCATGAGACGGAGTCTACAACCCACACAAGTGGCTCAGGTAGTGCAGCTTATCCAGGATGGCACATCAATGCGAGCTGTGGCAAGAAGGTTTGCTGAGTCTGTCAGCGTAGTGTCCAGAGCATGGAGGCGCTACCAGGAGACAGGCCAGTACATCAGGAGACGTGGAGGAGGCCGTAGGAGGGCAACAATCCAGCAGCAGGACCGCTACCTCCACCTTTGTGCAAGGAGGAACAGGAGGAGCACTGCCAGAGCCCTGCAAAATGACCTCCAGCAGGCCACAAATGTGCATGTGTCTGCTCAAACGGTCAGAAACAGACTCCATGAGGGTGATATGAGGGCCCGATGTCCACAGGTGGGGGTTGTGCTTACAGCCCAACACCGTGCAGGACATTTGGCATTTGCCAGAGAACACCAAGATTGGCAAATTCGCCACTGGCGCCCTGTGCTCTTCACAGATGAAAGCAGGTTCACACTGAGCACATGTGACAGACGTGACAGAGTCTTGAGACGCCGTGGAGAACGTTCTGCTGCCTGCAACATCCTCCAGCATGAGCGGTATGGCATTAGGTCAGTAATGGTGTGGGGTGGCATTTCTTTGGAGGGCCGCACAGCCCTCCATGTGCTCGCCAGAGGTAGCCTGACTGCCATTAGGTACCGAGATGAGATCCTCATACCCCTTGTGAGACCATATGCTGGTGCGGTTGGCCCTGGGTTCCTCCTAATGCAAGACAATGCTAGACCTCATGTGGCTGGAGTGTGTCAGCAGTTCCTGCAAGACGAAGGCATTGATGCTATGGACTGGCCCGCCTGTTCCCCAGACCTGAATCCAATTGAGCACATCTGGGACATCATGTCTCGCTCTATCCACCAACGTTGCACCACAGACTGTCCAGGAGTTGGCAGATGCTTTAGTCCAGGTCTGGGAGGAGATCCCTCAAGAGACCGTCCGCCACCTCATCAGGAGCATGCACAGGCGTTGTAGGGAGGTCATACAGGCACGTGGAGGCCACACACACTACTGAGCCTCATTTTGACTTGTTTTAAGGACATTAAAAGTTGGATCAGCCTGTAGTGTGTTTTTCCACTTTAATTTTGAGTGTGACTCCAAATCCAGACCTCCATGGGTTGAAAAATTTGATTTCCATTTTTTTTATTTTTGTGTGCTTTTGTTGTCAGCACATTCAACTATGTAAAGAACTAAGTATTTCAGAAGAATATTTAATTAATTCAGATCTAGGATGTGTTATTTTTGTGTTCCCTTTATTTTTTGGGCAGTGGTAGTATCCATATTAAGCTAGCTATACTGTGCTCATATAGTGCCATATAGCCAAACAGTACCCATATACTGCCATACTGTGCATATATAGTGTTATATCGCCAAACAGTACCTACATTCTGCTATACTGAGCTCATATAGTGTCATATAGCCAAACACTACCCATATATTGCCATATCGCGCTTGTATAGTGTTATATCGCCAAACAGTACCCACATACTGCCACAGTGTGCTCACACAGTGTCTACATACCGCCATACTGTGCTCACATAGTGTCTTATAGCCAAACAGTGCCCACATACTGCCATATTAAGCTCTTGTAGTGATATAAACAACCAAATAGTGCCCAGATACTGTCACATTGTAGTCATAATATGTGGGAAGGTCCCCATTTATGGTGGGGCCTACGTTGTCTACCATACTTATCTAGCCAATAATCCACCTTTGGCCTAATACCTGTTCTAAGATTGGAAGGATTATGTGACTCATTCCCTGCATTGAAAATCTTGGGACAGAGATAGGGGTCTCTTGGAGCATGGTGGATAAATGTACCTCAACGAAGCCCAGCTCCAAGACCAAGGGTCTACACATGGGGGAAGCCAGGCCCCACAGAAGACCAGTCATCTGCTTGGACACATATTATTAATGGCCAGCCTATCACTGGGTAACACAGTACAATGTAATCAATGTGATGAGTGATGGCACAATCTACTGGCACTCAACTGGTGATAGGCTCATCTTGGGCTCATGTGGCCCTTCTTAATAAGGAGAACCTGGCACTCCATAGACCACTACCACCCATCATTATACTACTGATCGTACAGAGTGGCACACCTCTTCATGAGGAACTCTTTCAACTGCTCATTGAGGTCACTCACATGTGATAGGTCCTGAGCCCTTGATGGACCTTCCGGCTTTATAGTTCATGTTCATGCAATTTACCAAGGTAAATGTGTGACACACAGTCATAGAAGGGTTAAACACATTCCAAAAAAATCCTTTGTCTTCGAGAGGATGATCCTTCTTACCTTACAACATATCAGGGAGAGACAGAAACAAGAATTTTAGGTTCCAAGCAAATGAAGCATCAGTAAATCCATGATCATCACGTCTCTAATCTTCAGAGCTGGAGACGGGACTACTTTGAAGTGATTCAACGTGGCCCAAAAGTTGATGCACCCTGCGGAGATAGGAATGGTCTCCCTCCAGCAAGCCGTACACTCGCATCATAGGAAACTGCTACACACATAAATGAGTTTGAAAAAGTATGTATTCTGTGACTACAATGAAAAAGACTCATTTGGGTCAAAGCCAAGGAGAATTTTTGTTTCAAAAATATGTCCTTCTAAGGCAGACGGCAGACAGTGATGTGTCTCAGTGCCCCCGCCACGGCAAAAACAGGCTGTAATATCCCTATTACATCTAACAACAAGTGTATTGGACAAGATGGAAGATGGGGGGTGGGGTTGAGCAGCAATTTCATGCTACGCATACTCATACGTGGAAACAATTAGCATCCATATTGAAACAAGTCTATGATGAAAAAATGTTGGACCATGATGCTTTGTGGTGATACGCTATGCGTGAAAAACTAGCCTTAGTGGGTCTTCAGCTCAGAATATATATTTTTTCCCCATGTCTCTGTGGGAAAATGGAATAGGCATCCCTTCAAGTAGTCAACAGCAACAAAAAACCTACCAAAGGACCAGAAGATACTCCGATGAGGATCTAAGGCAGTGATATGACGTCTGTACCACCACCACAACAGCAACAAAAAACCCACCAGAGGACCAGAAGATACTCTGATGAGGATCTAAGGCAGTGACATGACCTCAGTACCACCACCACAACAGCAAATAACCCACCAGAGGACCAGAAGATACTCAGATGAGGAGCTAAGGTAGTGATGTGACCACTGTATAACAGCAACGATTAACTCACCAGAGGACCACAAGATCCTCTGATAAATATTTATGGCAGTGACTTGACCTCTGTACAACCCCATAACAACAAATAACCAACCAGAGGGCCAGAAGATACTCCAAAGAGGATCCAAGGCAGTGCTGTGACTTCTGTACCACCGCCACAACAACAAATAGATCACCAGAGGAACAGAAGATACTCCAATGAGGATCTATGGCAGTGACGTGACCTCGGCCACAACAGCAAATAACCCACCAGAGGACCAGAAGATCCTTTGATAATATTTTAAGGCAATGGTGTGATTTCTGTACCACACCACAGCAACAAATAACCCAATGAGGGGTTCCATTTACTCTGGTGGGTCCAGGATACACCAGCCTAACACTGTCCTCTAGATGCCACAAACTGATATCAGACTTATTTGAAAAGACTTTTACGAGGAAACTCCTGTTTGTGGCACAAGGTCAAGTGCCTTCGCCTATTCTGACCATAGATGGACATTAGAGCTTATAGATCCAACTGATGACTCATTGGAAAACCCCTTTAACATAGACATATCTACTTAATATTTCTTCTTCTGCAAACAACTTTGACCTTTGGGTCTTTGGTTTGATATGCCCAGTGAAGTTATCATCCTTTGTTGTGATATGTACACTGTACACAATAAACTCATCATCATCAACACCAGTGTCCCATGTCCTATCACAACTTCCTTCCAACATTTTTTGTGACTTTCTAAATCACCAAGATGAACTCAGGGCATTAGTACTCAGCCCTTTAATCGAAGTGAAACAAATTGACTTTTATCTGAATTTCAGGAAAAATTTGATTTGCCACAAATCCAAATTTCATTGCACTTTGTGGTAATGAATAGTTTTTTCCTAAAATGGCGGCTAAACGTGTTACAAAGTGAAAGTAAGAAGTTTGCATACGATATATGACCCATAATGCCGTGCAGTCATCCAATCAGCAGATAGCCATCCCCTGTGATGTCACAGCCCTATAAAAGCCTCATCCTGTCCGGTCTCCATCATTTCACTGTGAACTGAGCATAGGGAGAGACGTGGCAAGTGCTATGGACAGTGTGTTAGAAAACTTATAATTGTAGAATATTGGATAGGGACAGTGTAGGGCAGTGATGGCTAACCTCCGGCACTCCAGCTGTGGTGAAACTACGACTCCCAGCATGCTCCATTCATTTCTGTGGAGTTATGAGAACAGCCAAGCAAGTGTGCATCTTGAGAGTTGTAGTTTTACCACAGCTGGAGTGCCGGAGGTTAGCCATCACAGGTGTAGGGTGATTGTAGGAAGAGTTTTCAGACACTGTAAGGAGAGCATAGGAAGACTGCAGGGACAGTGCAGGCTCGGTGTAATGGCCCTGTGCATCTTGCTCAACTGCTGCGCAGTTCATCCTTATTCTGTTCCATTATACATAGACTTACCCTGCATCAGACTCAGTGTCAACAGGCAGTCTAATATATAGGCACGTGTACCTAGTTCATCTGCTGCGCCATTTATACTTAATCTGTTCTATAGATAGCAGTTATATTAGGCTGTGATTCACAAATTGGGGCGATACACCTGTATCATTCTACTGTTTGTGGCGTGTCCACATTGATTAATAAATAAGCAATTCTATTAGGCCCTGATTCACAAGTCGGGGTGATACACCTGTATCATTCTACTGTTTGTGCCGTGTCCACATTGATTAATAAATAAGCAATTCTATTAGGCCCTGATTCACAAGTCGGGGTGATACACCTGTCTCATTCTACTGTTTGTGCCGTGTCCACATTGATTAATAAATAAGCAATTCTATTAGGCCCTGATTCACAAGTCGGGGTGATACACCTGTATCATTCTACTGTTTGTGGCGTGTCCACATTAGTAACATAGTAACATAGTAACATAGTAAATAAGGCCGAAAAAAGACATTTGTCCATCCAGTTCGGCCTGTCATCCTACAAGTTGATCCAGAGGAAGGCAAAAAAACCCTGTGAGGTAGAAGCCAATTTTCCTCACTTTAGGGGAATAAAAAATTCCTTCCCGACTCCAATCAGGCATCAGAATAACTCCCTGGATCCCCGACCCCTCTCTAGTAGCTATAGCCTGTAATATTATTACACTCCAGAAATACATCCAGGCCCCTCTTGAATTCCTTTATTGTACTCACCATCACCACCTCCTCAGGCAGAGAGCTCCATAGTCTCACTGCTCTTACAGTAAAGAACCCTTTTCTATGTTTGTGTACAAACCTTCTTTCCTCCAAACGCAGAGGATGTCCCCTCGTCACAGTCACAGTCCTGGGGATAAATAGATGATGGGAGAGATCTCTGTACTGACCCCTGATATATTTATACATAGTAATTAGATCTCCCCTCAGTCGTCTTTTTTCTAACGTGAATAACCCTAATTTTGATAATCTTTCAGGGTACTGTAGTTGCCCCATTCCAGTTATTACTTTAGTTGCCCTCCTCTGGACCCTCTCCAGCTCTGCTATGTCTGCCTTGTTTACAGGAGCCCAGAACTGTACACAGTACTCCATGTGTGGTCTGACCAGTGATTTGTAAAGTAGTAGGAATATGTTCTCATCACGGGCATCTATGCCCCTTTTGATGCAACCCATTATCTTATTGGCCTTGGCAGCCGCTGCCAGACACTGTTTTTTGCAGCTTAGTTTGCTGTTTATTAAAATTCCTAGATCCTTTTCCATGTCAGTGTTACTGAGTGTTTTACCATCTAGTATGTACGGGTGACTTGCATTATTCCTTCCCATGTGCATAACCTTACATTTATCAGTGTTAAACCTCATCTGCCACTTATCTGCCCAAGCCTCCAATCTATCCAGATCCCTCTGTAGTAGTATACTGTCCTTTGTAGTATATATATATATATATATACATATATTGTCCTCTGTAGTATATACAGTATACTGTCCTCTGTAGTATATATACAGTATACTGTCCTCTGTAGTATATATACAGTATACTGTCCTCTGTAGTATATATACAGTATACTGTCCTCTTCAGTGTTAATTACTTTACACAGTTTAGTGTCATCTGCGAAAATTGATATTTTACTATGCAAGCCTTCTACAAGATCATTAATAAATATATTGAAGAGAATAGGGCCCAGTACTGACCCCTGAGGTACCCCACTAGTGACAGTGACCCAATCTGAGTATGTACCGTTAATAACCACCCTCTGTTTTCTATCATTAAGCCAGTTACTTACCCACTTACAGACGTTTTCTCCGAGTCCGAGCATTCTCATTTTATATACTAACCTTTTATGAGGTACAGTGTCAAATGCTTTGGAGAAGTCCAGATACACGACATCCATTGATTCGCCGCTGTCAAGTCTAGTACTTACCTCCTCATAGAAACTGATTAAATTAGTTTGACATGACCGATCCCTCACGAAGCCATGCTGATATGGCGTTATTTGCTTATTTCCGTTGAGATGCTCTAAGATAGCATCTCTCAGAAAACCTTCAAACAGTTTACCCACAACAGATGTTAAACTTACCGGCCTATAGTTTCCAGGCTCTGTTTTTGGACCCTTTTTGAATATTGGCACCACATTTGCCATGCGCCAATCCTGTGGGACATTCCCTGTCAGTACAGAGTCCGCAAATATCAGAAATAAGGGTCTGGCTATGACATTACTTAATTCCCTTAGGATACGGGGGTGTATGCCATCCGGTCCTGGCGATTTGTCTATTTTGATTTTTTTAAGTCGCTGTTGTACTTCTTCCTGGGTCAGACAGGTCACTTTTAATGGCGAATTTATTTCAGCATTCAGCATTTCATCTGACAGTTTATTTTCCTCAGTGAATACATTGGAGAAAAAAATATTTAACAGCTTTGCTTTCTCCTCGTCGCTCTCTGCGACTCCCCCCTCATTACTCTTTAAAGGGCCGACACCTTCAGATTTATACTTTTTAACATTTATATAATTGAAGAACATTTTAGGGTTAGTTTTACTCTCTTTGGCAATTAATCTCTCGGTCTCTAGTTTGGCCGCTTTTATTTGTTTTTTACATGTTCTGTTTTTTTCCTTATAGTTTTTCAGTGCTTCCGTGCTACCCTCCTGTTTTAGGGTTTTATATGCTTTCTTTTTGTCATTTATTGCTTTCTTTACAGTTCTGTTTATCCACATTGGTTTCTTTTTGTTCCTTAACCTTTTATTCCCATACGGTATGTACCTCTCACAATGAGATTTTAGGATGTTTTTAAAGATATCCCATTTTTTGGCTGTATTTTTATTTTTGAGGACTTTGTCCCAGTTAGTTAGGCCTATGGCCTCTCTTAGTTGGCTAAATTTAGCTTTTTTGAAGTTTGGTATTTTTGTTTCTCCCTGTAGAAACGCTCTTTTGAATGATAATTGGAAGGTTATTACTTTATGGTCACTATTTCCCAGGTGTCCCCCGACCTGCACGTCTGTTGTTCTGTCAGGTCTATTGGTTAATATTAAGTCCAGTATGGCCGTCCCTCTAGTCGGGTCCTGAACCAGTTGGGAGAGATAATTGTCTTTGGTTATTGCCAAGAATCTGTTTCCTTTATGAGATATACAAGTTTCAGTTTCCCAGTCTATATCTGGGTAGTTGAAGTCCCCCATAATAACCACCTCATTATGATTTGCCGCCTTGTCTATCTCGTTTAGTAGTAGATTTTCTGTGGACTCTGGTATATTAGGTGGTTTATAGTAGACTCCTATTGATTAATAAATAAGCAATTCTATTAGGCCCTGATTCACAAGTCGGGGTGATACACCTGTCTCATTCTACTGTTTGTGCCGTGTCCACATTGATTAATAAATAAGCAATTCTATTAGGCCCTGATTCACAAGTCGGCGTGATACACCTGTCTCATTCTACTGTTTGTGGCGTGTCCACATTGATTAATAAATAAGCAATTCTATTAGGCCCTGATTCACAAGTCGGGGTGATACACCTGTATCATTCTACTGTTTGTGCCGTGTCCACATTGATTAATAAATAAGCAATTCTATTAGTCCCTGATTCACAAGTCGGGGTGATACACCTGTATCATTCTACTGTTTGTGGTGTGTCCACATTGATTAATAAATAAGCAATTCTATTAGGCCTTGATTCACAAGTCGGGGTGATACACCTGTCTCATTCTACTGTTTGTGCCGTGTCCACATTGATATTTAACTGCTTCTGTTAGCCAGTTACCGTGATTTTGTGTTACAGAGCGGTCTTACTTAACACCCTGTGGGCAGTGCACATACTGTAAATTGATTCTTCTGACAGCAAAGTTGCCCATGAGTTGATTGTCGTTTTTTGCCGGAAAAATTAGTCTGCGTCTTAATTGCAATAGTTTATGGTCGGAACTACGACGGTATTACCAGACAAACCGCTCCACCAACTGTACCCAAGTTCATCATTCCTAGCTACCACGTTATCTTATGCAAAATTTAATTCGGTCTCACTCTGACAACCACAGCAAATATTAAACAAATTCTACATCACTGTGCAGTTTAACTAAATCTTTGCCGATGTGGATCCCTCCATAAGATCCCGGATCCCTCCACACTGTGAACCTAATGGTATTTTACTTTCAAAATGTATTTGGGTTAAAACCAGATGGGCCGAACTTGCTGGATGGATCGAACATGGCAGCTGGATTATTGCCATACGGGAGGAGTGTCACAAATCACTCCACCAACTTGACCCAAATTCATTGTAGCTAATATTTTCTTGTAGTCAGTGTTTGGTCAGTGTTTTGCATCAGTATTTGATCTGAATTTGTAAGCCAAAAGCAGAAGTGGGTCCAACACACAGATGAAATGCAAATAATTTCATTACATTTTATCTCTGTTTTGGACCCACTCCTTTTTGGCTTACAATTACTGATCAAATACTGATGCAAAACACAGAAAAAATACTGACTGTCTGAAAGAGGCTTTATGGATTCTCAAAAATCTTTTGTTTTATGTTCTTTTGACTAATTAGAAGAACGGAAACATAAACAGCGATGCTTACACAGCCTTACTGCCACTGCTGCTCCCCCCCTCCAACTCTGTCATGGGGCCACTTTTGTCACGGTTACTGCTGCTGCTGCTGCTGCCACTGTCCCCACTCTATTATGGGACCACTACTTGAGTTTTGGGGCACTGCACAGTTAAGTCCACGGTTATACTGACATACAGTAATTCCACAGCTAACAGAAGGGATTAGCTATGAATCTTGGTGCCCGACACAAGGATGTAGACGGCAATAAATTACAACTGCCTGTAATACCGACGGCACAGTACCTACAGAACAGATTAACCACGAATGTGGGTGCACTAGAACGTAATGCACACGGAGATACCCTCTCCTTGCACTCTCCCTGCAGTTTAAGTTCCAAGCCTTCACACTGAGATTTGGCCACTAAGTGAGATGCAGTCTTCTTGGGGATGATGCCACAAGGTTTGGATTTGAGGATTTTCTGCTACTCTTCTCTGCAGATTCTCTCAAGTCAGGTTGGATGGGTGCCATTAGTTGCAATTTTCAGGTCACTACAGAGATGTTCCATTGGGTTTAGGGCTCTGGCTGGGCCACTGAAGGACATTCACAGAGTTGTCCCTAAGGTGCTCATTAGAGATGAGCGAATTTCCCAAAAATTTGGTTCGATCCGAATTTATTTGTGGCAAATTGCGTTAAAAAACTGCTATTTCCTGGCTGCAGAGAGCCACTGTGCCTTGCAGTAACGCGCATACGGAGTCTGCTGTGGTAATGAAACAATACTGTGAATCAGTATGACATGCAGATGACAGGCGTCGCTCTTTGAATCACTGCACACTTCACTTATTTGGGCAGTTATGGGGCCAAAACTGACCAAATAACTGAAGTATGAACTCAGCCTTACAGATCAATGTTAGCACCAAGAAGAAGCGCACTCCTTTTACACCCCGTCAGCTGATTCCACATAGATGTCTACAGAACCTGTTCTATTAAACGCTTATACAAGTAGAGCCCCCGACAGAGTGGAGAGGGGGTCAGCAGTAAGTTTGCGTTGATGTCACTGATTATTTTGCCGTTCCTCTGATCCGTCAGAACAATAACATTCGCCTTCACTCGGTCAGCATTTAGTCAGTAATCCATCAATATTGATAAAGCCAAAAAAAACAGGAGTGGATCTAAAACAGAGATGACACGTGAATGGAATATTTGCTTGTCTTCTGTGTTTTGTACCCACTGCTGCTTTTGGCTACCAAATCATAAGCCAATTCTGATGCAAAATAGAGACCATGTCATACAGGCCTTACAGCTGTTACACAGACAGGATCCGTTGTGCATCTAATTTTTCCTTCCTTCTGACAGATCAGAAGAAGGGTCAAATAAATGATGATGTCAGCCAGGCCGAAAGGCAAAATAGTGGCCCAGTCATAAAGTGGGGAGAGTGGGAACAGCATGAGAAGTCCACAGAGTGGCCCTATGACATAGTGGTGAGGTGGAAGCAGCATGAGACCACAGAGTGGCCCAATGAAAAAGTCTGAAGGTGGCAGCAGCATCAGGAGTAGGCCACAGAGTGGCACAATGACAGTGTGGAGGTGGAAGCAGCATCAGGAGGCCACAGAGTGGCACAATCACAGAGTGTGGAGGTGTCAGCAGCAGCATCAGGAGGAGGCCACAGGGTGGCACAATGACAGTGTGGGGGTGGCAGCAGCAGAATCAGGAGGCCATAGAGTGGCACAATCACAGAGTGTGGACGTGTCAGCAGCAGCATCAGGAGGAGGCCACAGGGTGGCACAATGACAGAGTGTGGAGGTAGCAGCAGAAGGATCAGGAGGCCATAGAGTGGAAAGGAGGCATAGTGTTAAGGTAGCAGCAACATCAGGAGACCACAGAGTGGCAAGGTGACATAGTGCAGAGGTGGCAGCAGCATCAGGAGACCACAGAGTGGCAAGGTGACATAGTGTTGAGGTGGCAGCAGCATCAGGAGACCACAGAGTGATCCGGTGACAGAGTGGGGAGGTGGGTGGCAATAACAGTACCAGCTGAAGATGGTGGGTGAAAGAAGGAGCACTCGGAATCAAATGTGTGGCATCAGGCGGATGGCAGCATCAGAATAGTAGCTGAGGCAGGTAGCCAGAAGAAAGAGGTCTCTTTTGTCAAAGTGTTGGTGTGGCACCGTGGATGATCTAGTCTGATGCATCAGGCATTGGTGGGTGGAAATCCTGGCTAATCCACGCCTGATTCATCTTGACAAAGGTCAGTCTCCCCATATTTTGGGTGGACAGGCGAGTTCTTCTTGGGGTAACTATGGCCCTTGCTGCACTAAATACCCGCTATGATGCCACACTACTGGCTGTGCAGGACAGCTTTTCCAGAGCAAACTCTGCTCATCAGCAACCCAAGTTGCTGCCGATGGAGCTGGAACTGCTCCTACCCCCTGACCCTGCCACAGCAGCCATAGCAGAGGAACATGAGTGCAGAGCTCCAAAATCCTCCTCCTCCAGTTCAGTCCGCACAGGGCTCATGTGGCCGTGAGATTTAGGCGTGAGAACGTGGAGGCGGAAGCGGAGTCACCTGGCCAAGTTGCTGGTGTGGCTGTGCTGGAACTACATTCACCCAGTGGGCCATAAAGGACATGCACTGTCCCTGACCGTAGTTACAGCTCCACACGTCAGCGCTGCCGTGCGCTTTGGAAGACACAGACAGGCTCAAGGATTGGCCCACCTTGTGTTCTACATACGTGTGCAGGGCTGGTACTGCCTTTTTGGAAAATAAATGACGGCTTGGGTCTCTCCACCTCAGCTCGGCACAAGCCATCAGTTTTCTGAAAGGTGCAAAGTCCACCACTTAGAAAGGGAGGGACTGCAGCACCAGCAACTTTGCCCGGAGCACGTTCAGCTTCTGCACAGTTGGATGAGTGCACGCATACTGTTGTCTCTTGGCAATCGCTTTGGTGATCGATTGCTGATGGAATGACTGATGAGGAGTAGGAGGAGGAGCAGGAGCATCAGGACCAACACCAGCAGATGATGGGAAGGACTGAGGTGGTGGAACCTTGACTGCCTGAAATCGGGTGCGTGCCACTGGGTGATTCAGCAGTTGCTGCGGCAGGCTGTACCACCACATCGGAGCCACAGTTCTCCCAGGCCACTTTATGGCAACGCTGCATATGTTGACGCAGGGCCATGGACACGCTTCACCTTCTGCCCACAGATTCTACAAATGGCCATGTTCACCCCCTCCGGAGGCTTAACAAAAATCTTACACACCACCGAGTAGGTGATTTTACCCCCAACACTACGCACTGACTGACTGCTACCGGCCTCTGCTTACGTGAACCCCTGCACCACTACTTTCCGGGCAGGTAGGCTCCTGCGAAGTGGGTCGTCTACCCCGGGCACGTTTGGCTCCCGACGTCCCACTGGTGCCACCCTGCTATCTCCCGGCCACGCTAGCGACTTGCTGGATCTGCCGCCGCCTCACAGGCAAGCTGCCACCCTCTTCTCCCGATGATGATGATGAAGCCCCTAATTCACCCAGCTCCCAAGTGCGATCAGCTACATCATCGAGTACTGTCTGCACGTCACCGATGTCCTCCTCAACGGTCTCTGGATCAGGAGCCTGACCGCTCGCAACACCAGCTCCCACTCCACTCTCCTCATCACTACTTGCCCACCTACTGGAGGAAGCGGCGGATGCCTCCTCCATTTCTTGTCCCGCCAGTAGCTGCTGACTGTCCTCTAGTAGCTTGTCCTCGCGGTATAGTGGAGCTGTTCCCACAGCATATAATACTTCTCTGGCTGAGGGAACAGAAAAGGACAGAGGCAGGTCGAGGACAGGTGAGGGCATGCTCCCGGGCCATGCCAACTAAGGGTTGTGTCTGACGAACCCACTGACTCTTGGCTGGGGGTGTCTGATGTCACTTGGGACGAAGTGGATGACCGAGTCAACCATTCAAGAACCGCTTGGTTGCTGGTCAAGACACGACCACTAGATGACACCGGAAGCTCAGGCCTCTCACTGTGACTCCTGATGCCACACCCTTACTCTGCTGTGACCTGTGCCAGAAACATTTAGGCCTGTGCCCCTCCCCTGTGCAGGGCCTGTCACGTCTCTGTCTGTTAGATAAAATAAATAAAAGGAAATTAAATCACCCCAAAAAAGTCTGTCAATTTTTCACTTCACCACACAAAGGCTAATAAGCCCTTTTTTACCCCACTAATACACACCAAAAAGGGCTTTAGAACATATAACTGCAACGCTGAACGGCAAATAGGCCCTTATTTTTTTCCACTTCTACATGCCACAAAAGGCTTTAGAACATATAACTGCACCGCTGAATGGCAAATATATATTTTTTTGTCACTAATACACGCCAAAAAGGGCTGTAATTTTCTGACTCCACCACACAACGGCAAATACTTTTTTTGTGCCATTAATACATGCCAAAAAGGGCTTTAGAACATATAACTGCATCGCTGAACTCAAATATATATATTTTTTTGCTACTAATACACGCCAAAAAGGACTGTAATTTTCTCACTTCACCAAACAACGGCTAATAAGCCCTTTTTACCCACTAATACAAGCCAAAAAATGCTTTAGAACATATAACAGCACCGCACAAGGGCAAATAAGAGGTAGAAATATTTCCTTGTAATAAACCCTGTCAATGGCTGTATCACACAGAACTTTCACCCCAATAACAAGAACAGTTTGCTGGAATTACAGAGCTGTATAATGGCAATTAGGATCCCCAGTCAGTGCAGCAAGGTGTAATAGGATTGTTCCTATTACCCAGACTGTAAACTCCGCTACTGAACCCTGTTCTGCTTCAATACTGTGGAATGATTCCTCCCTATCTATGCAGCAAAATAAAAGTTTTAAAGTATTTTCTACCACTGTCCCTAATGCCTGTTGACGTCTCTCCCTGCACTAATTTCACTGGAAAATGGCTGATTCCAAGATGGCTGAGAATATTTACAGGGCTGTGACATCACAGGGCTGGCTGCTGATTGGCTGCATGCATGGCATTGTGGGTGATCCCACTTTCCCAGAGTTCCTTGCTCTATGTCCTAACATGTGCAGCAGCCATTTTAGGAAAAAATGCGATTCGTTACCACCAGAGATGAGTGAATCGAAGCTGACGAAGTGGAATTTAATCCGAATTTCAGGAAAAATTTGATTCGTACCGAAGCCGAATTTCCTCGCGCTTCGTTGTAACGAATCACATTTTTTCCTAAAATGGCTGCTGTGTGAGGATATAGAGCAAAAAACTCTGGGATGGCGGGATCACCCAAAATGCCATGCATGCAGCCAATCAGCAGCCCACCAGCCCTGTGATGTCACAGCCCTATAAATAGCCTCAGACATCTTAGATTCTGCTATTTACCAGTGTACTGCAGGGAGAGACGTGTCTGTAGGCGCTAGGGACAGTGTTAGGAAAAACGTCATTGTGCTAAAAAAAACGATTTACAAGTGCAGGGAAAGATTATTCAAGGTGTAGGGAAAGGATAGGGAGAAATCATTCCACAGTATTTATGTAGAACAGGGTTCAATAGGGGAGGTTACAGCCTGGGTAATAGAAACAATTGTGGCAGGCGCAGCAGTATGAAGTGCCTTTTGCACTGTAGCATTAGAAGAATTTGGATATCTCTGACTTTTAGTCTAACCAGTAACTCTGTAATTCCTCTAGCGTCGTTCTATGGAAACAGTAGGTTTAAAGAGCACACCAAATGCTTGAAATAACTTCTTTATTAACCTCAACTTTTCTTCATATATAACACTGCCACCTCCGCAGCAGATAGTCCATGTACAAACCACGTGTTAAAAAGGTATCACAAAATGGCGGTATGCATAAGATGGTGGTTCAACTGTTCAATCTTGTCATTCAACATAAAATGGTGGATATATTTCTCTCTTCAGTATCTGTACTCTCACTTTAAGTGATCTCTCTGAGAGGTATATCTGAGGTCTAACTAATAGTTCACTTGCTGAATTTGGTCGCAATTTGCAATATGCAGTTAGCAGTAACTATTTTTTCAGATTGGTTGAGTATGATCTGGTATGGTTGTATGCAATTTGGATTGCAATATGGAATTTGAATTGCGAACTTTGTAGTTTGTAATTGGTGGAACTGTAAGTAAACACATATAACTGGTTCAGTATACAGTTCTAATCACTATATTAACAGTAGGAACATTATATAACTGTTTTAAATACCTATTTTGGCCTCTCTGCTTCCATAAAACACAGCTCTTAGTGGAGTGAATATCTGTTCAGCTTCTCTCTCTGGTGAATAATAATTTCTAGCAGCTCCTGCTAGGGAATTTCCCACACAGGCCAAGACTCCTGCTGTGTGTGACTCTGGCTGTGATTGGTCTAGACTCCTGCCCAGCAACAACAGTTTAACTCTATGCTTCTTAATGTTTCTGCTGTGTCATTGAGCTTACCTCACATCCATATAATGAATCTTAAAGGCATATTATATTTTATGCTTCTGTGAACACAATATATATAACAGTTATATGACATCCAAACGTGTAAATAACTCTGCTTTTGTCTTTAACACACAAACATAGGAGCTGTATTAAGGTTATTGGCAGGTCTAGCTATATAAACATATAAGCTATGTTAGCAACCTAGGACAGGTCTTAGCTGTATAGCTACAACAATCCTATTACACCTTGCTGCACTGACTGGGGATCCAAATTGCCATTATACAGCTCTGTAATTCCAGCAAACCGTTCTTATTAGGGTGCAAGTGCTGATTGATACAGGCATTAACAGGGTTTATTACAAGGAAATATTTATATTTGCCCTTGTGCGGTGCAGTTACATGTTCTCAAGCATTTTTGGCTTTTATTAGTGGGAAAAAAAGGGTTTATTAGCTGTTGTGTGGTAAAGTGCTAAAATTACAGCCCTTTTTGGCGTGTATTAGTGGCAAAAGTAAAATATATTTGCGGCTCAGCGGTACAGTTATCTGTTGTAAAACCTTTTGTGGCGTGTATTAGTGGCAAAAGAAAAAATATATTTGCCGCTCAGCTGTGCAGTTATCTGTTGTAAAGACTTTTGTGACGTGTATTAGCGGAAAAATAAAAATAAATTTGCCGGTCAGTGGCGCAGTTATCTGTTCTAAAGCCTTTTGTGGAGTGTATTAGTGTAAAAACAAAAAATATATTTGCCTGTCAGCGGTGCGCTTATATGTTGAAAAGCCTTGTGTAGTGTAAGAGTGGAAAATAATTTGGGCCTAATTGCCGTTCAGCGGTGCAGTTATATATTCTAAAACCCTGTCTGCCGTGTATTAGTGGCAAAAGATAAATATATTCACCATTTAGCTTTGCACGTATATGTTGAAAAGCTGTGTGTAGTGTAAAAGTGGAAAACAATTATGGCCTAATTGCCGTTCAGCGGTGCTGTTATATATTGTAAAGCCCTGTCTGCCGTGTATTAGTGGCAAAAGAAAAATATATTCGCCGTTCAGCGTTGCACTTATATGTTGATAAGCCTTGTGTAGTGTAAAAGTGGGAAAAAATTGCCGTTCTGTTGTGCAGTTATATGTGGTAAAGCCTTTTTTTTGCGGTATGGAGCGAATTACGTAGTGGTGAAATTTTTTATGTGAAACAGGCTTATTTTGGGAAAATTGATGGGTGATTGTAGACTTTGTTCTGTACGAACCGAATTCCATTATCCTTTCACTGGTAAAATTTTTTATTTCAAACATGTTTTTGGGGGGGAAAATTGATGGGTGATTGTAGACCTCCTTTTGCTGTATGGACCGAATTATGTCATCGTTTGTACTGCAGTTAACATGATGACAACACACCAGCAGATTTTGCCTTTACCATCTATTCACAATTAAATCAAGCAGCTTCAGTAATTTTAAAATATTCATGTTTTTATCTGCTCCGTCTGCATTCGATCTCCACAGCACACAAGACATGACAGGAGAGCCTCTGCTTTGGAGTCCAAGTCCTGTTTCTTAAGATCAGGAGTTCCATCAGAATTGTGCGTAATATTCTTGCTCCCTGTGCAAAGCCATAACAAAAGGACTCTGTAGGCAAAAGAAAAATATATTCGCCGTTCAGCATTGCACTTATATGTTGAAAAGCCTTGAGTATTTGGAAAAGTGGAAAAAAATAAGGGCCTATTTGCCCTACATCGGTGCAGTTATATGTGGTAAAGGCCTTTTGCTGTATGGACCGAACTGCGTAGTGGTGAATTCTTTTCTGTGAAGCAGGCTTTTTTCAGGAAAATTCATGGGTGATTGTACACCACCTTTTGCTGTATGGACCGAATTACGCAGTGGTGAAATTTTTTATGTGAAACAGGCTTTTTTGGGGAAAATTGATGGGTGATTGTACACCTCCTTTGACTGTATGGACAGAATTATGTAGTCCTGGGTCCTGCAGTAAACATAATGAAGATGCTGATGACAACACACTAGCAGACTTTGCCTTTACCATCTATTCACAATTAAATTAAGCAGCTTCAGTAAGTTGAAAATATTCATGTGTTTTTATCTGCTCTGTCTGCATTCGATCTCCACAGCACACAAGACATGACAGGAAAGGCTCTGCTTTGGAGTCCAAGTCCAGTTTCTTAAGATCAGGAGTTCCATCAGAATTGTGCGTAACATTATTGCACCCTGTGCAAAGCCATAACAAAAGGACTCCGTAGGCATACAAATCAGAGGAAGCTAAAGCTGGTTGCCCCAATTTTAATTCAAGAGAAGTAAACAGCGGGAAGTAAATAGAGGTGGCTGAACTCTTGTGAAGTCAATGTCTCCAACTATGCCCCTGTCACAAAGAGGAACACGAGAATGACAACAGAAGGAAAAAGACCAGAAACTAGGCCTCACAGCTAGGGAAAGGGAAGAGGTCACCACCTAGAAAACCCTAAACCTAGCCCTGACTCCTGTCAGTATGAATAGACCCTGAAGGTGGGAATATTCATACACCGGAAACCTAGGCCCTAGAAACCCTGGAAAGCCCTAGGAGTAGTGACTGGGTCTGAGACCACTGGTTCCTTCCCAGATGAACGAACCAGCGTCTCCCTGAGGCCTAGTAAACAACAAGCAAATGGGAACAACAAAATACAAAGGGAAGTACACTCATCTTCAATAGAAAATGGATGAGCAGGAACACAGATGAGGAATTCGCACCAGCTCTTCCAACTCCAGGCAGATAATATCAACCGCATTGTATGAAGTGTGAGTCCAGACTAATTAAAGGAGCAGTAATGACCACAAGCTACACCTGAGACAAGAGGTGTGGTCATTACCAACAACAACACTGCAACAAGTGAAAACAGATAAGCTGTCAGATAACCTAACGTGCAGCCAGTCTCTCAGATCTTCTAACCTCTGTCACAGGAGAGACCGTGACAGGCCCTCTTACGATTTACAGCACACCCTCCTTGAGCTGCAGCGGCAGAATGGCATCCCCCAACATAGGCTGATATGCGACGTTTCCACCTGTTGGAATTCCACCCTCCATATGTTGGACCGACTATACGAACAGAGAAAGGCCCTCCACGATTTCTTGATGATCCAAGCGGACAGGAGTAGTCCCCTGTGTAACTTCGATGTCAGCCAGTGGCAGCTCATGCGTGACACCTGCCGTTTGCTCAGGCCCTTTGAGGAGGCCATGTTATTTGTCAGTCGCCAGGACTACGGAATGAACAACGTCATTCCACTGCTTCATGTCCTGGAACAGATGATTGTAAATCTTGCTGGTCAGGGGACTGGAAACGTGGCGCCTAGATCTCATGGCCACATGAGCCCTGTGGGGGCTGAACTGGAGGAGGAGGAAGAGGACATTGGAGCACAAGCAATGTGTAGAGAAATTGACAGGAGTGGAAGAGCAGGAGCAGCCGGAGGAGCTACAGAGCGATGAGGAAGACGAGACAGAGGACCCAGACACACCATGGCAGTATGCAGTGGAGATGGAGGCAGGGAGTCCCTCCGAGTCACTTGCGCAAATTTCCCGCTGCATACTCACTTGCTTGCGTAGTGACAGCCGAATTGTCACCATTCGGCAGAGGGATGACTTCTGGCTCTCCACCTTGTTGGACCCTGGCTACAGGTATAAAATGGGGGCCTTTTTTACACCCCCTGAGAGGGAGGACAAACTAAACTACTATAGAGACATCCTATGTAGTCAGTTGGCCGCTCCTTATCTGCGCCATTGTCCATCCCCTCACAGGTCTGACCAGGGGGGACCTCTGCGCTCACTGCCATGGCTGCTGGGAAGGAGTGGGGTGGCAGGAGCAGTACCAGCTCCATCAGCAGCAACCTGAGTCTAGAGTCGTTGATGTGCAGCTTTCTTCACCCGCCTAGTGAAGAAACTACTCAACAGCAGCTAGACATAGAGCAGCAGGTGGTGGCATACTTGGAGTGCACCCTGCCAGCTGTCATTGAAGATCCGCTGGACTACTGTGCAGTCAAACTGGATTTGTGGCCGCAACTGGCCGAGTTTGGTCTGGAAAGGCTGTCCTGCCCGGCCAGTAGTGTGGCATCAGAGCGGGTGTTTAGTGCGGCGGAGGCCATAGTTACCCCAAGGAGAACTCGCCTGTCCACCCAAAATGTGGAGAGACTGACCTTTGTCAAGATGAATCAGGTGTGGATCAGCCAGGATTTCCACCCACCAATTCCTGATGCATCAGACTAGGTCATACATGGTGCCAGACCCACACTTTGACAAAAGAGACCGGTTTCTTCTGGCTACCTGCCTCAGCTACTATTCTGATGCTGCCACCCGCCTGATTCCAGACATCTGATGCCAAGTGCTCTTTCTTACAACAACCATTGTCAGCGGGTACTGTTATTGCCACCCACCTCCCCACTCTGTCACCGGGTCACTCTGTGGTCTCCTCATGCTGCTGCCAGCTCCACACTATATCACCTTGCCACTCTGTGGTCTCCTTATGCTTCTGCCACCTCACCACTATGTCACTGTGACACTCTGTGGTCTCCTCATGTTGCTGCTAGCTCACCACTTGTCACTGGGCCACTCTGTGGTCTCGTCATGCTGCTGCCACCTCACCACTTTGTCACTGGGCAACTCTGTGGTCTCCTCATGCTTCTATCACATCAACTCTCTCTCACTGGGCCACTATGTGGCCTTCTCATGCTGCTGCCACCTCACTACTCTGTCACTGGGCCACTCTGTGGTCTCCTCATGCTTCTTCCACCTTACCATTTTGTCTCTGGGCCACTCTGTGGTCTGCTCATGCTGCTACCACCTCTCCACTATGTCACTAGGCCACTCTATGGTCTTCTCATACTGCTGTCGCCTCACCACTCTGTCACTGGGCCACTCTGTGCTCTCCTCATGCTGCTGCCACCTCAGCACTCTGTCATTGGGCCACTGTGTGGACTTCTCATGCTGTTTCCACCCTCCCCACTCTATGACTGAGCCATTATTTTACCTTTTTGGCCTGGTTGACATCATCATTTATTTAACCTTTTTCTGATCTGTCAGAAGGATGGAAAAATTAGACGCACAATGGATCCTCTCTGTGTAGCAGCTGTAAGGCCTGTATGGACCAATCATAATTGGCCTATAATTTGGTAGCCAAAAGCAGAAGACATGCAAATATTCCGTTTATGTGTCATCTCTGTTTTGGATCCACTCCTGTTTTTTGGGGCATTAGCAATACTGAAAATAATAATAATAATGATAATAATAATAATAAAATGTATTTATATAGTGCCACCATATTCCACAGTGCTTTACAAGTTCATAGGGTTCATATACAAAACAAAAATAACTGGATAATATGCAACTGAAACACTAGGATTACTGACCAAATGTTGACCGAGTGAAGGCGGATGCTCACCAGACAGGATCCGTTTTTTGGGGGTTATTGTTCTGACGGATCAGACGAAGGGCAAAATAATCAGTGACGTCAACACAAACTTACTGCTGACCCCCTCTCCCCTCTGTCGGGGGCTCTACTTGTATAAGCGTTTAATAGAACAGGTTCTGTAGGCATCTATGTGGAATCAGCTGGCGACGGTGTAAAAGGAGTGCGCTTCTTCTTGGCGCTAACATTGACCTGTAAGGCTGAGTTCATACTTTTCAGGAGAGACAGTTATTTGGTCAGTTTTGGCCTCGTGACTGCCCAAATAAATGAAGTGTGCAGTGATTCTAAGTGCGACACCTGTCATCTGCATGTCATACAGACTCATAGTATTATTTCACTACCACAGCAGACTCCCTATGCGTGTTATTGCAAGGCACAGTGTTCTACACCACTATAAAGGCTCTCTGCAGCCAGGAAATAGCAATTTTTTTATGAAATTCACCGCAAATATATTCAGATCAAAACAAATGTTTTCAAAAAAAATTGGGGAACCAGCGAATAGAATTTTTGAAAAATCCGCTCATCTCTAGTTACCACGAAGCATGAGGAAATTCGGATTCGGTGCGAAGTGAATTTTTCTTGAAATTCGGATCGAATTCCACTTCATCAACTTGGATTTGCTCATCTCTACTGCTCATATTTGCATCAGCTGGGTACTTAGGGCCATTGTCTTGTTGGAAGAAGAACCTTCAGCCAAGGCTGAGGTCAAGAATATCTGTGTGCTTTGGTCCATTCAGCTTTTCCTCCACCCTTACCAGTCTTCCTAACCCCCACAATATGATGCTGCCACCACCATGCTTCACTGTAGGAATGGTATTGGGCAGGTGATCAGCAGGGCCTGGTTTCCTCCAGACATGATGCTTAGAATTGAAGCCAAAAATTTCAGTCTTGGTTTCATCAGAGCAGAGAATCTAAGGAGAGGCTTCTTCATGGCTACTCTGCCATAAAGCCCAGGGAAAGTTGACCTTCTGAAAGTAGTTCCTATCTGCACACAGGATCTTTGGACCTCAGCCATAGAGACCATTGGGTTTTTGGTCACTTCACATACCAAGGCCCTTCTCCCCGATTGATTAGTTTGGTGGTGCGGCCAGCTCAAGGAATAGTCCAGGTTGTTTCAAACTTCTTAAATGTAAGACTTATGGAGGTCACTGTGCTCTTCTCCAGACCTATGCCTCCATACAATCCTGTCTCTGGCTCTACAGGCAGTTATTTCCTCCTCATGGCTTGGTTTGTGCTATGATATGCATTGTCAGCTGTGAGATCTTATATAGACTGTCACGGATCAGCGGGTGTGAACCCACTGTGCCACTGACTGGCTATACTCTGGAGGGGCGTGTCTAAGCAACTACCTGGTTTTCACTATTGCCTCAGATGGTGAGGATAGACTTGAGCCATTAGGGTAGTTGCCAGGGGCTGTTGTCAGTGGCAGCTGGTCCAGGCAGACCAGAAGATACCTGGGTAGGTACCAGAAGTACACGTGTAGTCAGGCAGATGGGGTCATTACCAGGAGCAACAGTGCAGTACCGAAGGATGAGGCAGAGGCGTAGTCTGACAGGCAAAAGGTCAGGGCAGGTGGCACAGGTACAGGTCAGGCAATTCATGTCGGCAAAGGAGGTTTAAAGCAGGCAGGCAGGGATCAGACGATAAGCAGAGTCCAGGAACGAAGTATAGGTCAGGAGCACACATGAGTATCAGGAACTAACAAACACAAGGACCTTGACACTGAGGCATCTGGGAATAGGGCTGAGCCACTTTAGTACCTGCAGGAGAGCCAGGGTTGGTCAGCGAGGTCACCTAACTTAACCCACACAGCCCAGGGAGTGATGCGCTCCGCCCTTAGAGCAGTGAAACATGAAACCAGCCGAACACAGGCTGTGACCAGGGCTGAGTGGAAGCTGTGGAGCGGAATCCTCAGAAGCGATAGCAGAACCCTGACAGACCCCAGGACTGCAGCGGTAAGCGGGGTCACAGCGGCACACCGCAGCCGCTGTTACATAGACAGGGCTGTGTCTTTCCAAATCATGTCCAGTCCACTGAATTCACTACAGGTGATTCCAATCAAGGTGTAGTAACATCTCAGAGAAGATCTAGAGAAATGGAAGACCCCAGAGATAAATGTCAAGCATCATCGCAAAGGGGCTGATGTCCATGTGAAAGGGTCTGAATACTTATGTCCTATAAGATTTTAGCTCTTTCTTTTTAATAAATTTGTAAAGATTTCTTAACTTCTGTTTTCACTTTCTCATTATAGGGGATCAAGGGCAGAATAATGGAGGAACTGCTTTTGTTTTTTGTTTTAGCACAAGGAGCAACATAAAATGTGAAAAAAGTGAAAGCATCTGAAGATTTTCTGAATGCACTTTATAAAGGCTAAGCAATCATTAGCTCCACCCTAAATTAACCTGACCATTCTAGGTGATAACCTATCCCACACTCAGATGCAAGGCAGTTACATAGCAACTTCCTCAACAATGCTGGTAAACAGGCAAGCATGAATAAAAATCCAAATCACGCCTGTAACGCCAATATTCTGAACTAGTATGTTCCTTCAGGTCTATATCAAAATGCTTCTCTGGTTTTTAAGTTTAAAGTTTAGATAACAGTTATTCTCCTCAAACTTAAATTTGAGATAATTGGTCAATATACCTGAACAAATAGCATACAAAGAACTACTTTTTGATCTTCCAGATGTTGGTTGTGGATTCTTGTAGCTGTTGGGTCAAACGAATGGTTCTGCTGGTCAGTCATCATCAAATAAGGACCTCTTCTGGAGGGCTGTAGACTCCTGTATATGTAGTCAAGCTGAAAACCCTTAATGGTCCGTCAACCTCTCATGATATGAAAATGTTAACATTAACGAACCAAATCTTATGAGTTTTCTAGCGAATGACTCAAATGTTCATCAGTTCTTCAATGTTCTACCTCAAAATGCTTTCTCCAGATGTCCACAATGTTTTTGACGCTTACATTACAGCAAAGTCAAGAATTTCCTTGTCTAAAAAGCTACCTTTAAGAAAAAGTCAACAAGGACATTGTAAACCAGACAGGAAATCGTCTATAAACATTCCTCAAGTCATGGAGAATGTTCTACTCCGAGAAGATGGCGTTCAATACAATGAGGTGATCTCTTTGAACAAGTGAACTACATTCCTGCTCTCCACTTTTCATGGCCAGCCTCCTGATGCCCAGAAATAGTTTGGGCTTTAGAATATCTCTGGATATAATGCACACCAGACATGCAGGATGAATTGCTAAATCATGGGTTTGCATTCTTTCACGGTGCAGGGTGTGGCAGATAAAGTGGATTTTGGAAAACCCTAAAACCTATTTGAATCCACATCAAAAAGGGGAGAGAATAGATGTTGAAATTTGCTTTCCTTTATCTGCCAATTTTACTTGATTCCAATAAGCGGCTGTGTACCAGCATGAGGCAAAGATAACATGAGACGGCTAAGAGTTCACGTTCCACTCAGCAACATTAGTAACTAGGTGGGAAGTGTCTGGAGCAGAGGTAGGTACATAGATAGAAAGGTTGTAGTAGAAAGGCCCTTCTGCCACATAAGAGGACAACAGTGGGTGGAACGTGGTGGTGGGGTTCCATGGAGCTTCAAACTATGTGTATAGATAGATAGAATTAGATTTACTGGCAGGGATTAGAAGAATTAGATGAATACACTGCTTAGACTAAACTGCGTCCAAGGCAGTCCATGTATCTGGCGGTGTTCACACTCTGTACACAGGGTCCTGAGCAGCATTCTTGTCCGCAGCTGCATTATATTAGAAAGAACACGCTGCCCTAGGTGATGCTATGATGCTACCTCTGAAAATAAGGCTGTGCGGAGTCTTTACCACATTGTGGCTGATTGTCCACTCACAGGGATGGTGGCCTGGGATCTGGATTTTTTTTTTTCAGGAGTGACAGAAGGATATTGTGATATCATTATCAGTAATGGACTAATCTACTACATAAACTGTGACATCACCATCTGATCTGTGACATCATCGTCCATTCATGGACTGGCCTGCTACATGGACTGCGTGATATCACCATCCAATTATATACTGACCTTCTATGTATACTGTGTGACCTGACTTCTATCTCTATGATACATCATCATCCAATCACAGACTGGCTGCTACATAGACTGTGTGACCTCACTGCACTCTGTGACATCATCATCCAATCACAGACTGGCTGCTACATAGACTGTGTGACCTCACTGCACTCTGTGACATCATCATCCAATCACAGACTGGCTGCTACATAGACTGTGTGACCTCACTGCACTCTGTGACATCATCATCCAATCACAGACTGGCTGCTACATAGACTGTGTGACCTCACTGCACTCTGTGACATCATCATCCAATCACAGACTGACCTGCTTCATAGACTGTGTGACCTCACTGCACTCTGTGACATCATCATCCAATCACAGACTGACCTGCTCCATAGACTGTGTGACCTCACTGCACTCTGTGACATCATCATCCAATCACAGACTGGCTGCTACATAGACTGTGTGACCTCACCGCACTCTGTGACATCATCATCCAATCACAGACTGACCTGCTCCATAGACTGTGTGACCTCACTGCACTCTGTGACATCATCATCCAATCACAGACTGACCTGCTCCATAGACTGTGTGACCTCACTGCACTCTGTGACATCTTCATCCAATCACAGACTGACCTGCTCCATAGACTGTGTGACCTCACTGAACTCTGTGACATCATCATCCAATCACAGACTGGCTGCTACATAGACTGTGTGACCTCACTGCACTCTGTGACATCATCATCCAATCACAGACTGACTGCTACATAGACTGTGTGACCTCACTGCACTCTGTGACATCATTATCCAATCACAGACTGACCTGCTACATAGACTGTGTGACCTCACTGCACTCTGTGACATCATCATCCAATCACAGACTGACCTGCTCCATAGACTGTGTGACCTCACTGCACTCTGTGACATCATCATCCAATCACAGACTGGCTGCTACATAGACTGTGTGACCTCACCGCACTCTGTGACATCATCATCCAATCACAGACTGACCTGCTCCATAGACTGTGTGACCTCACTGCACTCTGTGACATCATCATCCAATCACAGACTGACCTGCTCCATAGACTGTGTGACCTCACTGCACTCTGTGACATCTTCATCCAATCACAGACTGACCTGCTCCATAGACTGTGTGACCTCACTGAACTCTGTGACATCATCATCCAATCACAGACTGGCTGCTACATAGACTGTGTGACCTCACTGCACTCTGTGACATCATCATCCAATCACAGACTGACCTGCTCCATAGACTGTGTGACCTCACTGAACTCTGTGACATCATTATCCAATCACAGACTGACCTGCTACATAGACTGTGTGACCTCACTGCACTCTGTGACATCATCATCCAATCACAGACTGACCTGCTCCATAGACTGTGTGACCTCACTGCACTCTGTGACATCATCATCCAATCACAGACTGACCTGCTCCATAGACTGTGTGACCTCACTGAACTCTGTGACATCATTATCCAATCACAGACTGACCTGCTCCATAGACTGTGTGACCTCACTGCACTCTGTGACATCATCATCCAATCACAGACTGGCTGCTACATAGACTGTGTGACCTCACTGCACTCTGTGACATCATCATCCAATCACAGACTGACCTGCTCCATAGACTGTGTGAGCTCAATAAACTCTGTGACCTCATCATCCAATCACAGACTGACCTACTACTGGACTATGTGACCTCACTACCCTCACTGTGACATCACCTTTCAATCTGACCTGCTAGATAAACTGTGACATCATCATCTCGTCTCTACTGTATGACCTCATCTTCTTCACTATAACATTACCTTCCAATTGCAAACTGACCCATTACATAGACTGCACCAAATGCTGCTTGTCACCGCATCCTTCAAATGCAGTTGACGGTCCCTAAAGTCACAAGTGATTTGACCCTGCTCACCCTATTTTGAGGCAGAGAGGTCCTGCTATGAAAACAGTAGAATTTTCCACCTTATAATAAACTCATAGAAACACACAGTGCTATAAACCCCATTAGCTCATGCCACTGAACTTCATCCTGACCCTAAAGCTTCTGAAAGCCATTGTAGTGGGACACACTATAAACATCTCTGAATGAGAGAACATCTAGTAGCTGCATCAAAGTTTATCTTTACAAGTGTTGTGCTTTTGTAGTGTCCCCTAGAGACCCTCCCCTGAATCTACTGCAAATATCAGTGGAGGAGAGGGGGGTGCGGGAGTAGGAGTAGACCAGACAAGCTGTCAGCAGGCCACAACATCTGGAGCAACAAGATCTGGCTTTAAATGAGAACATCTGCTCTCACTGGAAACATGGTCTTCAAGTGTTTCTGAAATACCTTCTGCAGGTGTCTCATTGCAGGTCAAAAACGGAGATATACAGAACTCTTTGAAGGGTTCTCACTATGGAGAAATGGGTGCTACTGGTCCTAAAAAAAGCAAAAGTAGGGTCAAAAGTAGCACATGAGTGAAAAAAGATTCACAGTGTGAAGATGCCACGGGTTACCCAATATCTGTGACAATGTACATTGGAAGAATATAACTACAATAAAACTGCCTCAATTTACAAGAATATGCGGTAACTATAATACTGCTCCTATAAACAAGAATATAACTACTATAATACTGCCTCCTAAGTACAAGAATATAACTACTATAATACTGCTCCTATGTACAAGAATATAACTACTATAATACTGCTCCTATGTACAAGAATATAACTACTATAATACTGCTCCTATGTACAAGAATATAACTACTATAATACTACTTCTATGTACAAGAATATAACTACTATAATACTGCTCCTATGTACAAGAATATAACTTCTATAATACTGCCCCTATGTACAAGAATATAACTACTATAATACTGCTCCTATGTACAAGAATATAACTACTATAATACTGCCTCCTATGTACAAGAATATAACTACTATAATTCTGCTCCTATGTATAAGAATATAACTACTATAATACTGCCTCCTATGTACAATAATATAACTACTATAATACTGCTCCTATGTACAAGAATATAACTACTATAATACTGCTCCTATGTACAAGAATATAACTATTATAATACTGCTCCTATGTACAAGAATATACCTACTATAATACTGCCTCCTATGTACAAGAATACAACTACTATAATACTGCCTCCTATGTACAGGAATATAACTACTATAATACTGCTCCTATGTATAAGAATATAACTACTATAATACTGCTCCTATATACAAGAATATAACTACTATAATACTACCTCCTATGTACAAGAATATAACTACTATAATACTGCTCCTATGTACAAGAATATAACTACTATAATACTGCCTCCTATGTACAAGAATATAACTACTATAATACTGCTCCTATGTACAAGAAAATAACTACTATAATACTGCCTCCTATGTACAAGAATATAACTACTATAATACTGCTCCTATCTACAAGAATATAACCACTATAATACTGCCTCCTCTATACAAGAATATAACTACTATAATACTGCCTCCTATGTACAAGAATATAACTGCTATAATACTGCTCCTATGTACAAGAATATAACTACTATAATACTGCTCCTATGTACAAGAATATAACTACTATAATACTGCCTCTATGTACAAGAATATAACTACTATAATACTGCTCCTATGTATAAGAATATAACTACTATAATACTGCTCCTATGTACAAGAATATAACTACTATAATACTGCCTCCTATGTACAAGAATATAACTACTATAATACTGCTCCTATGTACAAGAAAATAACTACTATAATACTGCCTCCTATGTACAAGAATATAACTACTATAATACTGCTCCTATCTACAAGAATATAACCACTATAATACTACCTCCTCTATACAAGAATATAACTACTATAATACTGCCTCCTATGTACAAAAATATAACTGCTATAATACTGCTCCTATGTACAAGAATATAACTACTATAATACTGCTCCTATGTACAAGAATATAACTACTATAATACTGCCTCTATGTACAAGAATATAACTACTATAATACTACTCCTATGTACAAGAATATAACTACTATAATACTGCTCCTATGTACAAGAATATAACTACTATAATACTGCCTCCTATGTACAAGAATATAACTACTATAATACTGCTCCTATGTACAAGAATATAACTACTATAATACTGCTCATGTGTACAAGAATATAACTACTATAATACTGCCTCCTATGTACAAGAATATAACTACTATAATACTGCCTCCTATGTACAAGAATATAACTACTATAATACTGCTCCTATGTACAAGAATATAACTACTATAATACTGCTCCTATGTACAAGAATATAACTACTATAATACTGCTTCTATGTACAAGAATATAACTACTATAATACTGCTACTATGTACAAGAATATAACTACTATAATACTGCTCCTATGTACAAGAATATAACTACTATAATACTGCTCCTATGTACAAGAATATAATTACTATAATACTGCTCCTATGTACAAGAATATAACTACTATAATACTGCTCTTATATACAACAGTGAAACTAGCATGACACAATGTTGAGGGTTATCATCCTAGGATGTGGAGATGATTGTTCTATCCCAGAGATATAAGGATTCTTTAAACTAATTGAGCTAGAATGTAACCCTTTGTTTGCCGGGCCTGCTTGGAGTGGTGGCTGCCATGCACATAGTTAACAGCTCAGCACTGTAATCCTTCTTTGCTTACTTTGGATTCTTACCCCGGCGCTGCCTTGACTTGCTGACTGTTGGATAGGACAAACAGCCTGGAAGTTAAACCAGGGGAGGTGTAATCGTACGGGCCGATGAGAGAGATGTGTAGCTCAAAATTCCTCTCGGATGTCTCTTCAGATCTGCCTTCTCATGAGGCAAACATCATACCTTCTGATAGCGTTACTGATTTAAAGGCGAAGATCAGATTTTCTGAGATTAAAATTGTATTTTTTCGAGTTTCCAATATTTCTTTTTTTTTTCCTTGCCATCAAGTTGCCATAAATGTTTTAATTCCCCCTTCCCCTTCCAACTGCTTTCATAAGCACTGGGTTCTAGCCTCCATTTTCATCTCTCAGGCAACCAGGACCAAGAATTGTGCCTTAGAGATGAGCACATTTCATGAAGTTCATTTCAGGTCCAATTTTCATGTTTTGGTCAAAAAATTTGATTTGGGTCCGAATGGATTCTACTCAAATCAAATGTGCTCCAACTGGCCTGACAATTGGTATATGATGCTCTGGGGACTCCTAGGAATCATAGTTTTTTTCTCTTGTTATTTTTTCCTTTTGTTTTTGCATTGTTTCCTTCACCTTTGTCTCTTAAGCTCTGTAACCCAATGAGAGTAACAGTAATAATGTCAATGACTGTGACATACATATGGTATACGAATAGTCGACGGTATTTACAGAGTATTGAAGAAAACATTGCGCATTTGCATTTATTATGCTTTTTAAAATTAAAAACCATTCCATAAATTGTCTCTTACTGGGGCCAGGTGCCTGCAGGTATTTATACACACGGTAGTGTTAGAAAGAACAGTAGCTTGTTCTGAGCAAGCTCTTAAATATTCTCCCTTGTTTTACGAGCAGCAGCAGTGCATTATGGAACTTCCCAGACAAAGCATGAGATGTACAGCCGTTTAGGGGTAGTAGTAATGACAGCAGCTACAGTGCGGCATGGAGAACAATGAACAGGCACACAGCGGCATTTGTAATATTGAGCCAGCGATGAATCGCCACTATCAGCAATGGCAGATCTATACATATATAAATCCCTTAGTTGGGCCAGGTGGCTGCCAGTAATTATACACACGGTAGTCTTTGAAAGAACAGTAGCTTGTTCTGAGCCATCTCTTAAAAATTCTCCCTTGTTTCAGGAGCAGCAGCAGTGCAGTATGGAGAACAATGAACAGGTACACAGCAGCATTTGTTATATTGGACCAGCGTTGAATAGCCACTATCAGCAATGGCAGATCTATACATATATAAATCCCTTAGTTGGGCCAGGTGGCTGCCAGTAATTATACACACGGTAGACTTTGAAAGAACAGTAGCTTGTTCTGAGCCATCTGAGCATTTATTATATTGGGCCAGCGAGGAATAGCCACTATCAGCAATGGCAGGTTTATACATATATAAATCCTCATGGATCCATTTGCCTTGTTCATTTTGACAAAGGTAAAGCTTTGGACATTTGAGCAGGACAATTTTAGATGTGACAACTCCACCTGCCTCACTGCATACCTTCTATGATAGCATGCCAGAATCTGGACAAGACAGTACACTGAGTACAAACTGGGCCAGTTCCAGCCACTGTTACAGTCTGCCTGCCCAGAAGTCCATTGGATCAAGGAGCAGGGTATGTGCTGGAGAAAGGGCACAGTCATTTAGAAAATTACACCATTTTAAAGGGAACCTATCACCTCCAAAAACCATCCCAAGTCGCCAGCAGTACCTGACAGTAGCCAGCAGCGTGTTTTCGACGATAATTTTCTTCCTGAAGGCCGATGCGGCTAAACCTCAGAAAACGTTCTTTTATCCCCTGCCGGCGCACTTCTCTAGTCATGCTTGAAGTCAAGGGGGCAGCTGCCTCCTTGCTTCAAGTCACGGTAACCACGCCCCCTTCCCTGCCCCTTCGCTGTGACTGACAGCGCTTATGCAGAGAGTTCGGCAAAGCCAGTCGAACTGCAGTCTGTCAGTCACAGCGAAGGGGCATGGAAGGGGGCATGGTTATCTTGACTTGAAGCAAGGAGGCTGCTGCCCCATTGACTTCAAGCATGACTAGAGAAGCGCGCCGGCAGGGGATAAAAGAACATTTTCGGAGCTTTAGCCGCATCGGCCTTCAGGAAGAAAATTAGCATCGGAAACACGCTGCTGGCTACTGTCAGGTACTGCTGGTGGCTTGGGATGGTTTTTGGGGGTGAAAGGTTCCCTTTAAACAATTTAAAAAAAAATAGGACAGTTGGCAAAAAGTAGTAATGGCATACAGCAGAATTAAATTTGGGCGAAAGCATGGAACTGCATGACAATTTTCACCGCTACGTGGTCCTGAACAACTCAACCCCCAAGCAACTTGGCCAGGTGGGGGTTCAGTCTGCACACAAGCTAATTGCTGGTCACAAATAGTTTTCAAATGGCCACCCGTTCCATTGTGGAATGTCCAATAATGGAGTGGAGGACGAGGAGTCTTAGCAGAAGAAGAAGCTGATGATGATGATGATGATGACTAAGACACTTTAATGCTTCCGGATGCTTTTTATGTTTGTGTTTGAATGTACACGGCTTATTTTCATCCTGCAGGTTTTGCACACGGCTGTGGTTTTTGTGCTAGTCCTGTTGAGGAGTTGAGAGAGATAGTTGCACAGAGCTAGCAGCAGCTGAACTTGGCCTAGGTCTGGCACCTTTTTGAGCCTGCTCCCACAGTATCAGTGGCATCACCAGTTCCTGAACTGATCACAATAGAAGCAGGGCCACATCACCTTTTTGGAGGTTTTGGCTGTAAGTTGCCTCCCTTCTTTATTGCCACCATGGCCATCACCCTCCTTCTCTGAGGTCACCTTCTCTTCAGCATCAATCCAGCTCTCCATTCCTGTCCAACACGCAATCATCATGATAGTCCTCGCCCTCCTCGACACTTTTATCTAACTGTGATATGTTAGCATGGGCTCCATGCCCCCGACTTCTTGGTCCCTCTGATGATTCCCTCCTCTGTATTTGCCCCAAGTCATAACCACTGCCCCTACTGCCACCACAATGGCTACAATTCTTCCATCTTATTTGGTGGGGTTTTGTTGCCTTATGTTGGAAAAAAAGAAGGCAACTCACTAGGAGGGGGCTGTGAAGACAGAGATCATGCAAGTAAAAGGCTTCTCTGAGGCTGCAACGAGGAGGAGCAGGAGGAACGCACTGAGTCCTGGCTCAATGGCAGGTGTCAGATTCAAGGGGGACCTCCATAACCACCTGCTGTGATGAAGAGGAGGACTGAACCATCCAATCCACAATCTCATCCTCTTGTCCTAAATAATAATCTTATTCCTTCCAGAAGCCAGAGAGAACTGTGGCCTACTACTAATACTACTGGTGTGGTGCTGAATGTACCAGACATTATATTATGAGGTCTATTTAAACAATGATAAGTCACAGGTTTGGCGCACTGATTATTAAATGGTAACAAAATTGCAAAATGTCCCCTTCAATGAAAACACTGCTCACTGTCATTAACAATTTACAATGGTGTATTGACTCAGTAAAATGTATTGAATTAAACTAATATATTGATGCAGTTGAGCTGAGCAATTACAAACAGTAGCAAAATTAAAATTGTTTGTTCTTAAATAATTAACATATAGAGGCACAATTAAATGCCCCTTTTTATGAACACACTGCAGACTGGTATTGACAATTTATAATGGTATTTTGACGCTGTAAAATGCACTGATCTGCGCGATTTGAAACAGTAGCAAAATTGCAAACTTTTTTTTAGAAATAAAAAGGTGCAACTGGTGTATCCAGTGAAATATATGCCATTGGAGATGCTGGGAACACCTGGGAATAAGCCGATAAAACACTTATGAACTGTAGATGCTTGAGGTTTTTTTTTTAAAAAGATGACTGATCATACGGTACACAAAAAAGACACCATACCCAGGACACACACAGAATGGAAACTGTAATCTATATACCTGCATCAGAGACAATATAGGGAGGAGGTATAAGAGGAGAGGACTACAACTCCCCACATGTCCAGGCTATTATGGGATATCAGAAGACAATTCAAAGAGGGAGTATAAGAGGAGAAGACTCTAACTCCCAAGATTTCTCAGGCTCACCACTTCTCCACTGCTGAACTCCATCCCGCCTGCGCTGGTCACATGATGACATCATCACTGGTCCTTACCATTTCTCTTCTCCTATGCTGAGCTCTGGCCCCTCATGTGCTGATCACATGATGGTGACATCATTACAGGCCCTTACCATTTCTCCTCTCTACTACCGCGCTCTGGCCCCTCTGCCACCCCCGGAAAAGGAGGATGTATGGTCAGCCTACACATTTGACATTTATCAAAGCAACTACGCCACAAGTGGCACAAAAGGTCACGAATTATGGCATTTGGCATAGCTTCTCACCACACAGCCCGTCAAAGTCACTATAACTTACGCCAGAAACTGGTGTGCCTTATAGCTCAAGTGCCCTAATTGGCGTAGATTTATGTTCCTGGCACATGGAGGGCCAGAGATGTGCCTAATTTAATAATATGCCCCCACTCCAGCGTACAGGGGATTAAGAATGGGTAAGGTATAGGGCTGCAGTAAACGATTATTTTAGTAATCGAGTATTCTACCGATTATTTTTTACAATTAATCAAGTAATCTAATGAATCTAATGAATCTAATCTAAATGAATGAATAGACTGTTTTCCTTTATAAGACTCATCAGACCCCTGCCATCAGTCCCCAACACCTTTCGTCCCCCCCTGTGCGATCAGCCCTAGTGCATCAGTTCCCCACAGTGCCATCAGCTCCACTATCCTCCCAGTGCCATCAGCTGACCCCTCAGTGCCATCAGCTGCTCCCTCAGTGCCACCAGCTGCCACCCCAGTGCCGTCAGCTGCCACCCCAGTGCCATCAGCTGCCCCTGTGCCACCAGCTTGCCCCCAGTGCCATCAAGGCGTAAGCTGTGGAGCAGCATCATGCCTGGTAGATGCCAGCTACCACAATAAGCTGCATAACCCGCATACCGCTGTACTGGCACTGAGCCCTGATCCCACATGTATAACAGAAAGCCAGGACATAAAGTGCCACCTAGGCTGTAAGTCTCGCCCCCTCCTCTGCACCAGTGTGACCTGTCATGTCATCATCCAGTGCCAGCACATGGTACCAGTAGTGGCTGGCATCACCTGGCTCCTCACCTCCTTGATCTTGTCCCACTTCTGCTTGACATCAGGATCTGCAGGCTCCTTGCCCACCACTCCGACAGGCTCTCCTCCGCCCTGCTCCCACAGCCGGTCATTCTACTCCTGGATCTCCCCCTTGATCTGCCCGGCCGGCTGGTTCAACGTGTCCTTGGCTTCTTGCAGCGCCCTCTCATGTTCCTCCTGGATCCGGGCGAGGCGACCCCCATTCTCTTCATCCTGCAGCCCAGGACCAAAGGGGGTGCACTGCGGAGGAGGCTGCTGGAAGAACACGCCACACTGAAAGGCAGCAGACTGCCGACCGGCATGGCAGCTGTACGCGTGCACAAAGTTTCCCTCAGCGGAGTGCAGCAAGGTACGGGCCGGCGGGTGACCACGGAGCGGTGAGTTAGCAAGCGCTTCACTTCCAATCTATGGTCACATGACACAAACGAATCCTTGATGCAAAAAATTTGCATCAAGGATTTTTTGTGTCGAATTACTCGATTCAATCGATTAATCGTTTCAGAACTAGTATGGGAACACCAGTCTTCATAAAGTTCCCCAAGTATTTACGAATGTATGCTGCACTCCCTGGGGCATTCATGAAAGAGGTGAGATGTTCCACAATGCTATGGACAGATGAGAGACCATACCAGTGGTAAGGGGTGGGGGCGGCTCAGTTTTATTTTAGAAATAAAAACAAAACTAAATTTCTTAACTTTGTAATTGTAACTAATGAGCGCTTCCATTGGGCCACTCATTATTTCGGAAGGTCCAGAGATCGGTGAGTATGGCTGGCATTATTCACAGTTTCTGAGTATTTTTCTCCAGGTGCTGGCATTGCCTTAGGTGCTGACCCTGCAGAGCATCAGGACGTATTGTGTGTAGGACGCACTGTGACCTGATACTGCACGATACGAAGAGGGCACTGGACCCAGAGTGGTGGCAGCCGTCTGGTCTGCATTTAAGGGATGGAGGGTTGGTGGGGAGGATAGGAGGAACAAGGCTCTGTATGAATTTGGGGTCTGTTCTTGGGTGCGTATGAATTTGGGGTTCTGTTTTGTGTTGAGTATGAATTTTAGGTCTGATCTTGAGTCTGTAATGAATTTGGAGTTCTGTTTTGTGGGGTGTATGAATCTGGGGTCTGTATAAATTTCGGGACTGATCTGGGGTCTGTATGAATCTGGGGTTCTGTTTTGTGGTCTGTATGAATTTGGGGTCTGAAAAGGGGGGCTGATCTGAGGTCTGTATGAATTTGGGGACTCCAGCGCATGCGTACTACACCCTGGGGAACCTGTGCTGGCTTTACAGGTGTAGTGGGCATGAGCAGGGGTTAAGAAATAATGAAGCACAATGTTGCATAAAAGCGTGAGATTTTGTAAGGACCTGCACTGATGTTCCATCCCACCACTCTGGGGCAAGTCGGAGGGACCGGATTAGGGGTGCTGTGGTCTTGAATTGTGCATCTAGCTCTCCATCCCATTCACCTAAATTATCTAATTTACATATAAGTTATACAGATTCTTTTATAAGGATGACAAAAAGAAGGACCATAAGAAGGGGTCCTTTGGGCACAGCATCAAGAGCTTCATCGAGTACTGCCGGCCACTTGGGGGGCAAAGACCATGCAACAGGTTCCCTTTAATTCTTAATATTCTCTTTTCTCCAGGGGTGTTTATAACATAAAGGCTGCTCCTGTGGGGCCCATAAAACACCCCTTACAGGGGTATGGGCTCCCAGTTTGTCCAGCTGGAATAGTCTCCTTGGCAGCTTGTAGTCACTCGAAGATCACACATATGTAAGTTGAAGGTGGAAAGCAACAAACCGATGGCTGGCGCAGTACAAGTATAGACCAAAAAAATACCGCCCCCAGTTAAAAAGGATGGATTGCTGCAAAACTTGGCATAAAATGATGTAAATGATTTAGCGTGGTCTGATTAGACACTAGGTCTTGCCATAGGAGGGCGTAAAATTGCTTCCCCACTGCCCTATTAAAAAGACTTTCAGAGGCTACTTTTGAGTAGTGTACCTGTTCGTGATAGATTGTTGACTGCTAGACATTTTGCCCAGTTAACAGACTTTAACCCTTTCACGTATATGGACATAACTGTACATCCAGATTAAAGATAGTATACCGCAATCGGGTGTACAGTTATGACCAAACTGTTCACCGGGAGAGAACCTGTAACCATATCCTCTGCTGTCTTCTCCATACCGCCTGGTGCCTTCTCTGTGCCACATGCTGCCTCCGATGTTCCCCCTCTTCTTCAGGTTCCCCTATTGCTGCCTCTGATGCCCCCCTCGCTGCCTCCGATGTTCCCCCTCGACTTCAGGTAATGTTTCAGGTGCCCCTATTGCTGGCTCTGATGCCCCCCTCGCTGCCTCCGATGCCAGCCTGCTGCCTGCAATGCCCCCCTTGCTGTTTCCGATGCCAACCTGTTGCCTCTGATTTTCCCCTTCTGCCCCTGCGGTCTCCTCCCCCTGCCTGCGATCTCCCCCTTCTGCCACATAATTCCATCATGCCCCAGCAATGCGTTCGCAGGGTCCCGATGGTTGTCATGGCCCCCAGGTTTCCAGGTACCAAAGCCTGCCAAGCCCTGCCAGAGGCAGTGTCTGATCAAGCAAATGACTATAGATGACTATTGCAGGATATTGTACAAGCCATCAGACCACTCTGGATCTTTAAAAACCCAAGTGGAACTTGGTAAAAAAGTGTAAAAATAAAAAAACAATGACGGAATTGCTGTTTTTGTCACCATGAAATAAAAAGCGATCACCCCAAAAAAGCGATGTACCCCAAAATGATATCAATAAAAACTACAATCAGTCCCGCAAAAAACTTTGACTTCGCGAATAACTGACTTTGCCTCATCGGAGCTCGTATATTTTAATGCTGTACAGAAATAGATCTCCATCCAGCATTAATCTGAAGTTTTAAACAAAGCAACTTTGGAGGCAGCATCTGAAGCTCGCTTCACTCATCATCACTAATGGCAATGCAAAAAAGAATCCTAAAAAAAGTGATTTTATTATGTAAAATTGATAAAACATGAAAAAAAACTATATAAATTTGGTATTGCCATAATTTTATCAACCCACAGAATAAAGTTATCATATCAAATATGCCACATGGAGAACCACATAAAACCTAAAAATAAAAAACGCTGATAGAATTGCTGTTTTCACCCACCTCACCTCCCAAAAAATGAAATAAAAAGCTATCAAAAAGTCATATGTACCCCAAAATGATACCAATAAAAACTACAGTGTGTCCCGCACAAATCAGTCCCCACACGAGTATATTGATGGAAAAATAAAAAGATTTTTAATAAAATTTTAAATCGTAAAAAGTGATTTTACGATTTAAAAGTGGTAAAACATGAAAAAAAAAATATATATAAACTTGGTATTGCCATAATTGTATCAACCCACAGAATAGAATTATCATATCAAATATACCGCATGGAGAACCTCTTGACAGAACTGCAAATTTTGCTTACTTCACCTCCCAATTTTTTTTTATAAAAAGTGCTCAAAAAGTCATTTGTACCTAATAATGGTACAAAGAAACCTACAGATGATCCATAGAATCCTTGCCCTATATCAAAAGCCTAGAGCCCAGGTTAATGGGTCTCTATCAACCCCTTTTCAGATACATAATGTTACTAGGCAGGGGTGCCCACTATTCCCCCATTATACATTATGGTCATGGAATTTCTGGCCAGAGCACTGAGGGCAAATGAGTCCATTAAGGGTTTCAAAATAGGGAATCTGGAATCTAAAATAGCCACGTATGCTGACGATCTCCTTATTTATTGCTCTGACCTGGTTGTCGGCCTCCCCAATGTTTTGAGGGAGTTCTTGATCTTTGGAGACCTTAGCAATTTCAAGGTAAACCTTCACAAGTCCGAGATACTTAATATCAACATACCGCTCAAAACAGTACAATCAATACAGTCTTCGTTCCCCTTTCAATGGACACAGGGACCTATCACCTCCCTTCCCGACTATCTAATCTCTATATTAAGAATTTTGCCACGCTCCTGGAAGAAATTAGGAGGGATCTGAAGGCATGGAAGATAATACCTTTATCCTGGTTTGGGAGGATACACACGTAAAAAATGAACGTGTTACCGAGGATATTGTATTTCTTTAGAACTATTCCCATTCCATTACCGTGTAGATTCTTCAAGGCCTTTAGATCAATGTTCCTAGACTTTATTCGGTCCGGCTCATCCCCTAGGTTGGGGATACGTTTACTGACACAATCCAAGTTGAGGGGAGGAGTGGAGCTCCCGGACTTGCAAATGTATCATAAAGCTGCGACCCTATTATATGTTTTGGACTGGTTCCATAGTGGTACAGCCAAACGTTGGATTCAGTGTGAAGTAGGTTGTCCAGCCTAAGATTTACTGTGGTTAAATAAATCAAACAGACCCCAACACCTTCCCCATATAATTTCGGGAATACTGCAAGTCTGGGATAAATATGCAGTGCCTCTAGGCCTTACAACATTCCCGGGACCCATGACCCCTGTATTTGATATTCCAGACTTTCCCTTGGTAATGGGACAGCAGACGTTGCTGGAAGTGCGAAGGAAAGAACACCTCAGGGCATATCAGCTGATTGTAGAAAAACGCCATTCGCCCACTTGAATCGTTTCCTGGGAAGAATAATAGAGGGGCTTGGTTTCATTATAATAGTATTAAAAACGTCATATCTTCTCTAGGCCCTATTACGATCCTATCTAGGGAGTTCACACCTTTTGAATCCCTCTGCCTGCAAACAACTCCACCCGCACATCTGGTGTCTTTGGTCTACGGGCTGCTTCAGGAGAATGGAGGTCCCCCATATTCCCTGCCTTATGTGAAGGCTTGGGAGAGGGAACTGGGAAGATCTTTCCCAACAGAACAATGGGAAAAACATTAACATTATCACACAAGTCATCCATTAGCTGCAGTATACAGGAAAAAAAATTCAAGATTTTGTCCAGATGGTACAGGACACCAGCTGTCCTACACTCTTATTATGCTACCTGTCCGGACACATGCTGGAGATGTGAAAGGGAAGTAGGCACAATGACTCATATATGGTGCGACCGGCTGTGACTCCCTTCTGGAAGGTCTTGAATGAGCTGTATAATCAGGTTAGTGGTAGATCATTACAATGGACCCTTGAAGGGACAGTGCTATCTAAGCTCCCTGGTCCCATTTATGCGTTAAAAAGGGGCATCCTAAGTTTTTTGTGCAGGCCGCTCACCTGGTCATACCCAGATATTGGAAATTCCAAGAAACTCCAGACATTAATGAGTATGAAGGTATAGAAGAGAGATTTCTTAAAACTCGGACCCCATGGATCCTATTTAAGGGTTCTTAAGCGTATCAAATCTGGTTAGACCAGGTAGATATTAGAGCATAAATGCTTTATGGATTACTGATATTTCAAATAGAATACCTTCCCTCCCACATATATATACACTGCTCAAAAAAATAAAGGGAACACAAAAATAACACATCCTAGATCTGAATTAATTAAATATTTTTCTGAAATACTTTGTTCTTTACATAGTTGAATGTGCTGACAACAAAATCACACAAAACAAAAAATGGAAATCAAATTTTTTAACCCATGGAGGTCTGGATTTGGAGTCACACTCAAAATTAAAGTGGAAAAACACACTACAGGCTGATCCAACTTTGATGTTATGTCCTTAAAACAAGTCAAAATGAGGCTCAGTAGTGTGTGTGGCCTCCACGTGCCTGTATGACCTCCCTACAACGCCTGTGCATGCTCCTGATGAGGTGGCGGACGGTCTCCTGAGGGATCTCCTCCCAGACCTGGACTAAAGCATCTGCCAACTCCTGGACAGTCTGTGGTGCAACGTGACGTTGGTGGATAGAGCGAGACATGATGTCCCAGATGTGCTCAATTGGATTCAGGTCTTGGGAACGGGCGGGCCAGTCTATAGCATCAATGCCTTCGTCTTGCAGGAACTGCTGACACACTCCAGCCACATGAGGTCTAGCATTGTCTTGCATTAGGAGGAACCCAGGGCCAACCGCACCAGCATATGGTCTCACAACGGGTCTGAGGATCTCATCTCGGTACCTAATGGCAGTCAGGCTACCTCTGGCGAGCACATGGAGGGCTGTGCGGCCCTCCAAAGAAATGCCACCCCACACCATTACTGACCCAATGCCAAACCGGTCATGCTGAAGGATGTTGCAGGCAGCAGAACGTTCTCCACGGCGTCTCCAGACTCTGTCACGTCTGTCACATGTGCTCAGTGTGAACCTGCTTTTATCTGTGAAGAGCACAGGGCACCAATGGCGAATTTGCCAATCTTGGTGTTCTCTGGCAAATGCCAAACGTCCTGCACGGTGTTGGGCTGTAAGCACAACCCCCACCTGTGGACGTCGGGCCCTCATATCACCCTCATGGAGTCTGTTTCTGACCGTTTGAGCAGACACATGCACATTTGTGGCCTGCTGGAGGTCATTTTGCAGGGCTCTGGCAGTGCTCCTCCTGTTCCTCCTTGCACAAAGGTGGAGGTAGCGGTCCTGCTGCTGGGTTGTTGCCCTCCTACGGCCTCCTCCACGTCTCCTGATGTACTGGCCTGTCTCCTGGTAGCGCCTCCATGCTCTGGACACTACGCTGACAGACACAGCAAACCTTCTTGCCACAGCTCGCATTGATGTGCCATCCTGGATAAGCTGCACTACCTGAGCCACTTGTGTGGGTTGTAGACTCCGTCTCATGCTACCACTAGAGTGAAAGCACCGCCAGCATTCAAAAGTGACCAAAACATCAGCCAGGAAGCATAGGAACTGAGAAGTGGTCTGTGGTTACCACCTGCAGAACCACTCCTTTATTGGGGGTGTCTTGCTAATTGCCTATAATTTCCACCTGTTGTTGTCTATCCCATTTGCACAACAGCATGTGAAATTGATTGTCACTCAGTGTTGCTTCCTAAGTGGACAGTTTGATTTCACAGAAGTGTGATTGACTTGGAGTTACATTGTGTTGTTTAAGTGTTCCCTTTATTTTTTTGAGCAGTGTATATATATTATTTTTTTCTCTCTCCTTCCCCCCTCTATGTCTATATGTCCATTGTCAGTTTAGTACTTATTCATGCTTGCTGAATGTGGTTTTCCATTTTACCAAACTCGATCTTTTTCCTTACCATTTGTATTGGTCCAACTATATTTGGATATTGCATTTTGTGGCAATAATGAAAATCAACTTATGTCGTTTCAATATATGTTATATTATTATCTTCAATAAAAAAATTATTGAACAACAAAGAAACCTACAGATTTTCCCACAAAAAAGGCCCCCACACAGCTCAGTCAACAAAATGATAAAAAAAGTTATGACCCTTAAAGGGGTTCTGTCACCCCCCAAAAGTAATTTTTCATTTTTGGGGTAATTAAAATCCTTATAGTGCGATTATTCAATATATAGTTCTCTTACCTTTTTCTGTGGCTTAGTTTCTTTAAAAACCGCACTTTTATAATATGTTAATTACCTCGCTACCAGCAAGTAGGGCGGTTACTTGCTGGTAGCCGCTGCATCCTCCTTTCAAAAAAACGCCCCCTCCTCCTGTTGATTGACAGGGTACCAGTGAGCGCTCTCTCCTCCTCCGGCTGGCCCTGTCTGCAATTTAAATCCTGCGCCTGCGCCTTACGTGTCTTCATTCGGCGCAGGCGCTCTGAGAGAAGGGCGCTCGCTTCCTCAGCACTCCCTCAGTGCGCCTGCGCCGATGACGTCACCTCTAAACCCGAAAGAGAAGACGTCATCGGCGCAAGCGCACTGAGGAAGTGCCGAGGAAGCGAGCGTCCTTCTCTCAGAGCGCCTGCGCCGAATGAAGACACGTAAGGCGCAGGCGCGGGATTTGAATTGCAGACAGGGCCAGCCGGAGGAGGAGAGCGCTCGCTGGCCCTGTCAATCAACTGGAGGAGGGGGCGTTTTTTTTAAAGGAGGATGCGGCGGCTACCAGCAAGGCTACCGACAAGGGTGGAAAGATTGTCATTATGTATAAATCACAATATGTAGAAGAAGCCTATAGGCAACTCAATGACCAAAATACATATGTTAGACTGAAGACCAATCCCACTTTTAAATACCAACAACAGCTAAGATCTTTGTTGTGGAAGTATGTGGCACAGGGAGCCCTCACTAATAAAATCGCTGAAAAACTATACCCTCAATTCCCAATCACACCTGTCTGGTATCATCTACCTAAAATTCATAAATCACTGGTAAAACCCCCCGGGCGCCCAATCGTAGCAGGGATTGGCTCGGTTAACGAGCCATTATCCCAATATCTCGATTGGTTATTGCGCCCTTTGATGGAAGGGATACCCTCTTTTTTGAGGGATACCAGTGACTTTTTAACAGCAATAAAAGAGATAGAATGGCATGAAGAATTCTCTTTAGCATCTATCGATGTGGAAAGTCTTTATACCAGAATTCCCCAGAAACTCGGAGTAAAAGTGATTGGAGATCAATTGAGGGATATGGGAAAAAGTAAAATTCTTGTGGACTTTATCACAGACTCCCTTTCTTCATACTTACACACAACGCGTTCTTATTTAATGATTTGTGGTATTATCAACAATCTGGTACAGCGATGGGGACCCCCATTGCATGTACCTTTGCAAATGTATTTTTAGCATATTTTGAATCTAAATTTGTTTTTTCAGTAAAAAATCCCTTCGTCAGATATATCAAGGCATTTTTCAGATATATCGATGACGTGTTCATTGTTTGGGCGGGTAATGAAGAAAGCTTTGCAGCCTTTGTGAATTACCTAAACCGCGAAAACGATAAGAATATGCTGTTTACCAGCAAAATCAATTCCTCAGAATTGGAGTTCTTGGATGTGAAGGTGGCAGAAGGTTGCTTGGAAACCACCATATTTAGGAAACCCACCTCCACCAATGCATTATTTCACTTCAATAGTTTCCACCCCCCACATGTGACCTCTGCCCTCCCCTATAGTCAATTTTCCCGTCTAAATAGGATCATCTCTAGTGATACAGAGTTTTCAAAACAATCCAAAATAATGAAAATGAGGTTTCTAGAAAGGGGTTACTCAGAATCTAGCATTGATCAAGCCTTCCTCAAATCTGCAGGGAAAAGATCTGCAGGTGATTTTGATCTGAAGTCTATCCGCAGGCGCAGAAATTTAGGGCTACAAGAAGCAAAAAATCCCATCTCCAACATGGTTCCTAGTAGACTAGTGTTCACATTTGATTTTTCACCCATGGCGCAGCAAATAAAAAATGCCATATTAAAAAACTGGCACATTTTACAAAGGGATCCCACCCTTCAAGAAAAAGTAGCTAGTAGACCTGTGGTGGGCTTCAGACGAAGCAGAACCATAGGAAGCATGATCACACAGAGCCAGTTTAAATGTAATGTGAACAAAAATTGGCTTGAGGGTAATTTCAGGTGTGGACACTGCTCTATGTGTGAAGAGATGCGGAGAGGTGCACATTTAAAAATCGGAACGATAAAACACAGAGTGAGGGACTTCATTAACTGCAGGTCCACCTTTGTAGTTTATGCCCTTTTCTGCCCCTGCGGCCAATTTTATATTGGAAAAACCTTCAGACCTCTTTTCGTTCGTTTTAGAGAGCACAAATATAGCCTTAAAACAGAAATTGGAGCCACTAGATTAATCCAACACATGAAAGAAACGCATCAAAACCGCGAGGACCTCCTACAGATTGCAGGTCTAGAAATTGTGAAACTACCGCCCCGCGGCGGAGACAGAAAAAAGCTTCTCCTAAAGAGAGAAGCATTATGGATCATTAAGACAGAAGCGATGGGACCATTAGGTTTTAATGATAGGAAGGATTTATTTGTTTTTGTTTAATACACTGTGATTTTTGGTCTTATAGAGTATTGAATGAGTTAATACTGTGTTCCTCTATGTGATGCGGTGGGGGGAGTGGCTTGACCTGACCTTTATAGGTCGGTCACTCACCTCCACAGCATGAAAGGCATGATGAAGCGCGTCTAGCGTGAAACGGCTGTACCTTCATTTGATCTATGTGCACAGACCTGCCTGTACCCTATTTTATGGAAGCCTAATAAACTGGACGTTTTATCTTGGAATTGGTGAGTGCCGCTGTCTCCTTTCATCTCTCCTTTGAATAGGCTACCAGCAAGTAACCGCCCTACTTGCTGGTAGTGAAGTAATTAACATATTATAAAAGCGTGGTTTTTAAAGAAACTAAGCCACAGAAAAAGGTAAGAGAACTATATATTGAATAATCGCACTATAAGGATTTTAATTAGCCCAAAAATGAAAAATGACTTTTGGGGGGTGACAGAAGCCCTTTAAAAGCTACTTCAGCAAATCCCATGTTAGAAAATCCAGGTGCCGCTCCTTCCCTTCTGAATGCTGCCATGTCACTAAACCACAGTTTACAACCACATACGGGGTGCTGCAGTATTCAGGAAAAAATGTGGGGTGATATTCTCCTGTTACTCCTTGTGAACAAGAAAAATTTGGGACTAAAGCAACCAGAAATGAGAAAATTATTGGAAAATTCAATTCGGCTGCTTCACCAAATTTTACCCGAAAATTTGCTTTGCGACAAATTTTTTCTTTGCAAGTAGTGAGTGCAATAACAGAGAGCGGCGTTTGTGCCGCTCCCCGTCATTGTACCTCTCGGATGCTGCGTTCATACATGATCACGGCATCTGAAAAAATTAACAGAGTGTAAAATAATAATTTTAAAAAAATCATACTTACCTGATCCCGACGGGCCAGCCGCCACCTTCCTGCTTGAAGATCTGTCTCAAAATCTCGCATGGTCCCAGGTGACATCATCACGCTGGTCGGCATAGTGACATCATTCATCACTGTGCACGGAATATTGTGCCAGATCTTCAATCAAGATGGCGGCAGCTGGACTATTGTGAGCAAATGGATCAGGTAAGTATGATTTTTTTTTGTGTTTTTTTTACACTATTTCAGATTAAATTTGATACCACGAAGTACGAGGAAATTTGGCTTTGCGGCAAATCGAAGTCCTATTTGCTCAACACTAAAAGCAACATTTTATTGGAAAAAATATATAATTTTTTATTTTAACAACCAAGTGCAGTATTTCTAAATTTTATGACAAACTTGTTGGGTCAAGGCACCCACTGCACCTCTCGATTAAATCCTTGAGGGGTGTAATTTTAAAAAATGTGGTCACATTTTGGGGGTTTTCACTGCAGGGGTACCTCAGGGTCTGTTCAAATTTTATATGGCACCTGAAAAGCATTCCAGCAAAATCTGCCCTCCAAAAACCATATGGAGCTCCTTCCCTTCTGCGCCCTGTGATGTGCCAATACAACAGTTTACCACCACATGTGGAGTGTTTCTGTAAACTGCAGAATCAGGGTGATAAATATTGAAGTTTGTTTGGCTGTTAACCCTTGCTGTGTTACAGGAAGTAATGGTTTAAAATGGAAAATTAGCACAAAAAATGTAATTTAGAAATTTCACCTCCATTTTGCTTTAATTCCTGTGGAACACCTAAAGGGTTAACAAAGTTTGTAAAATCAGTTTTGAATAATTTGAGGGTGTAATTTCTAAAATTTATAGGTGGTTTCTATTATGTAAGCCCCTCAAAGTGACTTTGAAACTGAATTGGTCCATAAAAAAGTCGGTTTGAAAGTTTTCTGGAAAATTAGAAAAATTGCAAATACTAAGCCTTGTGGCATCCTAAAAAATAAAATGAAATATACAAAGTAATGCCAAGATAAAGTAGACATATGGGGAACGTTAATTAACCACTTCACATCCGGGCCATTTCCCCCTTCCTGACAGAGCCTAATTTTACAAATCTGACAAGTGTTATGTTATGTGGTAATGACTTTGGAACGCTTTTACTTATCCAAGCCATTCTGAGATTGTTTTCTCGTGACACATTGTACTTCATGACTGGTAAATTTGAGTTGATATTTTTTACCTTTATTTATAAAATGACCAAAATTCACCAAAATTTTTAAAACATTCACAATTTTCTAAATTTGAATTTCTCCACTTTTAAAACAGAAAGTGATACCTCATAAAATATGTATTACTTAACAATTACCATATGTCTACTTTATGTTGGCATCATTTTGGAAATGTCATTTTATTTGTTTACACGTTAGAAGGCTTAGAATTGTAAAAGCAATTCTTAAAACTTTTAAGAAAATTTCCAAAACCCACTTTTTAAGGACCAGTTCCGGTCTGAAGTCACTTTGTAGGGCTTACATAGTGGAAACCACCCATAAATGACCCCATTGAAGAAACTACACCCCTCAAGTTATTCAAAACTGATTTTGCTAACTTTGTTAACCCTTTAGGTGTTCCCCAAGAATTAAAGGAAAATGGAGAGGACATTTCAAAATTTCAAATTTTTGGCAGATTTTCCATTTTAATCAATTTTTTTCTTTAACATATCGAGGGTTAACAGCCAAACAAAACTCAATATTTATTACCCTGATTCTGCGGTTTACAGAAACACCCCACATGTGTTTGTAAACTGATGTAAGGGCACATGGCAGGGCGCAGAAGGAAAGGAGCACCGTATGGTTTTTGGAAGGCAAATTTACCTGAACTGGTTTTTAATGCCATGTCCCATTTAAAGCCCCTCTGATGCAAACTCCCAAAAAGTGACCCCATTTTGGAAACTAGGGGATAAGGTGCCAGTTTTATTGCTACTATTTTGGGGTACATATAATTTTTAATTGCTCTATATAAAAAAATTTGTGAGGCAAGGTAACCAAAAAAATGGCTGTTTTGGCACAGTTTTTAATTTTTTTATTTTACAACATTCATCTGACAGGGTACATCATGTGCTATTTTTATAGACCAAGTAGTTACGGACGCAATGATATCAAATATGTCTACTTTCTTTGTTTCAGTTTTACATAATAAAGCATTATTTTTTTTTAAATATGTTTTTGTGTCTCCATTTTCTGAATGCCATATTTTTTTTAATTTTTCTGCCGATCGTCTGGTGCATGGGTTCGTTTTTTTGCAGGAAGAGTTGACGTTTTTACTGGTACCATTTTTGGGTACATATGATTTTTTGATCATTCACTATTTCACTTTATGGGGCAAGGTGACCAAAAAAATTGGTTGTTTTAGCACAGTTTTTATTTATTTTTACAGCGTTTACCTGAGGGGTTAGGTCATGTGACATTTTTATAGAGCAGATCGTTACGGATGTGGCAATACCTAATATGTATACTTTTTCTTATTTATTTAAGTTTTACACAATAATAGCATTTCTGAAACCAAATAAATATGTTTTAGTGTCTCTATAGTCTGAGAGCCATAGCTTTTTTATTTTTTTGACCAATTGTCTTAGTTAGGCGCTAATTTTTTGCAGGATTACTATTTTGGGGGCATACGCCTTTTTGATCGCTTGGTGTTGCACTTTATGTGATGTAAGGTGACAAAAAATTTTTTTTTTTTACACTGTTTTTATTTTTTATTTTTTTACGGTCTTCACTAAAGGGGTTAGGTCATGTGATATTTTTATAGAGCTGGTTTTTACAGATGCGTTGATACCTAATATGTCTATACTTTTTTTATTTTATTTCACTTTAACACAAAAATAGCATTTTTGAAACAAAAACATGATGTTTTAATGTCTCCATGTTCTGAGAGCTATAGTTTTTTTAATTTTTTTTAGCGATTTTCTTATGTATGGGCTCATTTTTTGCGGGATGAGGTGACGGTTTTATTGGTACTATTTTGTGGGACATACATCTTTTTTTCCAGAACGTCCATTCAGAGATAAACATCACATTTTTTGTGAATTTTGGATTTTTTTATGACTAAAGATATAGCTAGGCTTGAGCGTATCATCATAGATCCAAGGTAGATTTGTTAAAAAACTAAAATGGTAATGTTGTTTCCATACAGCATTAAAATGTATGGGTTCCGTGCAGGCAATCTTATTCCTATCTGCGTATTTAAAAACATTTTAAAATAGGAATCCAAAGACGGCTTTGGTACTGGCTGGTTGCACCTCAGGGGTGTGCCCTTTTTCGGGAGGGCGGTGCGTCTGCTGCATCTTTCTCCCTATCACAGCTCAGGAGGCATGTCCTTTCTTTTTCAGCTCTCTCCCTATTACAGCTTAGGAGGTGTAAACTTTCTTTTGCAGCTCTCTACCTATCACAGCTCGGGAGGTGTTCCCTTTCTGTTGCAGCTCTCTCCCTGCCAAAGTTCAGAGGGTGTGTGTCACAGTCTCTAGCGTGACAGATGTCAGAAGATCTAGGAGACTGGCTGCACATGATGTGATCTGACAGCCTCTCCGGTTTCACATTTTTTCAATGTTGTTGCTGGTAATGCTGTTTTAGGTGTAGCTTAGTAGTCATTACTACTCCTCTATTTAGTCTGGCTTCATCCATCATGCTATGCGGTTGAGTAAGTAAATGTCACTACCAGAGCTTTGAGACGTTCTCACAGCTCTGTTTCTCCACCCCTGTGATGATGTCACTACTAGAGCTTGGAGGAGTTCTCACTGCTCTGTTTCTCCGTCCCTGTGACGAAGTCTTTACTTTCTGTTTCCTTCCTCCCAGCTGTTCCTCCTGCGGTTGATTTCCCTGCCTTTAAATCGCCCCTCCTCCTATTGTAGGGCGTGGATTATATTTCTCATTTCAGTTGTAGCTCTTGCTTGAGTATCTTCACTTGTAGCTATCAGTTCACTGGACCTGTGTTCTGCTGCAGCAAGCACTCCAGATATTGCCAGCTGTCCTTGGATCTGTCTTCTCTGCGGCTGCAGCTCCTTCAGCTAAGTGTGCAGACATTGTTGTGTACCTGGTTATTTTCTGACTGGATCTGAGGTGGCCACGGTTACCTCCATATACTGAGCAGGGCACCGGTGGCCGTGCCCCTTCCACTATTGTAGGGGTTACAGTGGTCATCAGTCTTAGGTACGCGGGCATGCCTCGTTCCGCCATTTGGATCCGGGCATGTGCTTTAGCAGCATAGGGAGAGCTTTGAGGGTCTCACAGGGGTCACCCTTTATCCTCCCTAGTTTGGGTCCGGTCAGTAGCTCTTTTTACTGTGTATACTCTTGTTGCTCACATACAGCCGTGACATTATAATCCACCAAAACCGTCCTTTTTTGACATGGATCCGCTTTCTGGCCTGGTTGACCGCATGCAGGGTCTTTCTTTGGAAGTAGCGGATCTCCGTCAATCTATGACTTAGCTTCAAGCATTGGGCTCTGCTCCGGCTCATGGAGTCTGTTGCGAGCCAAAGGTCTCACTTCCGGAAACGTTCTCCGGGGGCAGTGAGAATTTTGTTCGCTTCAGAGAGGCATGCAAACTCAATTTTTGCTTGTGTCCCCACTCCTCTGGTAAGGAGGAGCAGAGGGTGAGGATTGTCATCTCCCTGCTCAGGGGTAATGCTCAGACTTGGGCTTTTTCGCTGCCATCAGGGGATCCCTCCCTTCGATCCGTGGAAAGATTTTTTGTGGCCCTGGGGCAGATATATGATGACCCGGATCATGTTGCGCTGGCCGAATCTAACTTACGTTTTTTATGCCAGAACAAACTGTCTGCGGAGCTTTATTGTTCTGAATTTCGGAGATGGGCAGCTGATTCAGGTTGGAATGATGCTGCACTCCGGAGTCAGTTCTGTCATGGTCTCTCAGAGAGATTGAAAGATGCGTTTGCTTTCCATGAGAGACCAACGTCCTTAGAGTCTGCCATGTCATTGGCGGTACGCCTTGACAGGCGTCTAAGAGAAAGAAACAAGACCTCTCTGTCCAGCCATTGTCACTCTAGGGGCAATGGTGGGGACTCATTCAGTGTGCAGGGGCCTCATCCTGTCTCGCTCCCCTCTGAGGAGGAGCCCATGCAGCTAGGTCGACTTGCCCCTGATAAAAGAGGATTTAGTCCTCAGAGTATGGTGTGTTTTTGTTGTGGGGGCATAGGTCATTTGGCAAATGTTTGTCCGTCTAGGAGATTCTTGAACTGTACTAAGAGCGATAATAAGAGAAAAACCTCAAAAGGTAAATCATCAAATTCTGCTTCATCTGCTACTTTGGGCAAAGTTGATGTAGGAATTGATGCTTTTCCTCTGACCTGCAGTTCCCGTTTTCCCCTGTCTGCCAGGGTGGCGCTAGAGAGCAAAGTCATTTCTTGTGAGATTTTTGTCGATAGTGGAGCGGCCGTCAATCTTATTGACACTCAATTTGTAGCCATGCATGGTTTTCAGGTTTGCACATTAGAAAAGGATATACCTGTTTTTGCTATTGACTCTGCTCCACTCTCACAGAGATCTCTGAAGGGCATTGTTCACAATATCCGGCTAGCTGTAGGTGACACTCATGTGGAGGATATATATTGTTTTGTCCTTAACGGATTGCCTTCTCCTCTAGTTTTGGGGTTACCCTGGCTCACTAGACATAACCCCACTATTGATTGGCAAGGAAGGCAAATAAATGAGTGGAGTGACTTTTGTAGAGAGAATTGTCTCACAGCGACTTTTGCAGAGGTGTCTACTAAAACATTGCCATCATTTCTCTCTGATTTCTCGGACGTGTTTTCCGAGAGCGGTGTTCAGGAGCTACCTCCTCACCGGGAGTTTGACTGTCCCATTAACCTCATTCCCGGCGCCAAGCTGCCAAAAGCACGCCTCTACAATCTCTCACAACCGGAAAGAATCGCAATGCGAACTTATATCTCCGAGAGTCTCGATAAGGGGCATATTCGTCCCTCAAAGTCACCTGTGGCGGCGGGTTTTTTTTTTGTTAAAAAAAAAGATGGCTCTCTGAGACCTTGCTTAGATTTTAGGGAGCTGAACCGTATCACGATTCGCGATCCCTATCCCCTTCCTCTGATCCCGGACCTCTTCAACCAAATTGTTGGGGCCAAGGTGTTTTCCAAATTGGATTTGAGAGGCGCGTACAACCTGGTCAGGGTCAGAGAGGGGGATGAATGGAAAACGGCCTTTAATACCCCTAACGGGCATTTCGAGAATCTCGTTATGCCTTTCGGCCTGATGAATGCTCCGGCTGTCTTTCAGCATTTTGTTAATAGTATTTTCTACCATTTAATGGGGAAATTTGTATTGGTGTATCTTGATGATATTTTGATTTTTTCCCCTGATGTTCAGACCCATCAGGATCATCTTTTTCAGGTTCTGCAGATTCTGCGGGAAAATAAATTGTACGCCAAGCTGGAGAAATGTCTTTTTATGGTATCGGAGATTCAATTTCTGGGTTTTCTCCTCTTTGCTTCTGATTTTCGCATGGATCCGGAGAAGGTCCGTGCTGTACTTGAGTGGGAGCTTCCTGAGAATCAGAAGGCATTGATGCGCTTTCTGGGTTTTGCGAACTATTACAGAAAGTTCATTTTGAATTATTCCTCTGTTGTCAAACCCCTTACTGACATGACAAAAAAGGGGGCAGATTTTTCCTCTTGGTCGAATGAGGCGCTTGCAGCCTTTTCTAAGATTAAAGAGAGTTTTGCGTCTGCTCCCGTCTTGGTGCATCCCGATGTTTCCTTACCTTTTATTGTTGAGGTGGATGCTTCCGAGGTGGGTGTGGGTGCAGTTTTGTCCCAGGGCCCTTCTCCTGCCAAATGGCGACCCTGTGCCTTTTTCTCTAAAAAACTCTCCCCGGCAGAGAGAAACTATGATGTGGGAGATAGGGAGTTGTTGGCCATCAAGTTGGCTTTCGAGGAATGGCGCCATTGGTTGGAGGGGGCCAGGCACCCTATCACCGTTTTTACCGACCATAAGAATCTGGCATACTTGGAGTCGGCCAGGCGTATGAATCCGAGACAGGCCAGATGGTCTCTGTTCTTCTCCAGATTCAATTTTGTCGTTACATTCCGCCCTGGGATCAAAAATGTGAAGGCTGATGCTCTCTCTCACTGTTTTCCGGGAGGAGGAAACTCCGAGGACCCGGGTCCCATTTTGGCGGAGGGGGTAGTTGTTTCTGCTCTATATTCCGATTTGGAGGCCGAGGTCCAGGCTGCCCAGACTGAGGCACCTGCCCGTTGTCCTTCTGGGAAGTTGTTCGTGCCTCCTGAGCTACGTCACAAACTCTTCAAGGAGCTTCATGATACGGTTCTTGCTGGTCACCCCGGGAGTAGAGCCACGGTAGATATCATTGCTCGGAGATTTTGGTGGCCGGCTCTTCGTAAGTCGGTGGAGGGTTTTGTGGCTGCTTGTGAGACGTGCGCTCTCGCTAAGGTCCCTCGTTCACGGCCTTCAGGTTCCCTTCTCCCGTTACCCATACCTTCCCGTCCTTGGACACACCTGTCCATGGACTTTATCACGGATCTTCCTCATTCCTCGGGGAAGTCGGTGATCCTGGTGGTGGTGGACCGTTTTAGCAAGATGGCTCATTTCGTACCTTTCCCTGGTTTACCCAATGCTAAAACGTTGGCGCAAGCTTTTGTCGACCATATTGTTAAATTGCACGGCATTCCCTCTGATATTGTTTCCGATAGAGGCACGCAGTTTGTGTCCAGGTTCTGGAAGGCTTTCTGTTCTCGCCTGGGGGTTCGGCTGTCCTTCTCTTCTGCTTTTCACCCGCAGTCGAATGGTCAGACTGAGCGCCTCAATCAGAATCTGGAGACATATTTCGCTGTTTTGTGGCAGAGAACCAGAAGGATTGGTGTTCATTTCTCCCTCTTGCTGAGCTTGCTCTGAACAACCGTCGTCAGGAATCTTCTGATAAGTCACCATTCTTTGGTGCATATGGGTTCCATCCACAGTTTGGGACATTCTCGGGAGGGGCTCTTTCTGGTTTACCTGAGAAAGAGAGATTTTCCTCGTCTTTGTCTACCATTTGGCAAAAGATTCAGAGTAATCTTAGAAAGATGAGTGAGAAGTATAAGCGTGTGGCTGATAAGAGACGTGTGCCTGGTCCGGACCTGAATGTGGGTGATCTGGTGTGGTTGTCTACAAGAAATATTAAACTGAAGGTTCCCTCCTGGAAATTGGGTCCCAAGTTTATTGGGCCTTATAAAATCTTGTCAGTCATCAATCCTGTTGCCTTCCATCTTGATCTTCCACGGGTTTGGAAGATACATAATGTATTTCACAGAAATCTCTTAAAACCATATGTCCAGCCCACGGTACCCTCCTCTATGCCTCCTCCTCCGATTTTGGTTGATGGCAATCTGGAGTTTGAGGTTTCCAGAATTGTGGACTCTCGCATTGTCCGCGGTTCTCTTCAGTACCTCGTTCATTGGAAGGGTTATGGTCCTGAGGAGAGGATGTGGGTTCCGGTGTCGGACATTAAAGCCACTCGCCTCATCAGGGCATTTCATAGGGCTCATCCTGAGAAGGTGGGTCCTGGGTGTCCGGAGTCCACCCGTAGAGGGGGAGGTACTGTCACTACCAGAGCTTTGAGATGTTCTCACAGCTCTGTTTCTCCACCCCTGTGATGATGTCACTACTAGAGCTTGGAGGAGTTCTCACTGCTCTGTTTCTCCGCCCCTGTGATGAAGTCTTTACTTTCTGTTTTCTTCCTCCCAGCTGTTCCTCCTGCGGTTGATTTCCCTGACTTTAAATCACCCCTCCTCCTATTGTAGGGCGTGGATTATATTTCTCTTTTCAGTTGTAGCTCTTGCTTGAGTATCTTCACTTGTAGCTATCAGTTCACTGGACCTGTGTTCTGCTGCAGCAAGCACTCCGGATATTGCCAGCTGTCCTTGGATCCGTCTTCTCTGCGGCTGCAGCTCCTTCAGCTAAGTGTGCAGACATTGTTGTGTACCTGGTTATTTTCTGACTGGATCTGAGGTGGCCACGGTTCCCTCCATATACTGAGCAGGGCACCGGTGGCCGTGCCCCTTCCACTATTGTAGGGGTTACAGTGGTCATCAGTCTTAGGTACGCGGGCATGCCTCGTTCCGCCATTTGGATCCGGGCATGTGCTTTAGCAGCATAGGGAGAGCTTTGAGGGTCTGACAGGGGTCACTTTTTATCCTCCCTAGTTTGGGTCCGGTCAGTAGCTCTTTTTACTGTGTATACTCTTGTTGCTCACATACAGCCGTGACAGTAAATCGAGGTACAACAGCTTCCTTCAAAGAGTTGGTGGATACGATAGACTCACCTGTTTTGGTTGCACCGGAGTTAAGTGCAAAGTCGCATGTCGGTGCTGTCAGATGCGTCAGGAGACTCCTTGGGGCGAAGGCCAGGTTGCCAGGAAAACATATCTCAGCTTGTCACTAAGGAGTGATCCAGCTGATAGACGATCATAAGGCACAATTACCACAACCCGGTACAGGATACAATTTATTATGAGACAACGTTTTTCGGGGTCTTGAATACTGCCTGGTTTCTTCTAAAAATGGCGCATGTCTGTACCTTGTCCGGGTTGGAATAAGTGTAGCGGTTCACCGCTACGGTCCTGTGTGCGGCACGTGTGGAAAAGGCGCGTAGGCAGAGAATTGATAAACTTATTCCAACTAGGACAAGGTACGGACATGCGCCATTTTTCGAAGAAACCAGGCAGTATACACCCAGCTGCACATAAAATTAGGGTGACACAGACTTGATAAAGGGGTCCGTCAAGACCCCGAAACGCGTTGTCTCATAATAAATTCTGATGTATCCTGTACCGGGTTGTGGTACTTGCGCCTTATGATCGTCTATCAGCTGGATCACTCCTTAGTGACAAGCTGAGATACGTTTTCCCATACGGATAGGAGTCAGGGCTAGGATTAGGGTATCGGTGGTGACCGTTTTTCTTTCCCTAGCTTTGAGGCCTAGTTCCCTTTCTCTTCCCTCCTGTTGTCCAGGGATAACAGGCTGCTGGTGCCAGTAGTAGTTACAAGGCTTGTCCTGAACCTAAGGTTGCACTTCCGGACAGATTTTCGGGGGGAACCGATAATTTCATTTGGTTCAGAGAGTCGTGTAAATTGTACTTTAAGTTACGTCCGCTCTCATCTGGGGATGAGTTTTTCTCTACCGACCGGATCACAGTCCCTCCGGTCGGTAGATAAATTTTTCAGAGCTCTAGGTCTTATCCACGATGATCCAGATTGGATCTCCCTGGCCGAGACTAAGTTATGTGGTTTACGGCAGGGAGAGCGTTCTGCGGAGATCTATTGCTCTGAGTTTAGGAGATGGGCTACAGATACGGAGTGGAATAATCCAGCTCTCCGTAGCCAATTCTGTTAGGGATTATCCGAGAGGCTAAAGGACGCATTGGCGCATCCTGAGTCATTGAAAGTGGCTGTGTCCCTTGCCGTACGTATTGATAGACGCCTGAGAGAGATCTAAGGTCCCTCCCTCTCAGAACAAATCATCATATAACATGGCGACTTCCTCTGACAATTTGGGTGGAGAGACTCCTGAGTTTATGTCGGGTGACAAACCTATGCAGTTAGGGGGAGCTACCCCTGGGCCTGCTTTCAAAAGTTTTAGTCATAAGAAGGTAGTATGTTTTTCCTGCGGAAAAAGGGGACATTTTGTTGATATTTGTCCTTACGTTTAGCGTCAAGGTGAAAACAAGAAAAATACATTTAATCCCCATCTTACTCTTGGTGGTGTGGGTGGGGAGTCAGAGAAATTACTTTTGTCATTTACTGGTAGTACCCTATTTCTCCTGTCTGTCGAGGTGGCGCTAGAGTTCAAAACTGTGGGAATTGAGGTGTTTATTGACAGTGGGGCAGGAGTTAACCTAGTTGATGGTCAGTTCGTCCATATGCATGGGTTAACAACAAGTGAATTAGAAAAAAATATTTTGGTGTTTGCAATTGACTCCGCACCACTTACTCAAATGTTTGTCACAGATGGTGCAGGACATCCGTTTTAGGGTAGGTGATTTTCATCAGGAATCCATTTCGTGTTTTGTGCTGGAGGGTCTGCCTGCTTCGTTGGTTTTGGGTTTACCTTGTTTAAGCAAACATAATCCTACCATCGACTGGCAAGCGAGACAGATTCTCGATTGGAGTGATTATTGCATGGACAACTGTCTTCTTAATACATCTCTTTCTGTCTTAACCACTAAAGCTGTACCCACTTTCATTTCAGATTTTTCTGATGTATTTTCTGAGAGTGGTTGCCAGGATTTACCCCCACATTGTGAATATGATTGTCCTATCAATCTAATTCCCGGAGCGAAGTTGCCCAAATCTAGGTTATATAACCTTTCTGAACCCGAAAAAGCGGCCATACGAGAGTATATTGCCAAAAGTCTGGCAAAGGGACATATTAGACCTTCCAAATCCCCACTGGCAGCAGGGTTTTTCTTTGTAAAGAAGAAAGACGGAACTCTTAGGCCATGTCTGGACTTCCGTTAGCTCAATAGGATTACGGTTCATCATCCGTACCTGCAGCACGCCAGACCTGCAGGGTATAGCGAAGTGAGGTCACGGTTATGGGCAATCGAGGGTTGCTCACTGTATTGGAGGAGAACCCTGGGCAGGCATGCGGCAGTGAAGAAGAGGTAGACACAGTTCCTCTGGGGCACACTCGGTATGTAGGGACCAGGCCTGATGGTGGATGAGGTGCCCTGGATGTTACAGGTATTTTGAGTGCCTGGGGCAAGGTCCCTTTTGGATTCGTGACGCCAGTGCCTGTAACGGTGGCACACCGGTTTCCAGTTGGAATAAGTGAGGTACACAGGTGGTATAGTGAACCAAACGTTGCTTTACTTAACAGTCCAACTTTTTACAGCAAGATAGTTATACAGTCCTTTAGATCACCAGCTTCACAAGCAGGCTTATTTTACAAGATGGCAGGTATTGATCATGCAAGATACTCAGAGGGTAAATCCACAACTCAGAATCAGGTTGTACCTTTCCTCAGAAATAGTGTACACTGTTCTTGTAGAACTCCTGTCTGGTTCCAATCCCAAGGCCCGGATGCCTAAATGGTGGCTTAAATCCTTGGTAAAATATATATCTTCCTCCTGTATAAATCCTTGCTTTTCTTTATAGTACCTCTGCCTATTACTGTACTTATCTTTGCTGGAAATATCCTCACTTGTCTGGTGAAGGACTGTGGGTTTCTCCCAGGAGGTTCTGTCCTGCTACTGGGGTGACTTCGGAGCTAACTGAGGCTCCCTTGGACTACAGGCAGGCTAGGATTCCGCATTAGCCTCCTGGTCATAGCTAGCAGCTGGGGCTATCAAGCTGCATGTCAGGAGGAGGCCCTCAGCATATCTCTGGCTGATGCCTTCTTACTTCTGTATCCACAGACTCCTGACTCTGAACTACTTCTCCCTGTCTGGGCCTGAACCTTTATACTAGGGGCTCCCTATTTCCCCCTAGTGTGTAGGATGTCTAACTACACCCTAACTAGGCCTGCTAAGCATTTACACAGGGGAACATTGCACATAAAAACACATTAGCAAATACATTAACTGCATAATAAAATATAACATTTCTGTCCCTTGTGAGTAGGAGTGACACGCACACCAATTGACCCTTGTGTAGTGCCCACGCCTATCTAGTGGGACACTACATACGCCCTTCCTTTGATTCCTGACTTTTTTAATCAGATTGTTGGTGCCAAGGTGTTCTCCAAGTTGGACTTAAGGGGGGCATATAATCTGGTCAGGATCAAGGAAGGAGATGAATGGAAGACGACGTTTAATACCCCAAAGGGTCATTTTGAGAATCTGGTCATGCCGTTTGGGTTAACTAATACTCCTGCGGTTTTTCAGCATTTTGTTAACGATATCTTTCATCATCTGATGGGGAGGTTTGTTGCTGTGTATCTGGATGACATACTAATGTATTCTCCACATGGAGACTTATCAGGATCACGTGAGACAGGTGTTACAGATCCTAAGAGAGAATAAATTGTATGCTAAGATGGAGAAGTGTGTATTTGCAGTTCAGGAAGTGCAATTCCTGGGTTACTTACTCATCTTCAGGTTTTTGTATGGATCCAGAGAAGGTCGGTGCTGTGTTGGACTGGGATCGACCTGAAAATATGAAAGCGCTTATACAATTTTTGGGGTTCACCAACTACTACCATAAATTAATTTTGAACTACTTAACTGTGGTTAAACCTTTAATGGACATGACTAAGAAAGGTTCGGATGTCTCAGTCTGGTCTGATGAGGCATTACAAGCCTTTTCAGCGGTGAAGGAATGTTTTGCTTTTGCTCCTATATTGGTGCAACCGGATGTGTCACAGCCATTCATTGTGGAAGTTGAAGCATCCGTGGTAGGGGTAGGAGCAGTCTTGTCGCAGGGTCCTTCACCTAGTAAATGGCGCCCATGTGCATTCTTCTTTAAGAAACTCGCGGCTGTGGAAAGGAATTATGACTTGGGTAATAGAGAATTGCTGGCCATTAAGTTGACTTTTGAGGAATGGCGTCATTGATTGGAAGGAGAAATTCATCCTATTACTGTGCTTACTGATCACAAAAATCTGGCTTGTCCAAAGGGGTAGTAATATCTGCCCTATATCCCGACCTTGGGGCTCAGAGGATATGCACCGGATTCTTGCCCTCTGGGGAAGTTGTTTGTTCCTTCTAAACTATGTCACAAGGTGTTCGAGGAACATCATTGTACAGTTCTCACAGGACATCCTGGGAGCAGATCCACTGTCGATCTCATCTCTCGTAGATTCTGGTGGCCGGGGTTGTGTAAGTGTGTTGAGGACTATGTGTCAGCCTGTAGTACTTGTGCACGTGCTAAGGTGACACATACTTGGCCTTCTGGATCTTTACATTCGTTGCCCATCCCGTCCCAACCTTGGATTTTATCACAGATTTGCCGAATTCTTCAGGAAAAACTGTGATGCTGGTGGTTGTTGATCGCTTCAGCAAGATATCGCACTTTATAGCATTATCAGGTCTACATAATGCTTGCACAAGTGATTGTCGATAACATCTTGAAATTACATGGTATTCCTTCTGATGCGGTGTCTTATAGGGGGACTCAGTTTGTTTCCAAATTCTGGAAGGCGTTCTATACTCATCTGGGGGTACAATTGTCCTTCTCTTAGGCCTTTCATCCTCAGTCAAACGGACAGACTGAACGCACTTGAGATGTTTTGTCTCAGAGAATCAGGAGAAGTGGTCTTCATTTTTGTCTTTAGCCGAGTTTGCCATAAATAACCGTAGACAGGAGTCCACTGATAAGTCAACGTTTTTTGGGGCATATGGGTTACATCTGCAGTTTGGCCCATTTTTTGGTACTGAGACTTCTGGTATACCGGAAGAGGAACGATATTCCTCTTCTTTGTCATCTATTTGGTGGAAAAATCAAAATAATCTGAAAAAGATGGGCAACAAGTATAAACGTATGGCTGTCAAGAGACGTATGAATGGTCTGGACCTGAGAGTGGGTGATTCTGTGTGGCTGTCCACAAGAAACATTAAGTTGAAAGTACCTTATTGGAAGTTGGGCCCAAGGTTTATTGGTCCATATAAGATCACTGCCATTATTAACCTGGTAGTCTTTCATCTTGAACTTCCTTAGGCTTTGAAGATTCATAATGTGTTCCATAAGTCGTTGTTGATGAGATATGTTGAACCGTCCTCCTTGCCTCCCACTCCTGTCATGGTGGACGGTAATCTGCAATTTTAGATCGCCAGGATAGTTGACTCCAGAATTCTCCATAGATCCCTCCAGTATCTCGTTCACGGACCAGAGGAGAGGATGTGGATTCCAGCTGCCGACGTTAATGCTAGTCGGCTAGTGAAAGCCTTTCACAGAGCTCATCCAGATTAACTCGGTCCTGGGTGTCCGGAGGCCATTCATAGAAGGGGGGGTACTGTCATGGTCTCTAACGTGACAGGTGTCAGAAGATCTAATAGACTTGCTGCACATGATGTGATCTGACAGCCTCTCCGGTTTCACTTTTTTTCAGTGTTGTTGCTGGTAATGACCACACCTCTTGTCTCAGGTGTAGCTTAGTGGCTATTTAGTCTGGCTTCATCCATCATGCTATGCGGTTGAAAGCTTCAGTTTTATATTGGAAGAGCTGGTGTGCTGTCCTCTTCTGAGTTCCTGCTCCTCCATTTACTTCAGAAGTTAAGTGTTACTTCCCTTTTATATTTTGTTCGTTCATATTGGAAAGAACAGGTCATCTCAAGCCCTGACACTATTCCAGGGCAATTCAGGGTTTCCAGGGTCATAGGTTCCAGTGTATGAACATTCCTACCCTCAAGGTCCGTTCATACGTATAGGAGTCAGGGCTAGAATTAGGGTATAGGTGGTGACCGTTTTCCTTTCCCTAGCTTTGAGGCCTAGTTCCTTTTCCCTTCCCTCCTGTTGTCGGTGTGGTGTTTCCTCCCACATCACTTACGTGACAGTGTGCTTATCAGCTGCAGCTGTTTCTTTATCACAGTTCAAGGGGGTGTGACCTTTCAGCTGCAACTCTCCCTACCACAGATCAAGGGGGCATGGCCTATCAACTGCAGTTCTTTCTTTATCACAGATCATGGGGCATGACCTTTACGCAGCAGCTCTTTCCACCCTTTAACTGTCACATCATTTTAACAGTAAATCCAGCTGGTGGAAGTTGAGGGATGGAACTGACCATGTGAAACTACTTAATGTTACTGAGGTGGATGAAGAAATAAGAAAAAGAACAAACAGCAGGTGGTGCTATACAGGTACATTTTATGGAATAACTCAGTGGCTTACAAAATTTTCAGATCCGGGTGCTGGTTTGAAAAATGTAGAATTTTTTTTGTGGGACAACCCAAATCTGAAAAGCATTTGGCTGGAGGCCTTGGTCCTGAAGTTGATATCTGGTCCATATGGTGAAGAAAGTAAAAGACCAGAAGTGGGCTGTGCTGGGTGTAAGATGATGGAGGCATCCCTACCTCTGGTGGAAAGAAACCAATGTGTGGTGGGTGTGAGGTGGTGGGGGTATCCCTTCCTCCAGTGTAAGGAAACATTGGGTGGCCAGTGTAAGGTGGTGGGGTATCTCCTCCTCTTATGGAAGGGAACCATTGTGTGGTGAGTATAAAGTGATGGAGGTATCTCTTCATCTGGTGGAAGGAAGCAATTATCTGGTGGGTGTAAAGTGGTGGAGGTTTCTCTTCATCTGGTAGAAGGGAACCAATGTGTGGTGGGTATAAGTTGATAGAGGTATACCTTTCTCTGAGTGGTGGGTGAAAGGTGGTGGAGGTATCTTTATCTGGTGGAAGGGAACAAATGTGTGGTGGGTGTAAGGTGGTGAAGTTATATCTTTATCTGGTGGAAAGGAACCATTGTATGGTGGGTAAAATGTGGTGGAGATATCCCTTTCTCTGGTGGAAGGGAAGCATTGTGTGGTGGGTGTAAGGTGGTGGAGGTATTATCATCTGGTGGAAGGGAACCATTGTGTGGTGAGTGTGAGGTGGTGAAGGTATCCCTTCATCTGGTGGATAGGAACCATTGTGTGGTGGATGTAAAATGTTGGAGGTATCCTTTCTTCTGTGGTGGCTATAAAGTGTTGGTGATATCCCTTCTTCTGGTGGAAAGGAACTATTGTGCAGTTGGTATAAAGTGGTGGAGATTTATCTTCCTCCTGAGTCAGCAGGTTATGTGTACTGTAAGATATGTTTTTAAACTGAGTTTTATTTGATTGTGAACCTGAATTTGGATGGGGGGCACAATTACCGTTATCTCTCTCTGTGCTATCCAGCATGGCATTGAGGAGATGGCACTAGGTGGGATGTCCGGAGGAGGGACGTCAGGATAGCCCATAGTCTGCTTGAGAGTGCAAAAGCTTAAGATGCTCCATTTCACACCTGGGTGGAGCTTAACATGGGAATATAAGTCCGGGTTTCCTGCCAAGCAGACAGGCAGGCGTGGTATGGTTAGCAGGAAATTAGGCAAATCAGGGGCAGGGATTACATTTTCCAGTGAATGGGGAGACAAATGTTGGAAGATATGCTGGTGTGTTCTGAGGTTGACTTTCTGCTTCCCTGGGAATGGTACTTCCAAGCCAGTGTTTTTCTGGTTCTTCCTTTGCTAAAAGTTATCTAAGGAACTGAACATCAGATCAGCTTAGAGCACCTAATATCTTGGACCAGGTGAGTACTGGAACCAAAGTCATGGGCAAAGGTGGCCCAGTTAGTGAGTTTTGTGTCTGGTTGATTCTTTCCCTGGGTAGAAACCAGTGAATAACCTTAAAGGTGTTGGCTACTTTCTGGTCACTGTTGATTGATGTGTGTGTAAGATGACTATATGGCACTTACTAATATAGCCATTGTTCATATTCTGCAAAATGTTCTATATTACATAAATGTTTCTTCCTTGATGGCAAAGTTTTTTTGCACTGTTCCAAACAGAAGTCCTGTCCATAAAATGGCTGCTGATGGAGTCTATTCCATTACAGCACACTACACTAAGCTCTCAACATTGTAAGTGCAGATGGCAGATGTAGTGCATTTGAGTGGAGAAGGCTGATTGATGTGTCTGGAGTTATTATTACCTGGCCACATCAGTTGCCATCTTATGGACAGGTCTTCTGTGTGGACAGCAGAGGAGATTTGCCCAACATGAGATATGAAATATATCAAACAGCTATTTTAGTAACTGTCATATAGTCATCTTATGTACACATTGGTTGAAGGTAGTCAGAAAGTGGCCAACCCCTATAATATTCTAAACGCTGAGGGATCGAATTCGAATACAAGATTTGTGGCCACCAATCAGTAGGGAACTGCAACTGAGTTGAGGCTCGGTGGCATCCCAGCAGTCAAACCTCAACTAATGAGAAAGTGATGCTACCATCATCCTTCACGTTGTAGCTACTATAATATATCCGTGGCCACACAACCTTCCACCCGCCTTCTATAAACATGACATCGACCAGAATTCTAATATCCATCAGAAAGTAAAATTGCCTCATGTATCTGGGCTGCGTACATAAGTATACAGGTTCTGGTAGGCAACTCAAGTCCAGACCCTGGAGGAAGAAATCAGGAGAAGTGCAAAAAATCAACCCCATGAAAAGTCGCGGCCTGCTGCTTCTCTTTACATCTAGGCTGCGTTCCAAGAGTGGATAAGAAGAGCAGTCCATGGTTTACCAGGTCACATCTGCAGGTACTTCTCCTGCATGAGGATCCAACCCCCATCCTCATCATCCGCCCGGATCTCATTATAGTAAGAATCCCAAAACAAGGTTCCTCCTTTGGAGTAATCTGAAAGACTTCAATCAATTTTTCATAAAGTAGAGACGTTAGGCTAAGAAGACGGATCATCATGTAAGGAACGTCCAAATGAATCTGATAAACTCCCAAGAGCTGAGACATTTACTGTATAAATAACCTCTCCTTATTGAGCCCAAGGCCTGTAATCCCTGGCTCTGATCCTGTGTACTGTCCCAGAAGTGATAAGCTGAGGCCACGTCCAAGAACCAGGGAAAATGCACATGAGAAAACTCCCCATTATGTTCATAGAACCACAGCTACACATTGGGAAGTTTTGCTTTTGCTGTTAGAGCGCAGTATTATAATATATATATTCTTGTACATAGGAGGCAGTATTATAGTAGTTATATTCCTGTACATAGGAGCAGTATTATAGTAGTTATATTCTTGTACATAGGAGCAGTATTATAGTAGTTATATTCTTGTACATAGGAGCAGTATTATAGTAGTTATATTCTTGTACATAGGAGGCAGTCTTATAGTAGTTATATTCTTGTACATAGGAGCAGTATTATAGTAGTTATATTCTTGTATATAGGAGCAGTATTATAGCAGTTATATTCTTGTACATAGGAGGCAGTATTATAGTAGTTATATTCTTGTACATAGGAGCAGTATTATAGTAGTTATATTCTTGTACATACTGTAGGAGCAGTATTATAGTAGTTATATTCTTGTACATAGGAGCAGTATATTATAGTAGTTATATTCTTGTACATAGGGGGCAGTATTATAGTAGTTATATTCTTGTACATAAGAGCAGTATTATAGTATTTGTATTCTTGTACATAGGGGGCAGTATTTTAGTAGTTATATTCTTGTACATAAAAGCAGTATTAGAGTAGTAATATTCTTGGACATAGGAGGCAGTATTATAGTAGTTATATTCTTGTACATAGGAGGCAGTATTACAGCAGTTATATTCTTGTACAGAGGAGCAGTATTATAGTAGTTATATTCTTGTACATAGGAGGCAGTATTATAGTAGTTTTATTCTTGTACATAGGAGGCAGTATTATAGTAGTTATATTCCTGTACATAGGAGCAGTATTATAGTAGTTATATTCTTGTACATAGGAGCAGTATTATAGTAGTTATATTCTTGAACATAGGAGGTAGTATTATAGTAGTTATATTCTTGTACATAGGAGGCAGTATTATAGTAGTTATATTCTTGTACATAGGAGCAGTATTATAGTAGTTATATTCTTGTACATAGGAGCAGTATTATAGTAGTTATATTCCTGTACATAGGAGCAGTATTATAGTAGTTATATTCTTGTACATAGGAATAGTATTATAGTAGTTATATTCTTGTACATAGGAATAGTATTATAGTAGTTATATTCTTGTACATAGGAGCAGTATTATAGTAGTTATATTCCTGTACATAGGAGCAGTATTATAGTAGTTATATTCTTGTGCATAGGAGCAGTATTATAGTAGTTATAATCTTGTACATAGGAGGCAGTATTATAGTAGTTATATTCTTGTACATAGTAGCAGTATTATAGTAGTTATATTCTTGTACATAGGAGGCAGTATTATAGTAGTTATATTCTTGTACATAGGAGGCAGTATTATAGTAGTTATATTCTTGTACATAGGAGCAGTATTATAGTAGTTATATTCTTGTACATAGGAGCAGTATTATAGTAGTTATATTCTTGTACATAGGAGGCAGTATTATAGTAGTTATATTCTTGAACATAGAAGCAGTATTATAGTAGTTATATTCTTGTACAGAGGAGGCAGTATTATAGTAGTTATATTTTTGTACATAGGAGCAGTATTATAGTAGTTATATCCTTGTACATAGGAGGCAGTATTATAGTAGTTATATTCTTGTACATGGGAGGCAGTATTATAGTAGTTATATTCCTGTACATAGGAGCAGTATTATAGTAGTTATATTCCTGTACATAGGAGCAGTATTATAGTAGTTATATTCTTGTACATAGGAGCAGTATTATAGTAGTTATATTCTTGTACATAGGAGGCAGTATTATAGTAGTTATATTATTGGACATAGGAGCAGTATTATAGTAGTTATATTCTTGTACATAGGAGCAGTATTATAGTAGTTATATTCTTGTACATAGGAGGCAGTATTATAGTAGTTATATTCCTGTACATAGGAGCAGTATTATAGTAGTTATATTCTTATACATAGAAGCAGTATTATAGGAGTTATATTCTTGTACATAGGAGGCAGTATTACAGTAGTTATATTCTTGTACATAGGAGCAGTATTATAGTAGTTATATTCTTGTACAGTGGAGCAGTATTATAGTAGTTATATTCTTGTATATAGGAGGCAGTATTATAGTAGTTATATTCTTGTACATAGGAGCAGTATTATAGTAGTTATATTCTTGTACATAGGAGCAGTATTATAGTAGTTATATTCTTGTACATAGGAGGCAGTATTATAGTAATTATAGTCTTGTACATAGGAGCAGTATAATAGTAGTTATATTCTTGTACATAGGAGGCTGTATTATAGTAGTTATATTATTGGACATAGGAGCAGTATTATAGTAGTTATATTCTTGTACATAGGAGCAGTATTATAGTAGTTATATTCTTGTACATAGGAGGCAGTATTATAGTAGTTATATTCCTGTACATAGGAGCAGTATTATAGTAGTTATATTCTTATACATAGGAGCAGTATTATAGGAGTTATATTCTTGTACATAGGAGGCAGTATTATAGTAGTTATATTCTTGTACATAGGAGCAGTATTATAGTAGTTATATTCTTGTACAGAGGAGCAGTATTATAGTAGTTATATTCTTGTATATAGGAGGCAGTATTATAGTAGTTATATTCTTGTACATAGGAGCAGTATTATAGTAGTTATATTCTTGTACATAGGAGCAGTATTATAGTAGTTATATTCTTGTACATAGGAGGCAGTATTATAGTAGTTATATTCTTGTCCATAGGAGCAGTATTATAGTAGTTATATTCTTGTACATTGGAGCAGTATTATAGTAGTTATATTCTTGTACATAGGAGCAGTATTATAGTAGTTATATTCTTGTACATAGGAGCAGTATTATAGTAGTTATATTCTTGTACATAGGAGCAGTATTATAGTAGATATATTCTTGTACATAGGAGGCAGTATTATAGTAGTTATATTCTTGTACATAGGAGCAGTTTTATAGTAGTTATATTCTTGTACATAGGAGCAGTATTATAGTAGTTATATTCTTGTACATAGGAGCAGTATTATAGTAGTTATATTCTTGTACATTGGAGCAGTATTATAGTAGTTATATTCTTGTACATAGGAGCAGTATTATAGTAGTTATATTCTTGTACATAGGAGCAGTATTATAGTAGTTATATTCTTGTACATTGGAGCAGTATTATAGTAGTTATATTCTTGTACATAGGAGCAGTATTATAGTAGTTATATTCTTGTACATAGGAGGCAGTATTATAGTAGTTATATTCCTGTACATAGGAGCAGTATTATAGTAGTTATATTCTTGTATATAGGAGCAGTATTATAGTAGATATATTCTTGTACATAGGAGCAGTATTATAGTAGTTATATTCTTGTACATAGGAGCAGTATTATAGTAGTTATATTCTTGTACATAGGAGCAGTATTATAGTAGTTATATTCTTGTACATTGGAGCAGTATTATAGTAGTTATATTCTTGTACATAGGAGCAGTATTATAGTAGTTATATTCTTGTACATAGGAGGTAGTATTATAGTAGTTATATTCTTGTACATAGGAGGCAGTATTATAGTAGTTATATTCTTGTACATAGGAGCAGTATTATAGTAGTTATATTCTTGTACATAGGAGCAGTATTATAGTAGTTATATTCTTGTACATAGGAGGCAGTATTATAGTAGTTATATTCCTGTACATAGAAGCAGTATTATAGTAGTTATATTCTTGTACATAGGAGGCAGTATTATAGTAGTTATATTCCTGTACATAGGAGCAGTATTATAGTAGTTATATTCTTGTACATAGGAGCAGTATTATAGTAGTTATATTCTTGTACATAGGAGCAGTATTATAGTAGTTATATTCTTGTACATAGGAGCAGTATTATAGTAGTTATATTCTTGTACATAGAAGTAGTATTATAGTAGTTATATTCTTGTACATAGGAGCAGTATTATAGTAGTTATATTCCTGTACATAGGAGCAGTATTATAGTAGTTATACTCTTGTAGATAGGTGTGGTATTATAGTAGTTATATTTTTATAAAATTATAGAGTAAAAAAAAATGTGAATGATGCCTTTTTTAACCCCCAATAATCTGTCATATGTTAGCATCATTTCCATATTACATGATAATAAGAAACAGATTTCATGTTGACACGTGACTCCTTCTATATTACATTTTCTGTGGTTTCCTTGGATGGATGCATCTCTGAGGATCCGGCGAGGCCACATGTTCGGAACGTGGCTGGGATTGTGTGGAGACTTGCGGTCAATTTGTCTTCTTATAAATAATAACAATGTGTCCGACTTCAAGCCTATAAGCAGATTATAATTCTGGAAACGATTTTCTATTTTAAGTTTAATTTAAAAATGGAAAAATCTAACCGAAGAACAGACATTAGGACAGTCGGGGTACATATTTACTCTCTTCCAGAGCTGCGTTCAGAGTCCTGCTGGTTTCCTGTTGGCTCTCAGACTGTGTTACTTAGCATATCTTTGTCACCCCCTGCTAGTTGGCTTTCTGTGCACCGCAAGCACTAATGGCAACCAGTACATTTCTCACTATCATAGGTTATCTCCGTCAAGCTTTTGGCGGGGTTTGTCAGATTCAAAATTACAAATTACTTAATTTTGAATGCAGCTCTCGGGGTGGCTGGAGTCAGTGGCGTACATACCAGGGTCGCAGGGGTCGCAGTTGCACTCCAGGGGGCCCGGCCGCCTGTGGACCCCCCCAGGCCGCTGGCAGGGCCCCCGCTGTACTCACATGTAATGGAGCGCTCTTATGGGGCCCGGCATGAAGTACAGTGGCAATTTCGGGCCCCATCAGAGTGCTCCATGCCTCCATTACATGTATATTATATAATATGGGGGTGGGGCCAGAGGGTCAAAGAAGAGGGGGGGGAGCGCACTCACTCACACACACCCGGCCAGGCAGTTCCGTTTCCATAGTGAAGCAGGGAAACCTCTCTGCTCCCTGCTTCACTGATCTTCAGAGCTCAGGAGCTCCCCCTGCTGGCCCCAGATCGCGCTGCTGGCTGTGGGAGGAGAGCTGAAAGCCCGGCAATCTGCCTCCTCTCATCAGGGAAGAAGGTAAGTATGTGTATTTTTTTTTCTAACGCTGTAGACTGGGGGCAGGGGGGGGTTTGATGGGCACAACTAGAGTGAGGGGGCACAAAAGTTGGCATCTCTACTGAGGGGCACCTAATCTGCCATAACTAATGTGACAAACTGCCATTTGCCACTGGGCATTGTAGAAAACTTATGGCTAGCCTCCTGCCCTACGACTATGGCCCCGGGACATATTACCCTTCAAGAACAGTGTAACAGAACTATGCCGCATGTCTGGACTGTTAATAGGACCGAACGCGGTTGGAATTTGTGACAGACCCATCCGTATGGATTAAAAAATGGCACCCAGATAGCTAATTTTATTGTATTTGTGTACTCTGAGCGGCATTCCCCTAATGATATGCCCTCAGACTTGAGCTATCTGGGAATAGGTTAAATGTCTGTGTTTGCTGGGAGGGTGTGACATTGTGTGTTTGGGTGGTGATTCCTGTCCTGTTGTTCCCACATGTGTATTGGTGATTTCCCCTTGTCCTGAGAGATAATTGAATTGCTCTTCGGGTGTCTCCAGGGCAGAGAGGAGGAAACCATGATGCATTGTGGGGATGTGTTGTGTATCCTGAGTGCTACGTATCTGTCCTGTTTCACAGTTCTCCTTCTGGTCCCCTAGGGGCGTGTACACCAGATGGGGACCTGCATAAATATGGGCGGGTAGCCCTCAATATAGTGTTCATGTTCTTCTTGATCCCTCAAAACGTAGCCTTGTCTCGTTATTGGAGGGAATTGCTGTATCACGCTGGGGATTGCTATGCTCTGCATATTCCCTAGAGCTTTAATCTCTTTCTTCTTGTCCCTGATACCTTCTCCTGGAGGAGAGATCTTTCCCACACGGTCCTGAATGCTGGAGGTTCATTCAGGGTGGAAGGAAGACGGTGCGGCTCCAGTTAAGCTACGGCGGTTGTGGAGTCTGCGGTGGTTGTGGTGTCCAGTGCGGTGCTTGTGGTCCTCGGCGCAAGCGAGGAAGCGTCCATTAACGGAAGGTGATCCGTTACAACTAATTTGAGGGGGGCACCTAATCTGCCATAACTAATTTGAGGGGGCACCTAATGTGGCATAACTACTGTGAGGGGGGCACATATAAAGGCATAACTATGAGGGGGCACATACGAAGGCATAACTACTGTGACGGGGCATGTAATCTGGCATAACCAATGTGAGGGGCACATATGTGGGCATATCTAATGTGAGGGGCACATAATCTGGCATAACCACTCTGAGGGGACACATATCTGGGCATATTTACTTTGAGGGGGCACATAACCGGGCATAAATACTGTGAAGGGGCACATAATCTGGCATTACTACTGTGAGGGGACACATAATCTGGCATAACCACTCTGAGGGGGCACATATCTGGGCATATTTACTTTGAGGGGGCGCATAACCGGGCATAAATACTGTGAAGGGGCACATAATCTGGAATTACTACTGTGATGGGACACATAATCTGGCATAACCACTCTGAGGGGGCACATAACTGGGCATAAATACTGTGAAGGGGCACATAATCTGCCATAACTACTGTGAGGGGCACATAATCTGGCATTACTACTGTGAGGGGCACATAATCTGGCATTACTAGGTGAGGGGCACATAGTCTGGCATTACTACTGTGAGGGGACACATAATCTGGCATTACTACTGTGAGGGGACACATAATCTGGCATAACCACTTTGAGGGGGCACATATCTGGGCATAACTACTGTAAGGGGACACATATTTGGCATAACTACTATGAGGGGGCACATATCTGGGCATAATTACCGTGACAGGAACAAAGGTGGGCATAAGTACTGTGAGGGGACACAAGGTGGGCATTAGTACTGTGTGGTTGCATTTAGGGGAAATGTCCTAGATTACCCTGCTATACATTGGCATGGCTCAGTCTTACAGGCCAGCACAGCGCCCCCTGCTGGTGATTTCACAGGGGCAGTCACCATCCCTTCCTAATGTGATTATTCTTTTTTTTCTCACCACAGGGTCCTTGTTCTGGATCCAGCGGACATCACGCCGATACCAGCGACACCCTGGATGAGGTAGGACCAGATTTTATTAGGACTGGGTGAGTGTATCCATGCATTGGGCTTAGGGCTCTTTAACACGAACGAATCCCGTGTGGGTAATCCGCTGCGTGAAAGAGAGCCAGGCCCCGTTCCGGACAGCAGAGACACGGAGCAGTAACATGACTGATAATGCTCCGTGCCTCTCTGTGATCTTTTTACTACAAAATCACAGAGACATAAAGTTGTCACTGTGATTTTGTAGTAAAAAGATCACAGTCAATCATGTTACTGCTCCGGGTCTCTGCTGTCCAGAATGGGGCTTGGCTCTCAGTCACGCCGCGGATTACCCGTACGGAAAGAGCCCTTAGTAAGAAAATCTGCCGGTTCTTTGTAAAAATGCTTGCACTGTGGCCCATAACACTATAGTTACAACACTAGTAGGGGAGGTAGTGTGGGGGGGGGGGCTTGGAGGCAGGTTGGGGGGGGGGGGGGGCGACGGGGAGGGGGCCCCATAGATCAGTTTCGCACAGGGGCCCCATGGATTGTGTGTACGCCACTGGCTGGAGTACAAAAATTCCCAAATGTCATAATGTGTGAGCTGTGCACACAATCTCAGTGTCTGGTTTGACAGTTTCTGTCCAGTTATTTGCTCCTTTGACAATAAGTTGATCTTAGAGTGCCGCTGATCATTGGGGGTTCCTAGTAAATATGCCTCTTTGAGGGCTATCTTAGTTAATCGGAAGTTCCGAGGAGACTGATAAATCAGTTTTCCTCACCTCATAGACTCGTTATACCCAGATGTCTCCTCTAATGAGTCCTCTGCAAATCTTCAGACTGCCCTACTGATTCAGTTTGGTTCTTTATCAACACTTTAAAGGTCTTAATAGCAGGTTCATTCACTTACCATAGTAATAGCCCATGCAGATGCTATGGACCCCCCTAAAAACAGGAGTTAAGGGGCACAAGTACCTTCTCTCCTGGATGGTAGGTAGAGTGGCAGTGTCAAGCAGCTCTTAAAGAGGTCCTGATTTTATGGTCGTCATGATGTCTGCGGTCTTCTAACTGGACATCGACCAGTCACCTATCCAGAAGTCATCCTCTGCTTATTTAGTGTAACGGTCGCGTACACACACACACAGGGGGAAGGGAAGTGACCACTGCGCTCCACCCTTACCCCTGGCCCTGCCTACTTGCCTCGCGAGTCCTTATGACAGGGGACAACTGGACGACAGTCCCTAACTTGGAGTAAGTGCAGGGATGACAGACAGTCAAACAACAGGACGTGAACGGACCGAGTCAATACCAGGAAAGCTGCAAAGTACAAATGGAGCAAGCAGAGAATTGTCAGGAGAAGCCGGGGTCATAAATACCAGGAGAGCAGAGAAGTACAAGAGGAGTCCTAAGAGAGTAGTCAGGTGGGAGCCGAGGTCACAATACCAGGACGGATGCGCAGTACAGGAGGATCAGGCAAAAGGATGGTCAAGGAACAGGATCAGGTAAGTATTCAGCAGTCCAACAAATACCAGGAACCTAGAAATTAACAGGCAACCTGTAGCCAGCAGGCTGCCTGTATTTATAGTGGGGAGTGAGGGTCATGTGACGTGGCCAGCGTCACATGACCGACAGACCAACCAGTCGAGCACCGAGTGATCAGCTCGGCGCTCAAGGCAGACTTAGGAGCAAGGAGCCACCTAGCTAGTAAAGCCGCCCTGGGAATGAGGTCAAACACAGAACCTCATTCCAAAAGCTAAGCAACAGTTCTGCGGGCAATGGGGGACCGAGTGCACCTTCGGAACCCCGTGACAGTACCCCCCCTTTTACGAGGGGTCACCGGACCCAAGACTTCAGGCGATGGCTTTTCAGGGTGTTCTAAATGAAATTTACGAACAAGTCTAGGAGCATGAACCTCCCTGGCAGGTACCCAAGATCTCTCTTCAGGTCCATACCCCTTCCAGTGAATCAGGTACTGCAAGGAATTACGCACCTTCCTGACATCCACTATTTTAGACACCACATACTCAACAGCATCATTAACAAGAACTGGCAGAGACGAGGCTTTTGATGGTACTACCGGTTCAAAATATTTTTTAAGCAGAGATTTATGGAACACATTATGAATGTGGAATGACTCAGGCAGCTCCAACCTAAAAGATACCGGGTTAATCACTTCCGTGATCTTATATGGTCCAATAAAACGAGGAGCAAATTTTTTAGAAGTTACCTTGAGAGATAGATTCTTGGAGGACAACCATACTTTATCCCCAACCTGAAAGTTTACCCCCCTTGAACGTCTCCTATCGGCCTTGAGTTTTTGAGAACATTGAGCCTTTTCTAGGTTCGATTGAACCCGGGCCCAAACTGTGCACAGTTCGGAGGAGAGTTTATCAGCTTCAGGGTTAGAGGAGGAGACGGACGACCCAGAATGAAAACGGGGATGAAAACCATGGTTACAAAAGAAAGGGGAGACCCCAGCAGAAGAATTGACACGGTTATTCAGAGCAAATTCTGCCAATGGAAGGAATTTGACCCATAATTGCTGGTCATCAGCAACATACAACCTCAGGAATTGTTCCACAGACTGATTAGGGCGTTCAGTCTGCCCATTACTCTCAGGATGGTAGGCGGAAGAAAAAGACAACGAAATTTTACATCTTTGACAGAAGGCTCTCCAGAATTTGGACACAAACTGCACACCCCTGTCCGAAACAATATTTTCCGGGATACCATGCAATCGAACAATTTCTTTCACAAAAATAGACGCCAGGGTTTTGGCATTCGGGAGTTTAGACAGGGGAATGAAATGGACCATCTTGCTAAACCTATCCACCACTACCCACACTACAGTCTTACCCTCCGCCAGCGGTAGGTCAGTTATAAAGTCCATCGAGATATGGGACCAGGGTCTACTGGGAATGGGTAGGGGTCGTAGGTTACCAGCAGGGCGAGTCCTAGGTGTCTTGGACCTGGCACAAACCTCACAGGCTGACACATAGGACTTGACATCCCTAGTTAGAGTGGGCCACCAATAAGATCTAGAAACCAGATCCTTAGTGCCCTCAACACCCGGATGTCCACAAAAGGCAGAATCATGACACTCACCCAACAGCTGGAGACGAAATTGTACGGGAACAAACAACTTATCTGTTGGGGTGGATACCGGTGCCAGATGTTGTTCCGACCTAATGCGAACCGAGATATCCTGGGTAAGAGATGCTAAGAAGATTTTTGCTGGTAGGATGGATTCAGGTGGTACCTCAGTAGGTTGAAAAGCCTGGAAGCTCCGAGATAATGCGTCCGTCTTCACATTTTTACTTCCCGGCCTGAACGTGATGGAAAAATCAAAACGAGTAAAAAACAGAGCCCATCTGGCTTGACGGGGATTAAACCTCTTAGCAGACTCGAGAAACATAAGGTTTTTATGGTCAGTGACAACAGTTACACAATGCCTTGCCCCCTCCAGAAAATGCCTCCACTCCTCAAATGCCCATTTAATGGCCAGCAGCTCCCTATTCCCTATGTCGTAGTTTCTCCCCGTGGGAGAGAATTTCCTGGAGAAGAAGGCACATGGTCTCAGATTAGTGAGGCTGGCAGGACCTTGTGAAAGGACTGCTCCTGCGCCGTCCTCGGACGCATCCACCTCCACAATAAAAGGTTTCTCCTGATCAGGCTGGATCAGAATGGGAGCGCTACTGAATGCCTTTTTTAATTTTTCAAATGAAGAAATGGCCTCAGTAGACCAATTCTCCAAATCCGCCCCTTTCTTAGTAAGGTCGGTCAACGGTTTAGCAATTACGGAAAAATTCATAATAAATTTACGATAGTAATTGGCGAAACCTAAGAACCGTTGTAAGGCCTTTAAGGATGAAGGTCTTACCCATTCCTTAATTGCTAGTACCTTACCAGGATCCATCTTGAAGGCGTGAGGAGTCAGAACATGCCCTAGAAACAGAATCTCCTGCACACCAAAGACACATTTCTCTTGTTTAGCGGATAGCTGATTCTCCCTCAACACCTCTAATACTTGTCTAACATGAGACACATGGGATTCGAAGTCAGGAGAGAATATCAAAATGTCGTCAAGATAGACAATAACAAATTTACCTAAGAATTCCCTAAGAATGTCATTCATGAAGTTTTGGAACACAGCTGGGGCATTGCTGAGTCCAAAAGGCATCACCTGATATTCAAAGTGTCCTACCGGAGTATTGAACGCCGTTTTCCATTCGTCTCCCTCCTTGATTCGGATTAGATTGTATGCCCCTTTCAGGTCAATTTTGGAAAACCAGGTTGCCCCCAGGACCTGGTTAAATAAATACGGAATCAATGGGAGGGAGTATCTATTCTGGACAGTGATTTTATTTAATCTCCGGTAATCGATACATGGCCTAAGACCACCATCTTTTTTCTTAACGAAGAAAAACCCCGCCCCCATAGGAGAGACAGAAGGTCTAATATGCCCTTTACCAAGGCTCTCCTTTAATATAATCTTCCATGGCCTTGCGTTCGGGCATAGAAAGATTATAAATTCGTCCTTTAGGAAACTTGGCCCCCTCTACTAGCTCTATGGTACAATCATAAGGTCTATGGGGGGGTAGAACCTCTGGGGTTGGTGATGAGAATACATCAGAATATTCTCTAACAACAGAGGGTAAAGTATCAGACTTTACTGAGACCCCAGCCTGTACCACGGACAGGCACGAGTCACACTTAGGCCCCCATCTCACCAATCTATAGTGGGGTTATGTAGTCGGAGCCAAGGCAACCCTAGTACCACCTCAGCAGGTAGGTTCTCCAGGACTAGAAGCGAACATCTCTCTGAGTGGCACACACCCACGGTTAGAGAAATCTCTGAGGTACATAAGCTCACCGTACCACCAATAAGAGGAGTAGCATCAATAGCCATGACATGGATAGGAGTTGGTAAGGCAAACATAGGAATACCCAATCTAACAGCATACTCAGAGTCAATAAAGCTAGCCGCTGAGCCAGAATCAATAAAGGCCTTACCCGCCCATTTATCTACTCCCAGAGAAATCGTAATGGGTACCGAAAGCTTACATTTAGAAAATTCAGGGTGTACCTGGTCTTTAGGTTGCCTTGCCTTAGGAGACTTGACAGAGAGGACCTTCTTAGGACACTGGTTGATCCAATGGTCAGAATCTCCACAGTAAAAGCATTCTCCACGTCTGCGGCGAAGATTCCCTCGGGTCATGCCAACCTGCATGGGTTCCTCGGTGGAGACCTCAGCATTGTCTCTGGGATTGGCCTCTGGCTGGACCACCATCTGGGAAGAGAACTGTTGTTCCTGTCGTCTCTCTCTAACCCGTCGGTCAAGTCGGACAACAAGGGTCATCATCTCCTCTAAGGTCTCTGGAAGTTGATAACTGACCAGAAGATCCTTTAATTTATCAGACAGACCTGACCTGAACTGACTCTTCAGGGCTGGTTCGTTCCATCCTGAGGGGACACACCACCTTCTGAATTGGGTGCAATAATCCTCCGCTGGTAAATTGCCCTGAACCAGTGCCTTTAGAGCCGTCTCGGCTACTAGAGCCCTGTCTGGTTCATCATAGAGGGTACCTAGGGCCTGAAAGAACCCCTCCACAGAATATAAACAACTGGCGCCAGCAGGTAAAGAGAACGCCCAGTCCTGGGGATCACCCTGTAATCGGGAAATGATAATGCCCACGCGTTGACTCTAGGGGCCAGAGGACACAGGGCGCAAACTTCTTCCGGTCTCCAGAAAAGGTTTCTGGGAGCTTAATCTGGGGCTCAAAATGCGGACTGGAGGCCTGAGGAGTGGAAGAGCCTTGCCCTAACTCAAAAGAGCTGAGTCTTTCCCCTAACTCCTGCACCATCTGCGTCAGATTAGAGACATAGTCAGTCAGGGTCACCAGAGGATTCATAATACAGTGGTTATTGGGCCTGTTAATCTGTAACGGTCGCGTACACACACACACACAGGGGGAAGGGAAGTGACCACTGCGCTCCACCCTTACCCCTGGCCCTGCCTACTTGCCTCGCGAGTCCTAATGACAGGGGACAACTGGACGGCAATCCCTAACTTGGAGTAAGTGCAGGGATGACAGACAGACAAACAACAGGACGTGAACGGACCGAGTCAATACCAGGAAAGCTGAAAAGTACAAATGGAGCAAGCAGAGAATTGTCAGGAGAAGCCGGGGTCATAAATACCAGGAGAGCAGAGAAGTACAAGAGGAGTCCTAAGAGAGTAGTCAGGTGGGAGCCGAGGTCACAATACCAGGACGGATGCGCAGTACAGGAGGATCAGGCAAAAGGATGGTCAAGGAACAGGATCAGGTAAGTATTCAGCAGTCCAACAAATACCAGGAACCTAGAAATTAACAGGCAACCTGTAGCCAGCAGGCTGCCTGTATTTATAGTGGGGAGTGAGGGTCATGTGACGTGGCCAGCGTCACATGACCGACAGACCAACCAGTCGAGCACGAGTGATCAGCTCGGCGCTCAAGGCAGACTTAGGAGCAAGGAGCCACCCAGCTAGTAAAGCCGCCCTGGGAATGAGGTCAAACACAGAACCTCATTCCAAAAGCTAAGCAACAGTTCTGCGGGCAATGGGGGACCGAGTGCACCTTCGGAACCCCGTGACATTTAGGGTGTTTTTTGGATGTTCTAATTTATCAAAGTCAATAAGGAGGCACCAAAGATGTCTCCACTTGGCAAAATGTTTCACGTGAGGAGCAAATCTGAGTGAAGGGAGATCGTTTCCTCGTTTTAGGGAAAAATGAAACCACATGTCTCTTGATTATAGCCCCCAACTGACGACAGGACTGATCCTCGAAAAACACCCAAACCAGCTGGTGTTAAAGAATGCATCGTCCTCAGGTGGAATGTACTTGGTGCCATGGGAATTGCAGAGCCAACATTCAATGAATTTCCCGATGCTGCCAGAATCCCGCAGTTATTTGGAAAACTTTTTCAGATTTAAAGACAGGAGTAATTAAATAATGCAGGCACCAGGGGGTTGATGCTTCGATTTTAGTGACAAAGAAAATCTTGGAAGTCCATTAAGGAATATTAACTCAACATACAACGCTTGATTTTACAATTCTATAACCAATGTCTTCTTGTCTGTGACTTTTAGGACAGACTTTTCCAAAATGGGGCCAAGGGGCCCCATAAATAAAAATAAATTACTTTTTGTAATTGCACTAGATACATCTTCTCACATCAGGGCCCATAAAGCCCTCTGCCCTTTCAGACCCTTCTGGAGTGAAGACCATTGTCAAATCATATTTTGGTTTATAGTCAAACATTCCCAATGCCCACGGGGGCAAAATGAGATGAACCTCCACTACTCTTCCTGAGTAGCGGTTGCCCTTTACTGTTGTCCTACAGCAATAGAGTCCTGAAATAATTTCAAGCAGGGAGATCATCTGAGATGTCCACTTAAAGTTCTTCTAAGTTCTAATCTCCACATTTTGACAACCATGAACCATGAAGAACCAAGTGTTTGAATATGAGATAATCACCCTTGACCTCAGTGGCCCAAGCCACTCCTGGCACTGAATCAAAATATCATGGCTGACACTTAGTATATTGTTAGCATCTCCCACCCTGTGATGCCCAACACCCAGGGATCAACCCCTGCAAGAGACTCCTTTAAGCTAAACCCCTGTCTGGTTTACAAAGTCTTATTTTGGCTAGGGACTATCAGGAGAGGAGTGTGCTGGGATATTGGGAGGTCTCTGAGAGTTACTGTCACCTCTAATGTAGGAGGTAAACCCCACACCAAATATAGGAGGGAAAAGTGGAAGGAAATATGGCCTGAAAACTAGGGAAAAAAGATGGACACCTCCTAGGGAATACCCTAACCAAAGCTTTGACTGACTACCAGTATGAACAGACCCCAGAGGTAAGTGAGTTCATACACAGGAATACCTAAAGTCCTATCTAACTCTAAAGGACCCTGGAACTAATGACAGGAATGAGACAACCCGTTCCTCCAAAAGGAAGGATGAACAGGAGTCTCCCTAAGGTCTAATACAAAACAACAAGGAAACGCAACACACAGAAAAGTCAAAATAAAATACAAAAGGGAAAGGTAACACTTAACTTCCAAGAAGATATGGCAGCACCAGGAACTCAGCTGGGATCCAAACACAAGCTATCCACAGGTCCAACTGGAACTATAAGCCGCACAGCATTGTGGGAGAAACAACTATAAATAGGGAAAGTTAAATGACCACAATAGCAACACCTGGAGGTTAAGGGTGTGGCCAGTACCAGAAACAACACAGATGCCTATTGATCCATGAGGTAAACATGTCAAATCAAACCATGTGTTGCCAGTCTCAAAGATCTCTTGCCACTCACTGTCGCGGGGACGTCCGTATATCTCGGTACGTCCGTGACAGTTCCATAGTGGAAGGAGCAGGGTCCCCAGCAGCGCAGAGTATTTTAGGGGAGGAGTTTGCTGCTCTTGTGGGTGATATGATAGTAAGAGAGTTATAAGGGCAAAGTATATAAAACAATGGTGTGGAACGTGTTGTTACAGGTAAGTTGTCACAGCCCTCGGCCTCATCTCGTGACAATCCTTACAGTCACCGTTGCTTGAAGTGAGGCTTTCCTTGACATACTTCCTTGTAAGATGAGATCCCAGACATTTCATTCTTTCTTTCTCTGCCAACATTTCCGATCACCTGTCAAGAGAACATGTAACAAATTTAAAAAAATTCACTTTTTACATTATTGTGTTCATGACTTTATAATGTGTCATTGTGTGGAGGAACGTTGTGGAAGAATTTCATTACAAGACGCCTCGAGACACGAGAGACAGCGGATAATTCACATCTCCCTCACTAAAATCAGAAACATTTACCTGACTAGATAGATGATATGTTCTAAATATGATTCAGAGGAGAATGAAACTGTTTATCTATCTATCTTGTATCTATTATCTATCTATCTATCTATCTATCTATCTATCTATCTATCTATCTATTCACTTCAATCCTGCATTACCAGCTTCGGCCACTACACAGGGGATGGAGCTGTGTACAAAAGCTTCTACAAAATACCTGATCAGTAGGGGGGCTGGAAGTTGAAACCCACCGAAACTAAATTGATGACTTATCCTAAGAATATGTAGATCATCAATACTTCAGTCCTGGAGAATTTCTGAAGCAATTTTATTAATCGTGCATCACATACACAATTTTTTAACAAGACACGGAGGCTCCTATTGCATCAACTCTCTTTACTGTCCACCATAGCAGCAAAGAAGGAACAGTACAATCAGAAAAGAAACCATAGCAACCAGCTCCACCCTTACATCCCAGTATATATGGGCGCAACCCCCCTGAGATCCTCCTCTTTCTTTGCTGCTACCATGGCAGATAAGTACCTCTGTGCCTCAGCTCGTGGTTTTAGTTGTTAATGTATTTTTTGGGATATATATCTCTCTATGTGTTGCTTGTCTTTTCCCCTTTTGGGTTACTATATTATCCTAATTATTGCTTACAGGTTTTTCCTCACTTTTTCCTTATCTCTATAGTTATTTTTTCCCCTTCTCCCTTTCTGCAGCAGCGCGTCTCCGGCTGCGCTTTCTAAACGGTTGTCCCGCTATTGCCTGGCGGTCTTGTTTCCCATCCCGAAGTTTCCCCCTCCCTTACTTCTCCGCCTCCCGTTTCTTCTGAACGCACCGTTTTCGGCCATCTTGGAACCGTCCTTCTCCGGCGTCCCTCCGTTCTTGGTGCGCGCCTCCCGTCTCTCCGCCCGAAGTCTTGCGAGAGCGAGATTTCGGGCGCCATATTTTTCCTCCCTTATGCGCTGCCGCGGTCTCGCGAGGCGTCCATCACCTTTTACGCCGAGATCTCGCGGGATCTCGTCGCCATTTCATCTTCTGGTCTAGCACAAGCCACATTGCCCTGCGGTGCTGATCAGTGCCTGGTTCTGCCCCTTTGGTGAGTCCACTATCCCACAGCCTTCTTTTTAAACTATTCCTTTGGATTAGTCCCTTATTAGCGTTTTTCTTCATTCACAGGTGGTTTGCTGCCCTGCCGGTTTTTCCTTTCCTGTGGTCTGGGGTGACTTACTCCTGCCACAGTGTTTCTTCATCATGTCTGTACGGAGCTCTACCGCTGCCCCTGCCCCAGATAACCTCCCAGCGGTTCAGGTTTCCCCAAGTTTGGATAGCAGGGTAGACGTCCCTCATCCTGACATACAGAATACTATGTTGCACCAATCCATATCTAACGCGATAATCGCGGCTATGGGCTCTATGTCTTCTGCCCTGACACAGTCCATCTCTCAAGCCATTTGCGCGCAGTCTAGCATGTCAGCCCCAAGTGTTATTATGCCCTCAGCCTCCAGAACATCTAGGAATGATGGTCAAAACCCATCCCATGATCACGCGGTTGTCCCGCCGAAAAGAGCCTGCCCACACCAGGCAGAAAAATCTCGCGCGTGGAAGTCGGCCAGGACCCAGCCTGAGCCAGAGTCTGATTCCGAAAGGGAATCCATTGAGGAGGCACTAGAGGAGTCTACATATGACTCACATGAGGAATTGGCTGATGTGACGGTAGACCCTTCACCTTTAGGAGCTCTTCCCATAGCATTAACAGCCACGGCCACCGCTCTGGAGGGACAGGCAGTACAGGGGGACCTTCTGGTAGACACTTTGGGGGAACCACTATTTAACCCAGAGGTGGTCCATCACCCCCGCTCCGCGGATGGCTCCCAGCTACACACGTGGCCCAATATTTGGAGTCCAAGATACGCGCTCCTTTAAGCAAGGAGTCGCGTAACAAATTGCGTGCGGAATGCCCACGACCATTAATCCCTCACAAAGTGTGTGAGACCCCAACGGTAGATTCAGCCCTTAGGGCCGTCCAAGACAAGCTCCTTGACATTACAGGCCCGCTTGCTAGAATCTTAGATATGGCGGAGTCCGCCAAAGCTGAAGGTAAACTAGTGGATCCAGTGGAGTTAGGAGGATGGATCCAAAGGGCAATTTGCATTACAGGGAACGTAAACACTTCCCTGGCCATAGAGAGGCGCAAGGCCATATTAATGAAAGTGGAGCCTAAGCTTTCCAATTTGGCTTTATCGGAGGCGGACAAAGAGGCCCAGGGACTGTTATTTGGAGAGTCCTTTATTAAGGAATTGGGGAAGTATGTCGGTGCTTTTACAGCGCTGGATAAAGCCCAAACTTCCATGAGGAAGGTTTTCAATTCTCGTTTTTCTGGAAGGGCCGGCAGCTCCAGGGACCGCCTGTCCGGCCTTTCCGGTTTCCATCCCCGCAGCACGGGAAGAGGCTCCTATGCATATCGATCCTCGCTACAGGATCAACGGTACCAGCCGTCATTTTTCCCTTCAAGAGGCACCCCAGGACGATCCAGAGGGTTTCGAGGAGCTCCCAGCTCAAGGCGACCAGTGGGTAAGTCCCAATCTTCCTCCTCCTTTATCTTCTTTGACAAATTGTGTAGGGGGCAGACTCCGATTACTTTTTCATGTCTGGTCAGGAATCTCCTCAGACCCATGGGTTCTGAACACCGTCAGGGGCTTTACTATAGAACTTATAGACTCCCCGATCCTCCTACCTCGCCCCTCTCCTATACGGATGTCCGTGCCTGCTCAGCATCAGCTTCACTCGAAGCTGAAGGAACTGTTTCACAAGGGGGCAATAAAACGCGCTACGACGCGCCCCGAGGGCGTTATCAGCAATATGTTCCTTGTACAAAAGAAGGGAGGCCAGATGCGCCCCGTCATCAATTTAAGACCACTAAATTCCATAGTACAATATCGTCACTTCAAGATGGAGGGCATCCATCTATTACGGGACATGCTCCTTCCCGGCGACTTGATGGTCAAATTAGACCTCAAAGACGCGTACTTGACTGTCCCGGTGTACCCGGTCTCCAGAGACTTGCTCCGTTTCCGGTGGGGAGAGCAGATTTGGCATTTCACTTGCCTGCCATTCGGTCTCTCTTCCGCCCCTTGGTGCTTCACCAAAGTGATGAAGCCAGTGGTGGCCTGGCTCCGCAGCAGGGGAGTTTGAATGATAATCTATATAGACGACATTCTCATCATGGCACACAGTCCCTCTATTCTTTGCACGCATCTCACCATGGCTGTCAATCTTCTCTCGAACCTGGGGTTTATCATAAATCAGGAGAAATCTTGCCTGAGCCCTTCCACTTCGATGGAGTTCCTAGGGTTCAGAGTGGATTCGATTACACTAACACTCAATCTTCCCCTGACCAAAGTCTGCGCTATCCGCAAGGAGCTACGCCATGCGTTGCTTCGACCGCACTTGTCGCTCCGTCACCTGGCCCGTTTGATTGGACTTATTGCCTCTTCCATTTAAGCTATCTTCCCAGCCCCCTTACACTACCGAGCCCTACAACGGCTCAAGATCGCCCATCTTCGTGCGGGTGCCTCTTATGCCGACACCATCTCCTTAGACAGGGAAACAAAGGACGAGTTGCGATGCTGCATTCAGAATCTCTCAGTCTGGAACGGCAAGGCTATCTTTGGTCCTCAGCCAGACCTAGTGATAGAGTCAGACGCCAGCTTACACGGTTGGGGGGCACACTGCAATGGGGTGTCCACGGGGGGTCCTTGGTCCCCGGAGGAAGCCCGTCTCCATATCAACGGGCTGGAGTTATTGGCGGGATCATTGGCGATTCTCAGTTTCGCCAATGGCACCGTCACAACTTGTATCAGACTGCGGATGGACAACATCTCAGCGGTTCGATACATCAATGGTATGGGCGGGACACGCTCTTCGGTTTTGACCAACTTGGCCAAGGATTTCTGATAGTTCTGCCTTGCCAGGGGCATCATGGTGGTGGCGGAACATCTTCCCGGCCTCCACAATAAGTTGGCGGACTGGAATTCTCGCTACATCCTGGATTCCAGCGATTGGAAGCTAGATGTGGGGGTGTTCCTGGCTTTGTCATCTCGCTGGGGTCCACCCTCTATAGATCTGTTCGCGTCCCGATTGAACGCTCAATTGCCCAGGTTCTTCAGCTGGCGGCCGGATCCTCTCGCGGAGGCAGTAGACGCGTTCCTTCAACCTTGGGGAGGGACATTACTTTATGCATTCCCTCCGTTTGCTCTCATCCCTCGTGTCCTCCTTCAGGTTCGGCGTCAGTCGGCGGAATTGATCCTCATCCTGCCCTTTTGGAGATCCCAGTCTTGGTTTCCGCAGATGCTGGATCTCCTAGTCGACTATCCTCTCCTCCTTCCGGATCGTCCCTCCCTTCTCCTGGACCCGGCCGGAGAGCCTCACCCACTGTTGCAGTCAGGTTCCCTTCGTCTTCTTATTGGAAAGCGCGTGGGCCCCAGGAACATGACGTGCTTATAGAGCCGCTTGGGATGCTTTGGCTCGTTGGTGCGGAGAACGCAATGTGGATCCCCTTCGAGCTCCTGTGACTGCGGTCTTATGCTTTTTATCCTCGCTCTACGACGCAGGGAAAGCCTATCGTACGATCAATTTGTACAGATCGGCAATCTCTTCTAGACACGAGGGTTTCGATGGTTGTCCTGCGGGTCAACATCCTCTTGTGTGTCGTTTACTGAAAGGGTCTCGCCTCTCCCGACCTCCCAGGCCGCGTTTTTCGGCCACCTGGGATGTTGGTGTAGTTTTGAAATTTATCTCGGATTGGACGCCAAATTGCCAACTGTCCCTCAGCCAGCTATCCGCCAAGCTGGCCACGTTGTTTTGCTTAATCTCTTGTAAGAGGGTCTCAGACTTTCGGTCCTTAGACTACGACGCCCGTTCGTTTACTCCGGAGGGTGTTCATTTCAATATTTCTAGGCGAACAAAAACCAATATCCGCTCGGTGGTTTATCCCTACTTCCCACATTCGCCTCAGCTATGCACAGTAGCTTGCTTGCAGGAATATGAGTCCCGCACTTCTTCCTTACGTTCCCCTGAGTTTCCTCATTTGTTCATTTCTTTTCGCAGACCTTACTCTCCGGTCACCAGTATCACGAACTATGGATCCGATCGGTCCGGATCCCCCAGCTGTGACATAGTGGTCTGTGACGGACTCTGCGCACACACAGAGACCTCACGTGACCGGGGTATTACCATCCGGCTAACACCCCCCCACTGGTAACTGCCACCACGTGGGTTCCCGGTCCACGAGCCGACTATCCGGGTCATTCACTATCACACAGATCAGTGGATGAACCGGATATCACTTACTGACCAACCGCAGTCAATCATCCCCAGCTACAATTCCTAAATGCAATTTAACTAACTACCTGGTAACGTCTCTTCAAAGGCAAGGTACGTTGTTCAGCAGCTTAGAATATGGAAGACTTGGCCACTTAGATTTTATAATCTTTAATTAGAGGTAAAAAGCAGTGCATACAAGTCTAATGAAAAGGACTATAAATCTACAGAATAATAATAACAATATAAATAATCACAACAGTTCAAATGAAAGGGAAAAAGATGAAAGAATACTTAGTTTCGCTGGGGGGTTTCAGATGGTCGTTCATATGTCCTTTTTGAATCCTTGCAAACCCAGTTCAGTATGTATCAGGGGAGACCCTCAAAGTTCTTCTGATACAGGGATATGCCATCAATGTCCAATTAAGTGTCTGGTGATGTTCCATGGGTCTCCCTCCTCTGTCCTTGTGCACAGATTTTTATGAACTCTCCCATGGGCAGGAGACTTACTCCTGTCAGCCAATGGCAGCAGAGTGACTGTGAAGCCTAGGGATTGGCCTCCAAGTGTTTTATGACCCCATCAAAGTTCAGTTCCTACAATGAGGATTATACTTAAGCCCGTATCTCCCTGATACATCGGCATATTTTTATACAGAATACATATTTGCGATCCTTATTTATTTACATACAGAATGAGACCACACACGGTAATGCTGGGACCTGTAGTTCTTCTACCACCCATAGGTGAGCTACAGAATCACATCCTCTGGTCATATTTGATACCCAATTAACCACAATACTCTGTAGAGCCTGGATCTGGTGTCAGAAAGGGCATAAGTTGATTCATAAATGAAATATGAAAGTGGACTGGTTTTATGCCCAGAGCTAATTAAGGGCTATTAGCTCTCCTCAAACCAGACCTGGAAATTAATGACGTCACGCTCCAGCCAGGCTTGACAGCGAGCTGATCTTTATCTTATAGGACAGGATGAGCTGGGCCTGGTATAGCCTCTATGACCTTTTATAGCCGGCCTCACAGAGTAGTGGTAATAAAAGTGTCCATCTATATCATAGGTGACCCAGGCTTCAGGAAGATGAGAGTTCACAGTTTTTTTTACATATGCCAGAAGCATATAAGATGGCTACCCAGAGGAATTATGTATGTATGTATGCCGGCACAACCAGTGTTACTCTTTCTCGCTGGGTGAAGTGGATTCTTGGCCTGGCGGGCAGTGGTTTCTCAGCTTTAAACTTGCAATAGGAGCCTCCGTGTCTTGTTATAAAATTGCATGATTTTCCTATTTTATGACGTAAAGTCATGATTTTATTAAAGACACGGAGGCGCCCCTTATTCCCGCCCTTGGGTATTCAGTAATATCTAGGTGTGGTGTTAGTATGTATTACTTTGTATGTTTACTCATAGATATGCTAGATGACTATATTTCTTTTATCAACTGTACTTGTTGGCAACCAGTTTGTTCTTTATTTTTGATTGTCTTTCCACCCGCAGGTTGAGGCGTCTTTACGCTTGAGGATGTTCATCTGTGTTCCTGTTTGGGTTCAATACCAATGCTAGTCCATGGTCTCCTTCCGTTGAAGATGTTGCCTATCAAAAGTTTTCTCTTCGTTGCCGGGTCCATTCCGGAGTTTACAGTTGCAGTAGTGTTCAAACGGTTATGTGGTCGCACAAAGAAAGAGGAGGATCTCAGGGGGGTTGAGCCCATATATACTGGGATGTAGGGGTGGAGCTGGTTGCTATGGTTTCTTTGATTGTACTGTTCCTTCTTTGCTGCTATGGTGGACAGTAAAGAGAGTTGATGCAATACTCGCCTCCGTGTCTTTAATAAAATCATGACTTTACGTCATAAAATAGGAAAATCATGCAATTATATTTCAGCCAAGTGAAAACACTATTTATAATGTATGCCAGTCACATGATCAGTCATGTCACAGCTGTCACATCTTATTGCACTGCACCCTCTGACTGAGTGTAAAGATATACCTGTCATTTTAAGATGATTAAATGTGTAGTAACTTAGAGACAGATCATGTACATAGTAACCTGTATATAATACATAACAAAAGAGGATCTTACAAAGAAATTTAAGAATAGAGAAAAAACTGCTATAATACAATCCCCTATGTACAAGAATATAACTAGTATAATACTGCTCCTATGTATAAAAATATAACTACTATAATACTGCCTCCTATGTACAAGAATATAACTACTATAATACTGCTCCTATGTACAGGAATATAACTACTATAATACTGCTCCTATGTATAAGAATATAACTACTATAATACTGCTCCTATGTACAAGAATATAACTACTATAATACTACCTGCTATGTACAAGAATATAACTACTATAATACTGCGCCTATGTACAAGAATATAACTACTATAATACTGCCTACTATGTACAAGAATATAACTACTATAATACTGCTCCTATGTACAAGAATATAACTACTATAATACTGCTCCTATGTACAAGAATATAACTACTATAATACTGCTCCTATGTACAAGAATATAACTACTATAATACTGCCTCCTATGTACAAAAATATAACTACTATAATACTGCTCCTATGTACAAGAATATAACTACTATAATACTGCTCCTATGCACAAGAATATATCTACTATAATACTGCTCCTATGTACAAGAATATAACTACTATAATACTGCTCCTATGTATAAGAATATAACTACTATAATACTGCTCCTATGTACAAGAATATAACTACTATAATACTGCTCCTATGTACAAGAATATAACTACTATAATACTGCTCCTATGTACAAGACTATAACTACTATAATACTGCTCCTATGTACAAGAATATAACTACTATAATACTGCTCCTATGTACAATAATATAACTACTATAATACTGCTCCTATGTACAAGAATATAACTACTATCATACTGCTCCTATGTACAAGAATATAACTACTATAATACTGCTCCTCTGTACAAGAATATAACTACTATAATACTGCTCCTATGTACAAGAATATAACTACTATAATAGTGCTCCTATGTACAAGAACATAACTATTATAATACTGCTCCTATGTACAGGGATATAACTACTATAATACTACTTCTATGTACAAGAATATAACTACTATAATACTGCTCCTATGTACAGGAATATAACTACTATAATACTGCCTCCTATGTACAAGAATATAACTACTATAATACTGCCCCTATGTACAAGAATATAACTACTATAATACTGCCTCCTATGTACAAGAATATAACTACTATAATACTGCTCCTATGTACAAGAATATAACTACTATAATACTGCTCCTATGTACAAGAATATAACTACTATAATACTGCTCCTATGTACAAGAATATAACTACTATAATACTGCCTCCTATGTACAAGAATATAACTACTATAATACTGCCTCCTATGTACGAGAATATAACTACTATAATACTGCTCCTATGTACAAGAATATAACTACTATAATACTGCTCCTATGTACAAGAATATAACTACTATAATACTGCTCCTATGTACAAGAATATAACTACTATAATACTGCTCCTATGTACAAGAATATAAATACTATAATACTGCTCCTATGTACAAGAATATAACTACTATAATACTGCTCCTATGTACAATAATATAACTACTATAATACTGCTCCTATGTACAAGAATATAACTACTATAATACTGCTCCTATGTACAAGAATATAACTACTATAATACTGCTCCTATGTACAAGAATATAACTACTATAATACTGCTCCTATGTACAAGAATATAACTACTATAATACTGCTCCTATGTACAATAATATAACTACTATAATACTGCTCCTATGTACAAGAATATAACTACTATAATACTGCTCCTATGTACAAGAATATAACTACTATAATACTGCTCCTATGTACAAGAATATAACTACTATAATACTGCTCCTATGTACAAGAATATAACTACTATAATACTGCCTCCTATGTAGAAGAATATAACTACTATAATACTGCTCCTATGTACAAGAATATAACTACTATAATACTGCTCCTATGTACAAGAATATAACTACTATAATACTGCTCCTATGTACAAGAATATAACTACTATAATACTGCCTCCTATGTACAAGAATATAACTACTATAATACTGATCCTATGTACAAGAATATAACTACTATAATACTGCTCCTCTGTACAAGAATATAACTACTATAATACTGCTCCTCTGTACAAGAATATAACTACTATAATACTGCTCCTATGTACAAGAATATAACTACTATAATACTGCTCCTATGTACAAGAATATAACTACTAGGTCTGACTGCTGACCTGAGCAGACGCATGTAAGAGAAGCTCCTCTACATGCAATCCAGCAACCTGGTTTATATCGCACCATAACCCAATAAATTATGGGGAAAGTTGGCAAATACTTCCCTACAGATAAAACCGACTCTCCGAAACCGGTTAGAGGGTCCTCAGATATGGAGAAGTACCTGCAAAAGAAGACCTCCGGCGCGGTGTGTGAGGCGGCTAAAATGGCGCCGCGTGAACCAGACGAATGGTCACAAGAAACTGAAAGTGTCACCGGCGAGCTAGAAGATGGGCCACAGCCAGCAGGCAGAGCCCCTATCTCACAGAAATTCCTCCAACAAGCTCTCTCAGCGGCGATTGCCCCAGTACTTCACGATCTCCATGAAATTAAAACAGACATCAAACAAATAGGGCACCGAGTGGAGACGCTGGAGGGGAACCAAGCAGCCATAATTACTTTTGCCCGCGCTTTAGGAGATAACACAGCAGCTTGTATGGACTCACTAGATAATGCCTTCTCTCTTATTGAAGACCAAGAGAATCGCAGCAGACGGAAAAATATTCGGCTGCGCGGCCTCCCGGAACAGCTGCAGCATGAGGAGTTACCTGAAGCAGCGGCCGCCATCTTCACCAGCCTCCTGGGTTCAGAGAGCGCAGATGGCATTGAGATAGAGCGCATCCACCGGTCGCTCAGACCAAAACCAAGGGAAGGCGAAAACCCCAGAGATGTCATCTGCGGCCTGCTAAAGTATACAGATACGGCTGCTATACTGAGAGCGGCCAGAGAGAAGAAGAATCTCACCTATGAGGGCGCTACTATCCTGTTGTTCCAGGATCTGGCGCCAACGACGCTGAACAAAAGGAGAGCCCTCCGACCCCTGACGGAGCACCTGCGCCATATCAAGACCCCATACAAATGGTTATTCCCGTTTGGCCTCACGTTTGCGGTCGGGGGCAGAAGATGCACCATCCGGGTTCCAGGAGATCTAGCTGCAGCGTGGGAGCTACTTCAGACCGACCCGTTAGACGTCCCATCATGGCTGCCATCGTCAGAGTTCGGGATCCCACTGCCGGACCTGCCGGGGGTACAGAAGTGGACCAAAGCCTTACCAAAGAGGAAGATGGGCCCCAGAGCCAGGGACACATGATTCTCAAGCATAGAAGTGAGCCCTAGAGTCATACTAACTCGAGCAGTGAGTAATGAGCCTGGACTGTTACGAATATCTTTCCTCTGTTTTGCCAGCCCTGCAAATATTCATATGTTATATGTTTTATATGTTTTATATATTTGCGGTATTGTCAGGGTTATATGAGCTTAATCGGATATTCATGCTCATGCCATGCTCCGGTACTACAAGTCCCCATATTATTATGTTATTATTATGTTATTATGTTATCATGTAATTAACATATTTACATGTTCCTTATAATGGGTTTGATATCCAGATATTCAATTGTACTGCACCAGGTTAGCTGGATCTGCTGGTCTCCCATGTTAGGTACAAGACCGTCAGGTCCCCCCCACATGCTATACATCAGGGGTAAACTAGCGCAGTCCTGGTGTCAGCGCATTAACTGGGTGGACGGCATACTGACTGTATGCTCCTTGTTAGGAGTTGTCAGATGTACCCACTCTAAGTTCTGTTATGTGGCCATGTTCCTAAGTTCTGTAAGGAATAATGGCTGGGTTCAGTTAGTTGGTTCCAAATCTCTTATGCACATCATATCTGGCTACGGTGGGAGGGTCTCATACATGCAAAGATGTCACTGATTAAATGTACATCCTTTAACGTAAGGGGGTTCAACACTCCGCAAAAAAGGTCACAAGTTATTCGCCTGCTGAGGAAATACCGCACAGACATATGCTTTTTTCAAGAGCTACACCTTAAAACCACGAAGGTCCCCACGCTCCAGAAGGGATATTTTAATAATTGGTTCATCAGCACCTTTGACAAAGCCAAAAGGGGAGTGGGCATTGCCATAGCAAAACGCATACCTTTTAAGATGTCAGCCACCCAGACAGATGCCGAAGGCAGGTTCATCTTTGTAAAGGGAGTAATAGGCACCCAACCTGTAACTCTGGCGAGCCTGTATAGTCCCAACAGAGGTCAGAAAGCATGGATCTCTCAGACCTTGCAGGTGCTCAAGGCTTTTGCTGAGGGGATCTGTATTGTAGGTGGAGACCTCAACGTGGCTCTGAATCCCAGTATGGACACCTCGGACGGATCCACTCAGCAAACACAGAGGACCTTGGGCTGTATCAATGCTCACATTGCTGATGCTAACTTAACTGACGCCTGGCGTTTGACGCATCCCACAGACAGGGACTACACCTTTTTTTCTGCTTCACACAACGTGTACAAAAGGTTGGATTATCTTCTGATATCAAACTCCTGTATTGACATGGTAGAACAGACAGTGATCGACCCTATCACAATCTCAGACCATGCCCCTGTTTCATTAGTTATGCATATTTCCAGCTTACCCCCCCAGTGTAAGCAATGGAGACTTAATGAAACTTTATTGGACAGGAGAGAGGCGGTAGAGGCGTTGTCAAAGAAATTGGCATGGTATTTTGAGGAAAATTTAACCCCGGAGGTTCCCCAGTCTACGGTGTGGGAAGCACATAAATCTGTCATAAGAGGAGAATTTATTGCCCTGGGTTGCAAAATCAAAAGGGAGAGACAGCAAACACTACATTCCTTACTCAAACAAATTGCAGATCTTGAAGCAACCCATAAGAGGTCCAAAGCCTTGAAAATCCAACAGGAACTCCTCCTCATGAGGGTGAAACTGAAGGACCATTTAAATATATGCCACGCCAAAGCATATCAGTATGCACAGTTTCGGTTTTTCTCTCATGGGGACAGAGGTTCGAAATTGATGTCATCACTCATAAAACAACGGAAGGACACTATGTTCATCCCCAGTATAAAATCCTCAGATGGCAAATTACTGCATAGAACTGCGGACATAGCAGCGGAATTTAAAACTTTTTATCAGGGCCTCTATGGGCTGGATAAGGGCTCCAATAATCCAGATCCAACTGTAAACAATGTGATAGATGACTTCCTGACTCATTTAAAATTACCCCATCTTAGTAGCGCAGAGGGGTCCACACTGATTGCCCCAGTGACGGAGGAAGAAGTAGGGAAAGTGCTGAGGTCAATGCCCATGGGAAAATGCCCAGGACCGGACGGATTTCCGGTAGGTTATTACAAGAAATTTGCTAACATCTTATGTCCACAACTCACGAGTTGGTGTAACTCTCTCCTTACAGGCGGGCATCTCCCTACCCAATCGCTAGAAGCTACCGTGACTATTCTGCCCAAACCTGGAAAAGACCACACGCTCTGCGGGAGTTACAGGCCCATATCTCTTTTGAACGTTGACATAAAGGTTTGGGCCAAAATTTTGGCCACTCGCCTTAGTTCCTTTCTTCCTAAATTGATCCACCCTGACCAAGCTGGTTTTGTACCAGGAAGAGAGGGGAACCATAACTCCTGCAGAGTCGTCACGGCAATCCAATGGGCAAAGAAGCATGGTACCCCCCTGACCTTTTTAAGTGTAGATGCGGAGAAGGCCTTCGACCGGGTAAAATGGAGCTTCATGGAAAAGACCTTGCAGAGGTTCGGTATACCTGAACAATTCCAAAAAGCTATCATGACCCTCTACACCAACCCAAGTGCTAAAATTAGAGTAAATGGCACCCTATCACCCTCCTTTCCCATCTTTAATGGCACCCGGCAAGGATGCCCATTATCTCCTGCCCTATACATTTTAGTGATGGAGACCCTTCTCCAGGCCATTAGAGACCACCCTGGCATAAGAGGGGTTAGGGCCAAGAAAGATACAATTGAATTCATCAACGTTGCCTACGCTGATGACCTCTTGGTAATGGTGTCCAACCCGGTCGAGGCCTTCCCGCATCTCCTTTCTCTATTCAAGCTATTTGGCACAGTCTCTAATTATAAGGTAAATTATAACAAGTCGGAGGTTATGAACATTACAGCCCCACCAAACAATGTGTCTTCCCTTAAAGTTACAACACCTTTTAGTTGGCAGACTTCCCACATCACATACCTGGGAATTAATATCCCGTCTAAATTGGAAAACATTTTTAAGCTGAATTATACCCCCCTATTAGCTGACATACAACGCTTACTAAGTTCTCTTCGCATCCCATACACTTCATGGATGGGGAGGAAGAACCTGTTGAAGGCCTTTGTGCTTCCCAAAATACTCTATGTCATGCAGATGCTGCCGGTCTTCCTCCCCTCCTCCTTTTTTACACAGATCCGGAGATTATTTTCTACTTACCTGTGGGGGGGGAGGGGAGCTAGGATAGCATATAATAGACTGATTCTGAGGAAAACTCAGGGTGGATTTGCGCTACCAGATGTACAGTTATATTACAGGGCTATCCACCTTAGGCGCTGGATGCAACTACATATTCCTAACTGCGCAACGTTAGGTACTGCTTTAGAGACACTACAACTCTCTCAACCTCAGAGAGCAGCATTGTGGGGTCTGACTTCCACATCACTCCACAGCCATGTACTTCTTAAAGGCACAAGTATGGTAATCAAACAACTCAATAAAGACCGCAGCTTGTTAGGAACACCCTCACTAACTATGCCAGCGGATCTAGCCCCTTTTGCAGTAAGACCTGCTCTAGTACATACCTCACCAGCGTGGAATTCCCTGAGTGAGTTTACCACCAAAGAGTATCTAGATGCTGCTCTAGGCAGGCTACCAGCTGATCATCCCCTTCACAAGGTCATGCAGTCCTGTAATTTTCTGGGCTTAGCGGATTTTAAGGCAGTCAGTAAGGTCCTAATAGATAAACAGAGCCATAAACAAGATCAGACGTGGTTCGAAAAAATTCTGTCCTCCAGCTCACCTCATAGTAGGCTGATATCTCTATTTTACCTCGGCTTAAATGCACCCCAAGCTAGGGACGCTCCTCTGTTTCTGAAAACTTGGGAGTCAGAATTAAACAGGTCTTTCACTGAGACGGAGGTTCTAAGGTTATATGCACATTCGCATGGCTTTTCCAGGTGCGTTAAAATACAAGAGCACTCTTTTAAAGTACTCACCCAATGGTATATGACACCGAGACAGCTGTTCCTCAGGGGTCTTAGCCCCAGTGACCAGTGCTGGAGATGTAAAGATGGAGAGGGAACATTATCACACATTTTTTGGTCCTGCCCGCTGATTCAACCTTTTTGGGAGAAAGTTTCTAGAGCCATTAACTCAATTACAAACAAGTTGATACCCTTGTCTCCTGAGTTGGTTCTCCTATGGTTACCTACCAAGGCTCTTTCCCCCTCTAAGAATAGCTTAGCCACGCAACTGATCCAAGCGGCAAGATTGATAATTCCTCAGAGGTGGCTAAGTGCAGAACCCCCCACTCTTTCTCAATGGATGAATAGGGTGGATCTCATACAACGCCTAGAGGAACTAGCTAGTTGGGAGAATAGAACACATGAGAAACATGCTAAAATGTGGAACCCCTGGTTGCGTTATCGTCAGTCACACACGGCAGTGGCTTAATAAAGGTCACTTGACCCTTCCATTCCGTACTACCTCACTTTACCTCCATCATCAGGCTAGTTTACACTTTCTAAAGACGTGCTTAGAGATTTACTTCATGGTTATATATGTTTAGTGAGGCCGTTGCCTTGCTGTTCACCAACAAGATAAAATGTCCCCATAACCAAGTGACCGATGCATGTATTCAGTCATATAAGATCAAGAGATGTCTTCATAATGTTTCACGAGGGCCTAATATGCGATGTTTTGTCATACTTTACTTGCTCCACATTATGACTTCGATCTGTCTATTTGCACTATTCTTACTGTCTAGATATATGTGTGGGATGTGCCTATCCACCCTGGCTATGCAATGTATATTTTACATGTCTTGACACTATAATGTAAGGTCTCTTGTGTAATTTACCTACTTCTTTTTAATAAAAAGAAAATTGTCAAGAATATAACTACTATAATACTGCCTCCTATGTACAAGAATATAACTACTATAATACTGCTCCTATGTACAAGAATATAACTACTATAATACTGCTCCTATGTACAAGAATATAACTACTATAATACTGCTCCTCTGTACAAGAATATAACTACTATAATACTGCTCCTATGTACAAGAATATAACTACTATAATACTGCTCCTATGTACAAGAATATAACTACTATAATACTGCTCCTATGTACAAGAATATAACTACTATAATACTGCCTCCTATGTACAAGAATATAACTACTATAATACTGCCTCCTATGTACGAGAATATAACTACTATAATACTGCTCCTATGTACAAGAATATAACTACTATAATACTGCTCCTATGTACAAGAATATAACTACTATAATACTGCTCCTATGTACAAGAATATAACTACTATAATACTGCTCCTATGTACAAGAATATAACTACTATAATACTGCTCCTATGTACAAGAATATAACTACTATAATACTGCTCCTATGTACAATAATATAACTACTATAATACTGCTCCTATGTACAAGAATATAACTACTATAATACTGCTCCTATGTACAAGAATATAACTACTATAATACTGCTCCTATGTACAAGAATATAACTACTATAATACTGCTCCTATGTACAAGAATATAACTACTATAATACTGATCCTATGTACAATAATATAACTACTATAATACTGCTCCTATGTACAAGAATATAACTACTATAATACTGCTCCTATGTACAAGAATATAACTACTATAATACTGCTCCTATGTACAAGAATATAACTACTATAATACTGCTCCTATGTACAAGAATATAACTACTATAATACTGCCTCCTATGTAGAAGAATATAACTACTATAATACTGCTCCTATATACAAGAATATAACTACTATAATACTGCTCCTATGTACAAGAATATAACTACTATAATACTGCTCCTATGTACAAGAATATAACTACTATAATACTGCCTCCTATGTACAAGAATATAACTACTATAATACTGCCCCTATGTACAAGAATATAACTACTATAATACTGCTCCTCTGTACAAGAATATAACTACTATAATACTGCTCCTATGTACAAGAATATAACTACTATAATACTGCTCCTATGTACAAGAATATAACTACTATAATACTGCTCCTATGTACAAGAATATAACTACTATAATACTGCTCCTCTGTACAAGAATATAACTACTATAATACTGATCCTATGTACAAGAATATAACTACTATAATACTGCTCCTCTGTACAAGAATATAACTACTATAATACTGCTCCTCTGTACAAGAATATAACTACTATAATACTGCTCCTATGTACAAGAATATAACTACTATAATACTGCTCCTATGTACAAGAATATAACTACTATAATACTGCCTCCTATGTACAAGAATATAACTACTATAATACTGCTCCTATGTACAAGAATATAACTACTATAATACTGCTCCTATGTACAAGAATATAACTACTATAATACTGCTCCTCTGTACAAGAATATAACTACTATAATACTGCTCCTCTGTACAAGAATATAACTACTATAATACTGCTCCTATGTACAAGGATATAACTACTATAATACTGCTCCTCTGTACAAGAATATAACTACTATAGGCGGAGCCTGACCTTGGAGCTGAATGGCTGTGTGTTCCTGAGCTCCTCTCCCTGGCAGCTATTATAACCCCTTTTACTGGCTACTTACATTGTGCAAATGGGGAAACCAGGTAAAGATCGTCACCCTGAGACACCAGAGCCGACAGGGGCTCGCTCCAGACAGCCTGAGATGGATAAATATCTCAAGAAACAATCCAGGACCCCTGCTGCTGAAGTGTCCAAGATGGCGCGGCAGCTCTCTGATGCAGAAGAAGGTTCAGAGGCAGGAAGTGCCTCCGATGTAGCAGATCGCAGACCTATGCGAAAAAGCTCCTCACTTTCCAAAGCAGTCCTCAGGGATATCCTGGAGTCTGCACTTGCACCTCTGAAGAAGGATTTGGAGGAAATAAAAGGAGACCTGCGACACATTGGTAATCGAGTGGAGTTCCTGGAGCTCGCACAGGAAGCCATCCTGGTGCATGAGGGTAAGACGAGCGCGGCCCTGCAAACTCACAGAGACTTGCTAAATGATGCGCTATTACGCATTGAAGACCAAGAAAATCGGAGCCGGCGGCGAAATATTCGCATCCGCAGTCTACCCGAAAATATCGCGATTAATGCGCTTAATTCGGCAGCATGCTAAATTTTCTCCTCCCTGCTAGGTGCTGAAAGAACAGCTCCGATTGTAATTGAGCGCATTCACAGGGCTTTGAGGCCCAAGCCTAAACCTGGTGAACCGCCGAGGGATGTAGTATGTGGCATCCTCAGCTACGTGGATACTGCGGCACTGCTTAGGGCGGGAAGAGAGGCGGATCGCATCATGTATGGTGAGACCCCCATCCTATTCTTTCAAGATCTGGCCCCCTCCACCTTAGCCAAGAGGCGCATCATAAGGCCACTCCTGGAGGCCCTTAAAGCCACAGCCACGCCATTCCGGTGGCTCTATCCCTTCGGCTTGGCCATCTTGAAAAATGGAAGGCAGTACACGGTGCGGACCCCGGGAGACCTTAAAGCTATATGGGGCCCTCTTGGGATTGCACCCATCGCAGTTCCCTCTTGGATGCCAGCTGATCAAGGGGACCCCTTGCCTCTCCCCCCGGGTGTGGATTCGTGGCAGCAAGTCTCGCCATCCAGACCAGAGAAGCAAGGGAAAGGCCGTTCTCAAGTCGCTGTCACATGACTCTGCTCTGTGAGAAGCTGAAGTCTCTTATGGTTACTCACTATTGAGTCCATTGTCCTGGGACATTTTTGAGTTTCAGGCTGAAGGATCTTTGTTTGCTCTGCTCGAGCTGTTTATTGCCTGTTTGTTACCTATTTGTGGCCTTGATCAGGGTCTTAGCCCATTGCCCCGTTTCCATGGGCTTTGGGATTTGCCCCTTTTTATCGCTACCTTTCCTGCACAAGATACAGGTTGTGATGTGATGCAATGTTAGCACTGATAACTTTGCTGGGGTTATATGTTTGCCTTTATGTCGGTAATGTTACTGATTAATTCCTCTCCCCCACACCCCTCCTTAAACTCCCTAGTGGCCCCACAGGAGCCCCCCTCTGATAGATCCCGGCTGTCCGCCGCTATGAAAAAGGATCTCCATCATATCAGATGCTGGGTGGGACCACGAGCTCCCCGTCCATGGGGAGACATGCCTTGTTACATGTATAGTGTCTATGTCTTATCTGTTATGTCTTTTATTTTTCCTTTGACTTTCCCTTTAATCTCCTTCCCCTCCTCCTCCTCCTTCTCATTACTCCGTCCGTTGCTTTCCAGACTAGATGTCCTTCTGCTCTGGGCCGACTGGCCTCCTCTGTCTTTACTATGCCCTCTATTGTAGTTGCCTCATTGAATGCCAGGGGTCTGAACGAGCCATGTAAGCGGTCTCAGGTGCTCTCATTGTTACAGAAAGATTATGTTTCGATTGCATTTCTTCAAGAAACTCATTTTAAGATGGGAAAACCTCCGAAACTATCCCCAAAAGTATTCTCACAATGGTTTCACAGCTCATATGCCTCAGCTTGAAGGGGTGTCAGCGTGGCCATCCACAAGCGTCTGCCCTTTAAACACTCCGCTGTACTTGCAGATACAGACGGTCGCTTCTTGTTCGTGAAAGGGCACATCGCTGACACACCTGTCACCCTGGCTAACATTTATGCCCCTAATAGGGGTCAGATCCCCTGGCTCGTTCGGACTCTTGCTCAATTATCAGCTTTTAGTGAGGGTATGCTTATACTAGGAGGTGACTTTAATGTGACCCTGGAGCCTGACCTTGACTCGTCCTCCAAGAGATCTGAGTTATCCCACAAACTTCTACGCCGTCTGAAGACTGCGCTGAAGAAACTGCGGGTTATAGATGTTTGGCGCATTATGCATCCCTCTAGTCGGGATTATACGTTTTATTCCAATGCAAAAAAGTCCTTCCATAGGCTGGATTATATATTTCTATCCTCCCCCCATATTCCTCAGGTGGTAGATACGAGGATTGGTAACATCACACTGTCTGACAACGCTCCAGTATTTCTCCGGGTGTCTATGACCGCTCTTCCTAAAAGGGAAAGAATATGGCGTCTTAATGACACCTTAATCTCTGACCCTGCTAATGCAACTAAAATCTCCCAGATTATGTCTGAATTCTTCTGTCTTAATACGGCGAGCGACCCTCCTCCCTCTCCCTCCATTCTGTGGGAAACCCATAAAGCAGTAGTTAGAGGAGAACTAATAGCCCTGGGCTCGCATGTTAAAAGACTGCGCTCCAAGGCTGTTGATGACCTGTTGTCCCGCATAGCAAGTCTAGAATTGACTCATAAGCAAACCCAGGCTCAGGCTGTGGCTGCTGAATTGGTGGAGGCCAGGACGGAACTGAAAAACCTGTTTAATGCCAAATCTGCGAATATATATATTCCGCTCCAAGTTTAAAGCTTATGCCCATGGGAACAAGGGGAATAAACTGATGTCTGCCATGGCTAAGCAACGCCACGTGGATTCATTTATCCCTGCAATTCTGGACGCAAAAGGTAATAAGCATAAATCGACCCATGACATAGCAAAATCTTTCAGCGCATTTTATGCTGATCTTTATAACCTTCCCACCCCAGGCCGTCCTGGTTCCACTTCGGTTGAGCAGGCCACAGATGAGTTCCTATCAACTCTACAGCTCCCCTCCATTAGCCCCCTCCAAGCCTCTCAGCTAGTCGCCCCTGTGTCAAGAGAAGAGATTGACAAGGTCCTATCCTCCATACCATCAGGTAAGAGTCCAGGTCCAGATGGACTTCCCATATCATATTATAAGGCCTTCAGGGACATTTTGACCCCTCATTTTCAGACACTATGTAACTTCCTTCTGTCTGGAGGATCTCTGCCCCCTCAGACATTAGAAGCTCACATAACTATAATCCACAAAGAAAACAAAGATCCCCTCCAATGTGGCAGTTATCGCCCTATCTCTCTGCTAAATGCGGATGTCAAGTGGTGGGCCAAAATATTAGCGCAGCGTATTCAGCTGATCCTGCCGGATCTTGTGGACAGTGAGCAAGTGGGATTTGTGCGTGGCAAACAGGGCTGTGAGAACACGATACGCCTGCTTCATCTTATGGAGTGGGCTAGAAGCTCATCCACGCCTTTGGCCTTGTTGAGCACGGACGCAGAGAAGGCCTTCGACAGGGTCGGTTGGCATTATATGTCGCGGGCCCTGTCGAGGTTTGGTTTCCCAGACTCGTTCATATCCGCGATCTTCACTTTGTACTCGGCCTCGTCTGCCAAACTCAAAATAAACGGTACGCTTTCTCCCTCCTTCGCCATCTCTAACGGGACGAGGCAGGGTTGCCCCCTCTCTCCATCTTTATTTGTCTTAGTTATGGAGACTTTGCTCTGTAAGATCCGGCAGGATCCTGCTGTTAGGGGCCTTTCCATCAATTCTTAGACCCACTTGACAGCCGCATTTGCTGATGACCTATTAATAATGACGTCTAATCCCGAAACTTCTTTCCCTAGGCTCTTGTTCCTTTTTGAGGAATTTGGTTTTGTTTCAAACTTCAAAATCAACTATAGTAAGTCCATGGCCCTCAATGTCACCTGCCCTGACTCGGTGAAAGAGGCCCTTCAGAAAATTACCCCCTTTCAATGGGCTACAAAAGATATAGTATTTTTAGGAGTACATGTCCCTGCTCAAGCAAAGGACTTGTTTGCTCTTAATTATGCCCCCTTACTCTCATCGGTTAGGAAACACTTACAATCTATCAAACTCCCATTTATCTCCTGGTGTGGAAGGAGGAGCTACCTCAAGACATTTATAGCCCCTAAATTTTTGTACCTACTACAAGTTTTGCCTATTTGGCTGCCGCACTCATTTTTTGTCGACACTCGGTGAGTTTTCTCACTCTTTTTGAGGGGCAACAAACCTGCCAGAATTGCTTATTCTGTGCTGACCAGAGAGAAAAGGTATGGCGGCTTTGGTCTGCCTGACATGCGCTCCTACTATGCGGCTTATCAACTATTCCGAGGTCTGTCTCTTCTTAATAACTCCTATGATGCGCCATATGTGCGTCTAGAGCGCTCTCTGCTTACCACTAAAATGAGACGGATACTCTGGGGTCTATCCCCTTGTTCACCTGGTAGCTCCTCCTTCTAGCCCCTATGGAAGAGCCTATTGGTAGAATGGGCCAGGCAATACAAAGCCAAAGTGCTTACATTTCCTATCCCAGGCACACCACTCTCCTCCTTACAGTTCCACGTTCACCAGGAAGCTAAGACGCCTTCAGGCATCTGGCCTCTCCTGGCTGAAATTCCCATTAGTGAGATCCAGACTCCAGATGGGACCCTAGATTGGACTCCAGTCTTGAATGACCTCAAAATTAAAAATGCCCACTTTCTTCAGGTGTTCGCCCTGCAGAAAGATATTAAATTAATTAATCTTCCACCTTCAACTACCACTAGCTCTCCTTCTTGGTTAGAAAAACGGATTTCAGACACATGTAAGATTCCTAAACCGCTGTCTACCATATATAAAGAATTGCTCTCATCCTCCCCTCCCGACCTACACTTCCTCAATTCTTGGGAAAGGGAGCTCTCTATTTGGCTCTCAGATCCGGAAAGGGCTTTTATCCTCTCACACTCCCATGGCTTTAGTCGCTGTATTAGAATACAAGAGAATTCATATAAGCTACTTACCAGATGGTACAAATCCCCGGAATCTCTACACAAGCTCAACGCAGACATCTTAAGTGAGTGTTGGAGGTGTGGGAAGGATATAGGTCCCTATCACACATTTGGTGGTATTGTGAGAGGATCAAAGCGTTCTGGTTAGACATAGAAGCATTGATCAATGAGGTTTGTGCTACGCAGGTCAAATTAGATCCCAAACTGATCTTACTTTGGTGCCCCAATGACTCGCTGTCCCCCTGTAGATCTGATCTTCCCACTATGCTCATCACGGCGGCGAGATTGTTGATACCGCTGCTTTGGAAGAATGCTGAACCTTCTACTGTAATGATGTGGAGAGACAAGGTGGATCAGATCTATAGATTTGAAGAGCTGGCCCATTGAGAATCCTTTACCAGCCTTCGATTTCTTAAAATCTGGTCGCCATGGAAAAACTTTAGAAAGTTTACTTGACAGAGTTAGATATCTCTTGATCCCCCCCAACCACCCCCCCTTATCATTCCTTTCCTTTCCCGTTGTTCCTTACTGTTATTATTTTGCCATTAATGGTTTTATTTTAGTGTTGAATCTATTTTTATTCCATTAATGGTTTTATTTTAGACACCATGTACAGCTTTGATTTGCATTATTTGTCACTTCACTTCCATGAAATGCTTGTCATTCTGCCTTTCATCAAAGTATGATGGTATGTGATTGTATGGTGTACTTTATTCTTTTAATAAAAAGAAATTTGGTTAAGAATATAACTGCTATGATACTGCCCCTGTAACGGGGTTCCGAAGGTGCACTCGGTCCCCCATTGCCCGCAGAACTGTTGCTTAGCTTTGGGAATGAGGATCTGTGTTTGACCTCATTCCCAGGGCGGCTTTACTGCTGGGTGGCTCCCTGCTCCTAAGTCTGCCTTGAGCGCCGAGCTGATCACTCGGTGCTCAACTGGTTGGTCTGTTGGTCATGTGACGTTGGCCACGTCACATGACCCTCACTCCCCACTATAAATACAGGCAGCCTGCTAGCCACAGGTTGCCTGTTAATTTCTAGGTTCCTGGCTATTTGTTGGACTTCTGAATACTCACCTGATTCCGTTCCCTGACGATCCTTTGCCTGCTTCTCCTGTACTGCGCATCCGTCCTGGTATTGTGACCTCGGCTCCCACCTGACTACTCTCTTAGGACTCCTCTTGTACTTCTCTACTCTCCTGGTATTTGACCCCGCCTTCTCCTGACCATTCTTTGCTTAACCCTTTGTACTGTGTAGCTCTCTTGGTTCTGACCCGGTCCGTTCATGTTCCGTATTTTGTCTTGTCTGTCTTCCCTGCACGTATCCTAAGTTAGGGACTGTCGTCCAGTTGTCCCCTGTCATCAGGACTTGTGAGGCAAGTAGGCAGGGCCAGGGGTGAGGGTGGAGCGCAGTGGTCACTATCCTTCCCCCTGTGTGTGTGTGTGGACGTGACCGTTACAGCCCCTATGTACAAGAATATAACTACTATAATACTGATCCAATGTACAAGAATATAACTGCTATAATACTGATCCAATGTACAAGAATATAACTACTATAATACTGCTCATATGTACAAGAATAAAACTACTATAATACTGCTCCTATGTACAAGAATATAACTACTATAATACTTCCTCCTATGTACAAGAATATAGCTACTATAATACTGCTACTATGTACAAGAATATAACTACTATAATACTGCTCATATGTACAAGAATATAACTACTATAATACTGCCTCCTATGTACAAGAATATAACTACTATAATACTGCTCCTATGTACAAGAATATAACTACTATAATACTGCTCCTATGTACAAGAATATAACTACTATAATACTGCTCCTATGTACAAGAATATAACTACTATAATACTGCTCCTATGTACAAGAATATAACTACTATAATACTGCTCCTATGTACAAGAATATAACTACTATAATACTGCCTCCTATGTACAAGAATATAACTACTATAATACTGCTCCTATGTACAAGAATGTAACTACTATAATACTTCCTCATATGTACAAGAATAGAGCTACTATAATACTGCTCCTATGTACAAGAATATAACTACTATAATACTGCTCCTATGTACAAGAATATAACTACTATAATACTGTTCTAATGTACAAAAATATAACTACTATAATACTGCTCATATGTACAAGAATATAACTACTATAATACTGCCTCCTATGTACAAGAATATAACTGCTATAATACTGCCTCCTATGTACAAGAATTTAACTACTATAATACTGCTCCTATGTACAAGAATATAACTACTATAATACTGCTCATATGTACAAGAATATAACTACTATAATACTGCTCCTATGTACAAGAATATAACTACTATAATACTGCTCCTATGTACAAGAATATAACTACTATAATACTGCCTCCTATGTACAAGAATATAACTACTATAATACTGCTCCTATGTACAAGAATGTAACTACTATAATACTGCTCTAATGTACAAGAATATAACTACTATAATACTGCCTCCTATGTACTAGAATATAACTACTATAATACTGCTCCTATGTACAAGAATATAACTACTACAATACTTCCTCCTATGTACAAGAATATAGCTACTATAATACTGCCCCCTATGTACAAGAATATAACTACTATAATACTGCTCCTATGTACAAGAATATAACTACTATAATACTGCTCCTATGTACAAGAATATAACTACTATAATACTGCCTCCTATGTACAAGAATATAACTACTATAATACTGCTCCTATGTACAAGAATGTAACTACTATAATACTGCTCTAATGTACAAGAATATAACTACTATAATACTGCCTCCTATGTACTAGAATATAACTACTATAATACTGCTCCTATGTACAAGAATATAACTACTACAATACTTCCTCCTATGTACAAGAATATAGCTACTATAATACTGCCCCCTATGTACAAGAATATAACTACTATAATACTGCTCCTATGTACAAGAATATAACTACTATAATACTGCTCCTATGTACAAGAATATAACTACTATAATACTTCCTCCTATGTACAAGAATATAGCTACTATAATACTGCTCCTATGTACAAGAATATAACTACTATAATATTGCTCCTATGTACAAGAATATAACTACTATAATACTGCCTCCTATGTACAAGAATATAACTACTATAATACTGCTCCTATGTACAAGAATATATCTACTATAATACTGCTCCTATGTACAAGAATATAACTACTATAATACTTCTCCTATGTACAAGAATATAACTACTATAATACTTCTACTATGTACAAGAATATAACTACTATAATACTGCTCATATGTACAAGAATATAACTACTATAATACTGCCTCCTATGTACAAGAATATAACTACTATAATACTGCTCCTATGTACAAGAATATAACTACTATAATACTGCTCCTATGTACAAGAATATAACTCTTATAATACTGCTCCTATGTACAAGAATATAACTACTATAATACTGCCTCCTATGTACAAGAATATAACTACTATAATACTGCTCCTATGTACAAGAATGTAACTACTATAATACTTCCTCATATGTACAAGAATAGAGCTACTATAATACTGCTCCTATGTACAAGAATATAACTACTATAATACTGCTCCTATGTACAAGAATATAACTACTATAATACTGTTCTAATGTACAAAAATATAACTACTATAATACTGCTCATATGTACAAGAATATAACTACTATAATACTGCCTCCTATGTACAAGAATATACTTGCTATAATACTGCCTCCTATGTACAAGAATTTAACTACTATAATACTGCTCCTATGTACAAGAATATAACTACTATAATACTGCTCATATGTACAAGAATATAACTACTATAATACTGCTCCTATGTACAAGAATATAACTACTATAATACTGCTCCTATGTACAAGAATATAACTACTATAATACTGCCTCCTATGTACAAGAATATAACTACTAAAATACTGCTCCTATGTACAAGAATGTAACTACTATAATACTGCTCTAATGTACAAGAATATAACTACTATAATACTACCTCCTATGTACAAGAATATAGCTACTACAATACTTCCTCCTATGTACAAGAATATAGCTACTATAATACTGCCCCCTATGTACAAGAATATAACTACTATAATACTGCTCCTATGTACAAGAATATAACTACTATAATACTGCTCCTATGTACAAGAATATAACTACTATAATATTTCCTCCTATGTACAAGAATATAGCTACTATAATACTGCTCCTATGTACAAGAATATAACTACTATAATGTTGCTCCTATGTACAAGAATATAACTACCATAATACTGCTCCTATGTACAAGAATATATCTACTATAATACTGCTCCTATGTACAAGAATATAACTACTATAATACTTCTCCTATGTACAAGAATATAACTACTATAATACTTCTTCTATGTACAAGAATATAACTACTATAATACTGCCTCCTATGTACAAGAATATAACTACTATAATACTGCTCCTATGTACAAGAATATAACTACTATAATACTGCCCCCTATGTACAAGAATATAACTACTATAATACTGCTCCTATGTACAAGAATATAACTACTATAATACTGCTCCTATGTACAAGAATATAACTACTATAATACTGCTCCTATGTACAAGAATATAACTACTATAATACTGCCTCCTATGTACAAGAATATAACTACTATAACCCTGGGAGGGGAAGCTCCCCCAGGGCCGGTGCAAGGATTTTTGTCAACACAAGCGAATCTACATTTTGGCGCCCCCCCATCATTTATCATTTCTGCCTCTCATGATTCATGTCCATTTCTTGCCCCCACCATGTGCTACTATAATAGTGCCATCCTCTCCCCCTGCCCCCTAATGTGCCAGTATCAAGTGCCTCTCTCCTCCCCCCTCCATGTGCCAGTATCATGGCGCCAATAGCCCCCCCTTTCCCCCGGTAGTAAAGTAACAGTCCGGTATTTAAAAAAACAACAACAAACTTTTATACTTACACCTTTATGTCAGCAATGCAGGCCTCTTCCGGCCTGTGTTCCCACCAGCCTCTAGTGTTAAAGATTTGGTGCTCATATTCTTATTTAGCCTGTCTTTCAGAAAAGTTTCTCCTGGGATTCCAACTCACGACCGTTCACATCAGAGGCAAGGCATTTACCCACACAGCTATGAGAGCTGTATAGCCAGTTACTTAAAAAAATAAAAATACACCAGGGTCTCGTAGCTCACATCCTGTCAGCTGCGTGCCGCTCAGACTGAAACAGTGAGGGCCGGGCTGTGGGGCAAGTGTAAGTTAGCAAGTTAATGCTTTGCCGCCCCCCCTTCTCTGCGCCCTTGGACTGCCTTATGATAGAGCCGGCCCTGAGCTCCCCAAGCAAGGCCCAGGCTTCTAGGCCAAATCTGGGAACCAATACCCAGACAACTCAGTCAGGGGTTGTAAATCCCAAAACTTCTATAATTAGAAAGTATGTCAGCAGTACCAGTACCAGTGTAAGAATAGAAGAAGCAAGTAAGTGCCTGGTGAAACCACCTGCCAGTGTGAATGAAGGGTCAAGGAGCAAGACCAAACTGTTGGAGAGTCCAGAAGGAAGAACCATGCAGAGTGTGCAGGAGGTGAGACAATCTCCATTACCGGCCTCAGGTGGACAATCCACCTCCACCCCGGGGAGGCAGAGGAGGACATCTCTGGAAAAGAAAACCATCCAGGAGAATCTGCAGCACCGTGTGGTGATAGAATCTGAGCGCAGAAGGTGTGGGGGCGTACAAGCTGTGAAGGAGATCGAAGGCAGTAATGGAGAAAGAAAGTTTTTATCGCATGGGTGCAATGCGTTTTGCACGTGCGTGATAAAAAACCCAGACCCGAACCCGGACTTCTTTACTGAAGGTCTGGTTTGGGTTAGGTGTTATGTAGATTTTATTATTTTCCCTTATAAAGGAAAATAATAGCATTCTTAATACAGAATGCTTACTAAAATGTTGCTTGAGGGGTTTAAAAGAAAAACAAAAAAACTCACCTCACCCTGTTGTTCACACAGCCGGCATCGTCTTCTTTCTTCTTCTTTTAGGAATTGCAAAAGGACCTTTGATGACGTAATCGCGCTCAGGTGACGTCAGTGCAGGTCCTGATAAATGACGATAGAAGGATCTTCTATCTTCATTCAGCAGGACCTGCACTGACGTCACCACGTGGTGAGCACGATTACGTCATCAAAGGTCCTTTTGAAGGTCCTGAAAGAAGAAGAAAGAAGACGATGCCGGCTGCGCGATCAAGTGGATGAGGTGAGTTAATATATATTTTTTTTAACCCCTCAAGCAAAATTTTATTACGCATTCTGTATTAAGAATTCTATTATTTTCCTTTATAACCATGTTATAAGTGAAAATAATACAGTAAATTGACTTTTATCAATTCACTAACATCGTCTCCTAGCAACTATGCGTGAAAATCGCATTGCATCCGCACTTGCTTCCGGATGCTATGCGATTTTCACGCAGCCCTATTCATTTCTATGGGGCCTGCGATGCGTGAAAAACGCTGAATATAGAACATGCTGCGATTTTCACGCAATGCACAAGTAAAGATTGAAAATCACCGCTCATCTGCACAGCCCCATTGAAGCGAATGGGTCTGGATTCAGTGCGGGTGCAATGCGTTGACCTCACTCATTGCACCTGCTCAGAATACTCGCCCGTGTGAAAGGGGCCTAAAGAAACATAAACTGTACCTGCAAAAACTGTTAAACTGTGGATACAAACTGAAGGCTGCAAACCCAGGGAAGCAGGCCTTACTGGACAAGAAGCTGGACTCACTGGCCAAGGAACTTCCTTACAGTGTGCAGGAGATTGACTCTGTCTTGGAGAAAATGGGACCAGTGGGAGAGACATACAGGAACCAGCAGAGGTTTGAGAAAAACAAGAACTCTGAGACCAAATCAACATCTAGGTCTGAAACCCTGCAGTCCCACGTAAGGCCCATATTACTGCCAGCAACTCTTCCTTTTGAGGAGAGAGAGTTGTACAAGAAAAGAACATCTGATCAACAACAGCCAAGTCCTGCATCACCCCCCGGTGAGGTCCTACAAGTCCCAGCAGTAAGTACTGCGCAAAATGAAAACTGTGGACTCTTACCTGATGACAGCAGTGAAGTGGCAGTGCAGATACCACAAGTCCCAGGAGGCAGTGCACTGCAGGAGGACTGTGGACTGACACCTGCAGGTAACAGTGTACCAGCACCTCAGGGTGTATATGAGCAGGACGCTCAGGACTGTGATGTGCAGGGGGTTAATACTGAGGACTGTAATGCCACTATGTCTGATGTTGCTGAAGTCTCTGTGTGTGATAATGTCTCAGCTGAGGAGTCATCTATGGCAGCTGGTAACATAGAGGACCCTGGTATGATGGTGGGGAGGGGGCAGTGCAGTCTCTGGCTGAGAAGTTCCCACCTTTAGTTACATCACAGGCAGCAGAGCCCCATAGTACGGGCGGTCAGCAGCCCACACATTGCCCCAACGTAGGACACTGGTACTTGTCAGACATCTGGGGATGCTTGGAGTCGGGGTTCTTCATCATTTTCCTCTAACATTAGATACACAGGCCAGGCCTTCAAGAGAAGGAACGTTGTCAGTTTTAGACATAAAGGGGCAAAAGAAGATCTACCTGACACAAGGTGTGCGGTCAGAGACATGTTGTGTACCCAGATGGGCTTCCTGCCAACCAACATCCTGGCAGTAATAAATCTTCCAGACAGACAGGGCTATGATATTAGCTTCAAGCTCATGTCTGATCTAGACCAGTTCTGGGCTTTCTGCACCCGGGTCAGAGAGAGGTGGAATAAGTTCAGCTTTATTCCCATCTCTAAGCCTGACACTGTAAATGTTACCATCATTTTCTGGAACAAGTCAGTCCCCCCTCAGGATATTATTTTCTGGCTCAGGAGGCATTGTGACCTTAAGTCAAACCTGACTAAGACCAGGGATGAGAATGGAATCTGGACCGGGGGGTGGAGGGTTCTGGTTACATTACACCAGCACCAGAACATCACCCATCACCTTCCTAATTCCTTCTTCATTGGTCGGGAGAAAGGTGTTTGTTTCTATGCTGGTCAGCCCAGGCTATGCTTTAAGTGTGGGAAATCGAGTCACGTGGCGAGTGTCTGCACCATGATGAAGTGCAGGGACATCGGCCATGTGAGCGCCACCTGTTAAAACATAAGGTGTAACCTGTGCGGTAAGATCGGTCACCCCCATAGAGACTGTCCTGAAGCATGGCATAACATCTGTAGAAATCTCCCTGATGAGGACTTGGTGGAAGTGGCAGATGTTCCAGATGAGGAGCAGGAAAAGGAGGCGCTATTGTCATGGTCATTGTACACAGCACCAGAGAACCCACACATGAGTGGTACTGTGCCGGATCACCCGCAGGCCGGGAACACCAAGGGGGACATGGAGGTTGTGGAGCAGCCTGTAGACCATCCAGTGTCTGTCTCTACCCCTGCCCCAGCACTGGGGAAAATAGAAGCATTAAAAAAGGAAAAAAGATAAGACCAGCCGCAGGCCCGAGGGTGCTGATGTAACAGTAGCAACCAACAGATACAGTGTGCTGTCCGAGTCAGATGGAGAGGCAGAAATAGAGAGAGAGCTTAAGCGTATGATGGCGGAATGTGATGACGACCCAGGAGGGGATCCTCCCACAAAAAGGAGACCACTTCATGCCAAGTCACAGTCTGTATGGGATATGGGATCTGGCAGTCAGCAAGACATCTCTGACTCTGATTTATGATGATGGGGGTTATATTTCTTCTTCTCCTGATGGCAGACGTCCATCTTAAAGTGGTCGCCAGTAATGTGAATAGTATTAGAGCTAGAAGTACCAGACATGCTGTCTATGAACACCTGAGATACCTGAAGGCCGATGTGTTTTTCTTGCAGGAGACAAGCTTAAACACCTTAGGTCTCATACGAGAGGCAGAGCGAGAATTGCAGTCTGGTCCGTCCTTTTGGTCGATGTCTGTGGAGCCTTATGCCTGGGTTATTATCTTGTTTAACACTCGTGATGTAATTGTACATAGACAGAGATGTCCCGAACTATTCGCCGGCGAACAGTTCCCGGCGAACATCGCTTGTTCGCGTTTGCCGCGGCGGGCGAACATATGCGATGTTCGGTCCGCTGCCTATACGTCATCATTGAGCAAACTTTGACCCTGTACCTCACAGTCAGCAGACACATTCCAACCAATCAGCAGACCCTCCCTCCCAGACCCTCCCACCTCCTATAAAAAAAAGCAAGGACGGCAGCTCTCTTAGATTCATTCTGAAGCTGCAGTGTTAGTGAGAGCAGGGAGAGTGCTGCTGCTGCTGCTGCTGAATTAATAGGGAAATCGTTAGCTAGGCCAGTGTTCTGTGTCCACTCCAGTCCTCAAAGACTCATCTGCTGTAAGGACAGCGTCCTGACAGCACCCCAAAAAGCCCTTTTTAGGGCTAGTACATCAGTCTGCTTTTTTATATATATATATATATATATATACCGTATTTTTCGCTTTATAAGACGCACTTTCCCCCCCCCAATAGTGGGGGAAAATGGCAGTGCGTCTTATAAAGCAAACACTGCCATGTTTACTTTGCTGACGCTGATACATCGCAAGCCGCAATGTATCAGAGGGGTGGGAGGAGGGGACGGAGGCTGGCAACACTCGCGGCGGGGCCCGATGCAGTCACTGTACTGTAATACATCGGACCCCGCTCACGGTAATTATCACATGTAAAGTCTATAATCTTCAAGCAGTGTCTCTGCTTTAAACTAGGGCAATCCTCTGTAGTGCAACTCACTATGAAAGCGGCAGGCAGAGCAGCAGCGTAACCTCGCGATTCTCACTCATTCATGGGAAGGAAGTGGGAGGAGCATTAATGAGTGAGAATCGCGAGGTTACGCTGCCGCTCTGCCTGCCGCTTTCATAGTGAGTTGCACTACAGAGGATTGCCCTAGTTTAAAGCAGAGACACTGCTTGAAGATTATAGACTTTACATATGAAAACGGCTTCATTACACTCTGCTTTCTTCTATACCAGTACTCACTATGAAAGCAGCGGTCCAGCCGGCGCGTGACGTCACTCACTCGGTCATGCTCCTCCCACTTCATTAATGAAGCTGGCAGGAGCGTGACTGACTGAGTGAGTGACGTCACGTGCTGGCCGGACTGCTGCTTTTATAGTGAGTACTGGTATAGAAGAAAGCAGAGCCATTAAAAGATTTTACATATAAAGTCTACTGTGTGCCCTGTGGTGTAATGGGGGTCACTATTCACACAGGGACAATATACTGTGACACATGATACTGTGACCAGCATGAGATCATCTTATGCTGGTCACAGTATCATATGTGTCACAGTATATTGTCCCTGTGTGAATAGTGACCCCCATTACATAAGATGCTATATATGATGCTACATCCCCCGTAGTAGTGCGTCACCCAAAGGTCCCCCATAACAGTGTGTCACCCAAAGGTCCCCCATAACAGTGCGTCACCCACAGGTCCCCCCATAACAGTGCGTCACCCACAGGTCCCCCCATAACAGTGCGTCACCCACAGGTCCCACCATAACAGTGCGTCACCCACAGGTCCCCCCATAACAGTGCGTCACCCACAGGTCCCCCCATGACAGTGCGTCACCCACAGGTCCCCCCATAACAGTGCGTCACCCACAGGTCCCCCCATGACAGTGCGTCACCCACAGGTCCCCCCATAACAGTGCGTCACCCACAGGTCCCCCCATAACAGTGCGTCACCCACAGGTCCCCCCATAACAGTGCGTCACCCACAGGTCCCCCCATAACAGTGCGTCACCCACAGGTCCCACCATAACAGTGCGTCACCCACAGGTCCCCCCATAACAGTGCGTCACCCACAGGTCCCCCCATGACAGTGCGTCACCCACAGGTCCCCCCATAACAGTGCGTCACCCACAGGTCCCCCCATAACAGTGCGTCATCCACAGACCACCATTAGTTCAAAACCCCTCCAAAAGCACACCATTAGTTCAAAACCCCTCCAAAAGCACACCTTTTGGTTCAAAATTATTTTTTCTTATTTTCCTCCTCAAAAATCTAGGTGCGTCTTATCATCAGGTGCGTCTTATAAAGCGAAAAATACGGTATATATATATATATATTGCAGTTGCCTGCCCGTGTGTGAGAGGCCACAGGCCCACAGACTGTACTGTGTGCACACCACTCATATCGGGTGGCACAGCACCTTGCTGTTAAAAAAGTCATTAAATTTTTACCCTTTAATATAATTGAATGATTTTCCTAAATTATGACGTAAAGTCATGATTTTATGAAAGACACGGAGGCTCCTATTGCTTAACCCTTTCTTTACTGAACCACACAGCAGCAAAGAAATTTCAATAACATAATCATCCAATGGGCGAATAGCCCTCCTCCTAGCCACAGTATAAAGGGAAGTTCTCTCAAGCCCTTCTTCCTCTTTCTTTGTCTTCACAACATCTTTATCCGAAATGAACTGGAACAACCAGAACCGATCAACTCCAACGTAGAGCCAAACTTATTTCCAAAACGAAGAGAAGAAACTGACAGCAAACACCGTCCGCATAAGCAGGGATCCGCCTTCCATCCGAATCCGAACTGCATCAACCTTGAAAAGAAATAAAACAGGTAACAGCAAATGTAACGCAATAAAGCGTCTATCTCTTCAATATCAATCTGGAACAGACGTAATTATAATAATGAAATAAATAATCAAATAATCATAAAATATCAGACAATCATTAATGTGCAAAAATAACACCTGGGGGGGAATAAATAAAACATGGGAGGGGCAATACTCGCCTCCATGTCTTTCATAAAATCATGACTTTACGTCATAGAAACATAGAAACATAGAAACATAGAATGTGTCGGCAGATAAGAACCATTCGGCCCATCTAGTCTGCCCAATATACTGAATACTATGGATAGCCCCCGGCCCTATCTTATATGAAGGATGGCCTTATGCCTATCCCATGCATGCTTAAACCCCTTCACTGTATTTGCAGCTACCACTTCTGCAGGAAGGCTATTCCATGCATCCACTACTCTCTCAGTAAAGTAATACTTCCTTATATTACTGTTAAACCTTTGCCCCTCTAATTTAAAACTGTGTCCTCTTGTGGTAGTTTTTCTTCTTTTAAATATGCTCTCTTCCTTTACCGAGTTGATTCCCTTTATGTATTTAAAAGTTTCTATCATATCCCCTCTGTCTCTTCTTTCTTCCAAGCTATACATATTAAGGTCCTTTAACCTTTCCTGGTAAGTTTTATCCTGCAATCCATGTACTAGTTTAGTAGCTCTTCTCTGAACTCTCTCTAGAGTATCTATATCCTTCTGGAGATATGGCCTCCAGTACTGCGCACAATACTCCAAGTGAGGTCTCACCAGTGTTCTGTACAGCGGCATAAGCACTTCACTCTTTCTACTGCTTATACCTCTCCCTATACATCCAAGCATTCTGCTGGCATTTCGTGCTTCTCTATTACATTGTCTTCCCACCTTTAAGTCTTCTGAAATAATTACTCCTAAATCCCTTTCCTCAGATACTGAGGTCAGGACTGTGTCAAATATTCTATATTCTGCCCTTGGGTTTTTACGCCCCAGGTGCATTATCTTGCACTTATCCACATTAAATTTCAGTTTCCAGAGTTCTGACCATTCTTCTAGTTTTCCTAAATCCTTTTCCATTTGGCGTTTCCCTCCAGGAACATCAACCCTGTTACATAACTTTGTGTCATCAGCAAAAAGACAAACCTTACCAGCGAGGCCTTTTGCAATATCACTTATGAAGATATTAAACAAAATCGGTCCCAGTACAGATCCCTGTGGAACCCCACTGGTAACATTACCTTGTTTTGAATGTTCTCCATTGACTACAACCCTCTGTTGTCTGTCACTCAGCCACTGCCTAATCCACTCAACAATATGGGAGTCCATGCTCAATGACTGCAGTTTATTGATAAGTCTTCTATGTGGGACAGTGTCAAAAGCCTTACTAAAATCTAGATATGCGATGTCTACTGCACCTCCACCGTCTATTATTTTATTCACCCAGTCAAAAAAATCTATAAGATTTGTTTGACATGATCTCCCTGAAGTAAACCCATGTTGTTTTTCATCTTGCAATCCATGGGATTTTAGATGTTCCACAATCCTATCCTTTAATAGGGTTTCCATTAATTTGCCTACTATTGATGTCAGACTCACTGGTCTATAGTTGCTCGATTCCTCCCTACTACCTTTCTTGTGAATGGGCACGACATTTGCCAATTTCCAATCTTCCGGGACGACTCCTGTTACTAATGATTGGTTAAATAAATCTGTTAACGGTTTTGCCAGCTCACCACTAAGCTCTTTTAATAATTTTGGGTGTATCTCATCAGGCCCCTGTGACTTATCTGTCTTCACCTTAGACAGCAAACTTAGAACATCTTCCTCTGTAAAGATACATGCATCAAACGATTTAATAGTCATTCTTTCTAGTGGAGGTCCTTCTCCTTTTTCTTTTGTAAAAACTGAACAGAAGTATTCATTAAGGCAGTCGGCTAGCCCTTTATTCTCTTCTACATACCTTCCGTCCTTTGTTTTTAATTTAGTTATTCCTTGTTTTAATTTCCTTTTTTCATTTATATATCTGAAGAATGTCTTATCCCCTTTTTTCATAGACTGAGCTAGTTTTTCTTCTGCCTGCGCTTTAGAAGTTCTTATAACTTGCTTGGCCTCTCTCTGCCTAATCTTGTAGATTTCCTTATCTTCATTGCTCTGGGTTTTTTTATAATTACAAAATGCTAGCTTTTTATTTTTAATGATTTGGGCCACTTCTGCTGAGTACCACATTGGTCTCCTCCTTTTTTTGCTTTTACTGACAAGTCTAATGCAATTTTCTGTTGCCTTCAATAATGCACCTTTTAAGTAGTCCCATTTCTCCTGGACTCCATGTAATCCGTTCCAGTCTGATAAGGACTCATTTATGACTAATTTCATTTTTGAAAAGTCTGTTTTTCTAAAATCTAAAACTTTTGTTTTTGTGTGGTGGGACTCTTTCACAGTTCTTATATTAAACCACACTGACTGGTGATCACTAGATCCCAAGGTTTCGCCTACAATGACATCATATACCGAATCCCCGTTTGTGAATACCAAATCCAAAATGGCCTCCCTCCGGGTTGGCTCCTCAACCACTTGTTGTAGAGATAACCCCAGTAGGGAATTTAGAATATCTGTACTCCTGGTAGAACTTGCTATTTTGGTTTTCCAGTTTATATCTGGAAGATTGAAATCTCCCATAATGATAACTTCTCCTTTCATTGTCATTTTAGCTATTTCTTCAACTAGTAGATCATCTAGTTCTTTAACTTGACCAGGTGGTCTATATATCACACCTACACGAGTTACTGCATGGTTAGCAAACTGCAGCGTAACCCAAACTGACTCTATGTTGGCCTCACCAACTTGTATTAGGTTAGATTTAATGCTATCTTTCACATACAGGGCCACTCCTCCTCCTTTCTTGCCTTCTCTGTCTCTTCTGTATAAAGAGTACCCTGGTATGGTTATGTCCCAGTCATTTCTTTCATTAAACCATGTCTCTGTAACAGCCACTAAATCTACATTCTCAGATGCCATTATTGACCCAAGTTCATTGATTTTTTTACCTAAACTGCGAGCATTTGTAGACAGGACTCTGAGCTTATCATTTCTTAACCTCAGTGCTTCTGGCCTGTTCTGGCATTGTTTCGGGGGGCAATTGGACTCTTTTATTTTCACTCTTTTGCCCCCCCTTCCTAGTTTAAATACTCTTTCGCAAATTCTTGGAGTTGTTCACTAAGTACATTTGTTCCTTTGAGAGAAAGATGCAAACCATCTTTTTTGTACAGTTCCTTTCTATTCCAAGTAGAGCTATCATGAGAAACAAAGCCAAATCCTTGCTCTTGACACCATTTACCAAGCCATATGTTGAACTCCTTTATGCGCCTCTGCCTATCATTCTGAACATTATGCACAGGCAGAACTTCAGAAAATGAAATGGTGGATGCAAAATCCTGTACGTCATTACCAAGTGTGATAAAAGATTTTTTCACCTCTGACACTTCATTGCAAGCCAGGTCATTTGTCCCTAGATGGACAAGAACATCCACGTCCCCTTCCTGCTTTGCTTGCTTAACAATATTAATAATACGTCTTCTATCTCTTCTAGCAGTAGCCCCAGGGAGACATCTCACAAAACCATTTTCTTTAAGCTCCACACTTCTTATGATTGAATCACCCAGCAACAGCTGCTTCCTTTGAGACTTCACTTTATCTTTTTTGTTGCATACATTAGACATAGGAGTCGATGGTTTCTCACCCTCTGTGCTTGAGTCCATATCCATGTTGTCCTTACATTCTGAGAGTGCTGCAAATGAATTATGGAGAACCACCGACTGTGGGACATGTCTTCTATCCACCACTCTAAGACTTCCAGAACCTACATTAACCCATCTGCCATTTCTGGGGGTCCTCTGTGGCAGTGGCATTGCAGCAGTCCTAGCTGGAGTTTGTTTAACAGATAATTTAAATATTTCAGCTTTCAAAAATGCAATTTCCTGCTGCAGTAAGGAGAACTGTCTACAGATCTGACAGCATCCGAATCTCCAAAGAGTGGAACATGAAATAAATGCACAACAATTCCTGCACTGAACCAAGTCTGCCATTTTAAAGAGGAGAAAAAAATAAAAAAATAAAAAAATAAATTTGTAACTTTAAATCAAACAAATCTTACCTTTTTTTTTTTGTATTGTTTCCACCTTCCAGCCTACCTCCTGACTATCTCCTGCAATATCTCTTTACTAGTACTTAATGTAGTACTTGAAGCTAGTACTTTCAGCTAATTTAGGAAAATCATTCAATTTTATCTCAAGACACGGAGGCTCCTATTGCTAGTTTAAAGCCGATTTACAATAGAAGCGAAAACATGAGGGTCTGGCCTAAAATAGAATTCCTTAAAAGTGGAGACTCGAGACCAGTCCGCCAACTTCATGACATCCTCCAAGCGTGCCCCAGACATAGCCAAAGAAGTGGCAGAAGCCCCCCGAACGGAGTGCGCAGTAAAAATAGAAGTGTCTATACCAGAGAGGGACAAAACCCATTTTACCCATTGTGACAGAGTGACTGAAGAAACCGGAGCATATGGTCTACGGAAGGATATAAACAACTGTGAGGCCTAGTCGTGGACTCATACTCCTTCAGACATGTGACCGGACAGAGCGCCACAGATGAAGGAAACGTAGGATAAGACACAGAAGTGATATTGGTCTTTGTACGTCGCAAAATGTTAAATGTCACCCCTTCCGGAGTAAACGACCGAGCGTCATGATACAACGCTCGGACGTCCGAAACCCTCTTGCAGGAAATAAGGCAAAAGAGAGTAACCAACTTGGCAGACAACTGGCGAAGTGACAGTTCCTCATTGGTCTGCCAAGCTGAAAGGAACGACAAAACCGTGGAGACGTCCCAAGGGCTAGTAAAACGCGGTCTCGGAGGCCGAGTGAGACGGGAACCCTTAAGCAACCTACACACCAGAGGGTGACATCCAGCAGGACAACCCTCAAATCCCCTATGTCCGGAGGAAATAGCCGATCTAAACACATTGATAGTGCGGTAGGCCTTACCTTCCTCGTAAAGAGAAGTGAGGAATTGAACTACATCGTTCACAGCTGCTGTAGTGGGATCCAGGTTCCAAAGGAGGCACCAACCAGACCAAGACTGCCAAGCTGCTCGATAGGCTCTTCTGGTTCCCGGGGCCCACGCGCTCTCCAACAGGAATTTAGCTGTTTCCGAAAGTCCTTCGGTCTGCCAGGATACCCCGACACTCTGCAGGCCAGTAGACGCAGTGAACCCTCTAGCACCAGCGGATGTGGCTGATTCAGTGGATCCAGTAGGAGAGATGGATGGGTAGGAAGCAATAGGGGAACTTCCACCAGTAACTCCAACAGTTGTGGGAACCACGACTGAGTGCTCCAGAACGGAAGTACCAGGACCAGCTCCGAGGCTTGGAGATGTATCTTGGCTAGAATCCGCAGAATAAGAGAGAACGGCGGGAAAGCATACACCACGTCTTCTGACCATTGCTGAAGAAAAGCATCCACCGCCTCCGCGGCCGGATCCGGATCCGGTCTCCAACTGAAATACCTGGGAAGTTGGGCGTTCCAGCGAGATGCAAATAGGTCGATCGAAAATGGGCCCCAACATGACGCGATGGTGGAGAAGATCTCCACATCTAACCTCCAGTTGCTGGCATCCGAAATGTAGCGTGAGTTCCAGTCGGCCAACGTGTTGTGTAGACCAGGCAGGTATTCCGCCACCACCGAAATGTCGTTGGTCAGGCAATAATCCCAGAAGTCCTTCGCCAAGTGTGGCAACATAGTGGAACGGGTACCTCCCATGGAGTTGATGTAATGGACAGCTGAGACATTGTCCATCCGAATACATGCCCTGACTCTCCCACTGGTGAAGCTGCGAATCGGAAAGGAACCCACCAGTAGCTCCAGAGCATTGATATGTAAATGGGACTCTACTGCAGACCAAGGGCCTCCTGTGGAAACACCCTCACAGTGGGCTCCCCAGCCGTGGAGGCTTGCCTCCGACTCCACGACGATATCCGGACGTGGACCAAACAGGGCTCTGCCAATCCACCACTCCAACTCGTCCCTCGTTTCCGAGTCCAAGGAGATCAGATCCGCATAGGATGCACCAGCTTGCAGGTGAGCGATCTTGAGGCACTGCAGGGCTCGATAGTGCAGTGGCGCCGGGAGTATCTCCTGAATGGAAGATGACAGAAGACCTATCACTCGGGCCAGATGTCGAAGTGAAATCTGTGATAAGGTCAGGGTGCGTCGCAATTCCTTGCGGATCGACCGCACGTTCGCTGGAGGAAGGCTGAGTGTCAAGGAGACGGAGTCCACCATGAACCCGAGGAACTCCATGGTTTGGGAAGGAGTAAGACAAGATTTCTCGCGGTTGACTATGAAGCCCACGGCGGATAGGAGTTGAACCGACATCCGAAGGTGTGATTGGAGAGAAACACGGTCCTCGGCCATGATCAGAATGTCGTCCAGATAAATTATAAGTCTCACCCCCCGATAACGGAGCCATGCCACCACCGGACGCAAAAGCTTGGTAAAACACCAGGGGGCGGACGAGAGTCCGAAAGGAAGGCACGTGAAGCGCCAAACAGCCCCCTGCCATTGAAACCGAAGCAGATCCCTGGAAGAAGGTGCTATCGGGACCGTCAAGTACGCATCCTTGAGGTCCAACTTGGCCATCCAGTCACCCGGAAGAAGCATGTCCCTTAGCAAGTGGATGCCCTCCATCTTGAAATTACGATACCTGACTAAGGCATTGAGGGCCTTGAGGTTGATGACGGGACGAAGTTGGCCTCCTTTTTTCTCCACCAAGAAAATGTTGCTGATCACTCCGTTGTGATCGTGAGGGGCTGACTCTATAGCACCTTTGTGAAATAAAGCCTGTAATTCTGCGTCTATGAGATGCTGCGATTCCTGGGACCTGACTACGGGATGAAGCGGAGACGCGACCAACGGAGGTCCCACCAGCTCTATGTGAAAACCCTGAATCGTGGACAACACCCAGGGGTCGTCGGTAATGGACGCCCAAACATGAGTAAAATGTTGGAGTCTGCCCCCGACATAATTGTCCGAAAAAAGGGGATGGGGAAGGAGACTTACCGAAGGGTCGTCTGAGGTTTGGATTCCTCTGTATGGTCTCCCCCGTCCTGTAGCGCCACGGGACGGGAAAAAGGACGGTTGGTGTCTTTGTTCTTGAGCCGGTGAACGGTAGGTTGAGAAGGAGCCTCGACCCGCACCTCGGGTCTGAAATGAGGATCGGCCGGACAGACGGCCCCTAGCACTGCCGGCCCTGGAGGAAACCCTACCGATGAAGACCCTGCGCATAGAAGCCTGAGCTTCATCCAGGGCGGTAAAGGTACCTACAAATTTTCCAAGCTCTTTGATGAAAGGATCACCAAAGAGGAAACCTTGGGCATCTTTCCCTGACTCAGACAGAGCCATATTGGTCAGCTTAGGCTCGATCTTCATTAAAATCGCCTTGCAGTGCTCAATAGCTAGGGAAGTGTTTGCATTTCCTGCCATGCAAATGGCTCTTTGGGCCCAACCACGGAGTTCTTCCGGGTCGACCTGCTGACCTTCCGCTTTGGCAGACAAATTTTTGCAAGGGGCCCCATAATGTCCAGTAATTTGTCCTGACAAGCTTCAAGAGCCGAGTCCAGGCCTCTCCGAGGCTAAACCCCAATTTGGACAAAAATTAGACCATCTTTGGGTCCACGACCGGCGTCTCGCACACCTTATTAGGTATAGCCGGACGAGGGCATTCAGCCCGGCGTTTGTTCCGTGTCTCCTTACTAAGGGTCTTACGGACCATGGACTCCAAATAACTTGTCACATGAGGGGCAGGCAGCCATTCTGCGGACCTAGGGTGATGAAGGGAGTCCGGATCGAATAATGGGTCACCCGTAGGGTCCGTAAGGGAAATGGTCTGACCAGGGTCTGTTGCTGTTTCGACCTCAGACGGTCGCATGGACGATGGCGTAAAAGACACAGATGGTCTTTGGGTAGGTGACATATCAATGTCTAAATCCTCGGAATCGTGATGAGATTCCATCAATGCCTCCTCCTCAGACTCTCTCACAGAGTCAGAATCGGACTCGGGTTGGGACCGGGCCGACTTCCAATGCCGTGCTCTTTCTGCCTGGCGCGGACAGGCTCGTTTGCGCGGCCTAAGAGCGATGTCATTGGATAGAGCAAAGCCATCATTCACATCACTTCTGGAGGCAATTGGGGCTGGTACAGGAATTGGGTTAAGGGCCAAACTAGATGATGGGTTGGCAATCAGAACCTGGGAGATGGAATATGTCAATACTGAAGACATAGATCCCATGGCAGAAATGATGGCATCAGAGATCGACTTTTACAGAGCCAGGGCCTGCGTCTCAGAAGACATGGGAACTAACCCTCCTGACAATGGCACAATCCCCAGATTTAGTGATGCGGAGGGGTTGTCTTCTTGACAAGGGGTCCCCTGGGCTGAAGGTGGTGCCTTCTGGGACGACATGATCAGTGATCAGCAGCCGTACTGTTAATAAGGCAATAGCTTGCAACCGTGCAATCCGCTATGCCCACTGAAACTGATGCCCGGATAATAGGCCTAAGGAGAGGGGTCAAACTTGATGCTAATCTAATATCTAAAACTAAATACTAAATACTAAGCTAAGCAGGGTTAGTCACCCTGCTTCACCTGGAGAGAAATCGCCGGCAGTGTTAGCGCTGCAGAGGCCGCCCGCCGAATGAAAGTAGCGGTGCGGCTCTCCTAAGATGACGCCCGAAATTCCGCGAGATTACGAGCGCCGGCGGGAACAAGCGAAATCAGCAAGGCAAGATGGCGCCCGAGATCCCGCGAATAACCGCGAGATCTCGGGCGCGACGGTGAAGCGGTGAACTGAGAAGGTAGGACGCAGAATCGCAATATAACCGGGTAAAGGAAAAAAGTCACAGGCGGGAACGGGGAAAAACAAACCGCAATGAATGCCAAGAGGGGGAGGAAGCAAAACCGAAACCCCACATACAATAAAAAAAATATATATATATATAAATATAAATACCCCAGCAAGGTACTAAAGCAATAATACAGCTGGGGAATAAAATGCAATTAAATAACACAATGATATCCCACAAATGTTGAAATTAACCCCACCAGCACCTGCAGGCTGGTGAGTGAGGTACTTAACTGAGTGGCAGCAGCAAAGAAAGAGGAAGAAGGGCTTGAGAGGACTTCCCTTTATACTGTGGCTAGGAGGAGGGGCTATTCGCCCATTGGATGATTATGTTATTGAAATTTCTTTGCTGCTGTGTGGTTCAGTAAAGAAAGGGTTAAGCAATAGGAGCCTCCGTGTCTTGAGATAAAATTGCAGTTGGCTGCCAGTGTGTGTCAGGCCCACAGACTGTACCGTGCCCACTGCCAATGCCCACCACTCATATCGGGTGGCACAGTACCTTGCAGATAAAAAAAAGTCTTTCAATTTGTTCTCTGTAATATAATTGCAGTTGCCTGCCAGTGTGTGTCAGACCCACAGACTGTACTGTGCCCACTGCCCACCATTCATATAGGGTGGCACAGTACCTTGCGCGCATAGTATTACTAATCTAAAAAAAAATGACAGGCAGAGGCAGGCCACCCCGCAGGGGCCGTCGTGGTCATGGTGCTGTGATTTCCTTTGGCCCTAGAATAATGCCCAGTGTTCAGAGGCCACGTACCTTGAACTCGAAAAGTTCTGAGGACATAGTTGACTAACACAGGAGACCCAATCTTCTACAGCTTCCGCTCGGAACCTTGACGCAACATCCTCCTCCAGCTCAGCTTCGGGCACCTCTCAAGTTACCACTCGCCCTCCCGCCGCCACCACCAACACTAGCACCACAGCTGCTTCACTTGATCTGTCAGAGGAGTTATTTACACATCAGTTGGAAGAAATGAGTGATGCGCAACCATTATTGCCAAAGGATGTAGATAACAGGGATATGTCTCAGTCAGGCAGCATTACACACATGGAAGTACGGTGTGATGATGATGATGATGTTGTACCCGCTGCTGCTTCCTTTGCTGAGTTGTCAGATACAAGTGAAGCAGTTGATGATGACGATGTGTGCGTAGATGTCACGTGGGTGCCCGCTCGAAGAGAAGAAGAACAGGGGGAAAGTTCAGATGGGGAGACAGAGAAGAGGAGGAGACGAGTTGGAAGCAGGGGGAGGTCGTCGCAAGGAGCTAGTGGCACAGTCAGACAGCATGTATCGGCACCCGGGGTCTGCCAGACAGTAGAGCTGTCCCGGCGAACATAGCTTGTTCGCGTTCGCCGCGGTGGGCGAACATATGCGATGTTCGGTCCGCCCCCTATTCGTCATCATTGTGTAACTTTGACCCTGTACCTCACAGTCAGCAGACACATTCCAGCCAATCAGCAGCAGACCCTCCCTCCCAGACCCTCCCACCTCCTGGACAGCATCTATTTTAGATTCATTCGGAAGCTGCAGTCTTAGTGAGAGGAGGGACAGTGCAGCTGCTGCTGATTCAATAGGGAAATCGATAGCTAGGCTAGTACATTCAGTGTCCACTACAGTCCTGAAGGACTCATCTGATCTCTGCTGTAAGGACAGCACCCCAAAAAGCCCTTTTTAGGGCTAGAACATCAGTCTGCTTTTTTTTTCTTTCTGTAATCTAATTGCAGTTTCCTGCCAGCGTGTGTGTCAGGCTCACAGCGTATACTGTGCCCACTTGCCCAGTGCCACCACTCATATCTGGTGTCACAATAGCTTGCATTTAAAAAAAAAAAAAAAACTTTTTTGACTGTAATGTAATAGCAGTCAGTTGCCGGCACACGCGTGTGTTTCATGCCCTGCAAGTGCATAGTGTCACCAGCGCAACTCATATCTGGTGTCACATTCAATAATATTTAAAGAAAAACAACAATTTTGACTGTGAATAAATAGCATTCAGTTGCACACACGTGTTTGTGTGTTTAAGGCCCAGCTGCAAGTCCATAGTGTCACCAGCGCAACTCTTATCTGGTGTCACAGTAACTTGCACACATAGTACAACTTAACGAATCTAAAAAAAATTACAGGCAGAGGCAGGCCACCCCGCAGGGGCTGTCGTGGTGCTGTGATTCCCTTTGGCCCTAGAATAATGCCCACTGTTCAGAGTCCACGTACCCGATGTGTCCGTGGATGTCACGTAGGTGCCCGCTCGAAGAGAAGAAGAACAGGTGGTCAGCCAGACAGCACGCCAATCAACACATGCTGTTGCCTCCACCAGAATGCCGTCATTGCAGAGCTCAGCAGTGTGGCATTTTTTTTGTGTGTCTGCCTCTGACAACAGCCATTTGCAACCTGTGCCAAAAGAAACTGAGTCGAGGGAAGTCCAACACCCACCTAGGTACAACTGCTTTGCAAAGTAACATGATCGCACATCACAAACGCCTATGGGATCAACACATGAGTACAAGCAGCACACAAACTCAAAGCCGCCATCCTCCTCCTGGTCCAGCATCTTCAGCCACGTCAACCACTGTTGTCCTCCTTGCCCCCTCTCAACCATCCGCCACTCCGTCTCTCGCCTTGAGCAGTTCCTGCTCATCTGCCCACAGTCAGGTGTCTGTCAAGGACATGTTTGAGCGTAAGAATCCAATGTCAAAAAGTACTCGATTGTGCAAAAGGAAGTCATGGCATGTCTGGCACACAGTGTTGGGGCAAGGGTCCATCTGACCACTGATACCTGGTCTGCAAAGCACGGTCAGGGCAGGTATATCACCTACACTGCGCATTGGGTAAACCTGCTGACGGCTGCCAAGCATGGAATGCGTGGCTCTGCAGAGGAGTTGGTGACACCGCCACGACTTGCAGGCAGGCCTGCTGCCACCTCCTCTACTCCTCCTACTCCATCTTCTTCCATAACCTCCTCGGCTGAGTCCTCTTCTGCTGCTGCGTCTTGCTCCACATCAACGGCACCCCCCCAGCTCCCCAGGGGCTATTCCACATCCCGGATACGACAGTGTCACGCCGTCTTGGGGTTGACTTGCCTGAAAGCAGTCACACCGGACCAGCACTCCTGTCCGCCCTGAACGCACAGGTGGATCAGTGGCTGACTCCGCACCAACTGGAGATCGGCAAAGTGGTGTGTGACAACGGAAGCAATTTGTTGGCGGCATTGAATTTGGGCAAGTTGACACATGTGCCGTGCATGGCACATGTATGTAATCTGATCATACAACACTTTGTGCATACGTACCCAGGCTTACAGGACGTCCTGAAGCAGGCCAGGAAGGTGTGTGGCCATTTCAGGCGTTCCTATACTGCCATGGCGCACTTTTCAGATATCCAGCGGCGAAACAACATGCCAGTGAGGCGCTTGATTTGCGACAGCCCGACACGTTGGAATTCAACACTCCTAATGTTCGACCGCCTGCTCCAACAAGAAAAAGCCGTCAACGAGTATTTGTATGACGGGGGTACTAGGACAGCCTCTGCGGAGCTGGGCATTTTTTTGCCACGTTACTGGACGCTCATGGGCAATGCCTGTAGGCTCATGCGTCCTTTTGAGGAAGTGACAAACCTAGTCAGTCATACCGAAGGCACCATCAGCGACATCATCCCATTTGTTTTTTTCCTGGAGCGTGCCCTGCGAAGAGTGCTGGATCAGGCCGTAGATGAGCGTGAAGAGGAAGAGTTGTGGTCACCATCACCACCAGAAACAGCCTTATCAGCATCGCTTACTGGACCTGCGGCAATGCTGGAAGAGGATTGTGAGGAAGAGGAGTCAGAGGAGGAATGTGGCTTTGAGGAGGAGGAGGAAGACCAATCACAACAGGCATCCCAGGGTGCTCGTTGTTGTCACCTATCTAGTACCCGTGGTGTTGTACGTGGCTGGGGGGAAGAACATACCTTCAGTGAGATCACTGAGGACGAGGAACGGGACATGAGTAGCTCGGCATCCAACCTTGTGCAAATGGGGTCTTTCATGCTGTCGTGCCTGTTGAGGGACCCTCGTATAAAAAGGCTGAAGGAGAACGACCTGTACTGGGTGGCCACGCTACTAGACGCCCGGTATAAGCAGAAAGTGCCTGAAATGTTACCGAATTACCGCAAGTCGGAAACGATGCAGCAGTTCCAAAATAATTAAAAAAGTATGCTTTACACAGCGTATAAGGGTGATGTCACAGCACAACGGTAATCTAACAGGGGAAGAGGTGAAAGTAATCCTCCTCCTACCACGACCACGCCGGCAAGGACAGGACGCTTTACAGATGTGTTGTTGATGGAGGACATGCAGAGCTTTTTAAGTCCTACACATCGCCACAGCCCTTCGGGGTCCACCCTCAGAGAACGACTTGACCGACAGGTAGCAGACTACCTCGCCTTAACTGCAGATATCGACACTCTGAGGAGCGATGAACCCCTTGACTACTGGGTGTGCAGGCTTGACCTGTGGCCTGAGCTATCCCAATTTGCGATAGAACTTCTGGCCTGCCCCGCTTCAAGTGTCCTGTCAGAAAGGACCTTCAGTGCAGCAGGAGGTATTGTCACTGAGAAGAGAAGTCGCCTCGCCTCGGTCAAAAAAGTCTAGATTACCTCACCTTTATTAAGATGAATGAGGCATGGATCCCGAAGGGACTGACAGTGGGCGATACATTCGACTAAAAAAGGCCTGATGAGATGAGCTGCCTTGGGCTAAAAATGGTCCCCACACTGCTGTATTTAATCTCTGCATGCCGGATGACTTGTGTGACTTATCCGCCACCAATTAGGGTTCAAGCTGCAATGTTTTAGGGCACTTTCTGCCTGGGAAACATCAATTTTTCTGACCGCTGCTACAGCAGTGGCTGCAACAATACCTAGTTTTTCTGGCCTCTGGTGCTGCACTGTGGCTTTAAAAACCAAACAATAAAAAGGCACATACATGTGTCAATTCCCCTTCGTGATCGTTACCTTGTTGTGGTGAAGGGGCTTGCGTATCACAATGAAGCGACCACCTCTATGAGTGTGTTAATATAGTGGGACCGCGCTGCTCCTTGTTCACACGAGATTCTCGCCCCTGACGAAGCTTTATGTGAAACCCAGGTCGGGCTGTGCGGAAAGAATACTATCATATTGATATGCTGAATAACCTTTTTACTTCTGTGAGTATAATAAAACAGAAAGTTTTTACTGTGCCGGAGGTACTCTCACTATTGTGTGATTTATGACATCTTGCAGAAAAGCCTTTAACGATCCAGCATGGATTTGCTGAGCTTCAATCTGGGTTGAAGCACACCACTATCCAACTGAAGGGTGTCTGTCTTGAGCCAGAGAAAGTGATTACCTGCATTCCTGGAAAAACGCCTTGTGTGAACAAGGAGCAGCGCGGTCCCACTATATTAACACTTTGCATTTGTGAAGAACCCACTTCATTTTGGGAGACCAGCAGCGCAAGTACCGTTGAAACCTAGTGACTCATTTTATTTCATTTTATTGCACCTCTATAAGTGTGTTGGCAATGGCAATGTTGGCACACCCCAGATAATAAGGTCGTTGCTTCATTGTGAACAGACCAAAAGCGATCTAAGGTGATCATTAAAGCCTACTAGGCCAACAATGGGCCCACACTGCAGAATCATTGTTTTCTGGGTCACTGAACTACCTCAGCACGACCATAGGCTTTGAAAAACCTCCATCGCCTGCAATCTCCCAAACGTGCGCACGAGCAGTCATCACTACACCAAGATTGACGCATAGAGGAATAAAATTTATGTCATGAGTGTGTCAACTATTGACAACTCTTTGCGGTTGTCTAAAATGTATTCCATACACCTCCCCTGATAGGGGACGTAACAGGGATTAAACTGATAAGAATAGTACTACTTAACACACCACTCCTACCTGGTGGCACAGTAGATTGCACGCGCCGTGCCCCAAATTGGACGTAGGAGGACCGACCAAGCATCTTTTTCCATCTCCCGGTTCCTAAAATCGATTCCATATACACGTCCCCTGATAGGGGACGTAACAGGGATTGAACTGATAAGAATAGTACTACTTAACACACCGCTCCTATCTGGTGGCACAGCAGATTGCACGTGCAGTGCCCCAAATTGGACGTAGGAGGACCGACCTAGCATCTTTTTCCATCTTCCGATTCCTAAAATCGATTCCATATACACGTCCCCTGATACCTGATGTTTTAAAGCACGTTATTCCAAACTATTTAGGAATGTTAGGTGATTTATGCCCTTTATGGATTAAAACCCGCCACTCCGCCTCTCACCTTCAGCAGTTCCTGCTCATCTGCCCACAGTCAGGTGTCTGTCAAGGAAATGTTTGCGCGTAAGAAGCCAATGTCACAGAGTCACCCCCTTGCCCGGCGTCTGACAGCTGGCTTGTCGGAACTCTTAGCCCGCCAGCTTTTACCATACAAGCTGGTGGAGTCTGAGGCCTTCAAAATATTTGTAGCTATTGGGACACTGCAGTGGAAGGTACCCGTCCGAATTTTTTTTCACAAAAGGCAATCCCCAACCTGTACTCTATTGTGGAAAAGTAAGTCATGGCATGTCTGGCACACAGTGTTGGGGCAAGGGTCCATCTGACCACTGATACCTGGTCTGCAAAGCACGGTCAGGGCTGGTATATCACGTACACTGCACATTGGGTAAACCTGCTGACGGCTGCCAAGCATGGAATGCGTGGCTCTGCAGAGGAGTTGGTGACACCGCCACGACTTGCAGGCAGACCTGCTGCCACCCCCTCTACTCCTCCTAAAAAAGGCCTGATGAGATGCCTTGGGCTAAAAATGGTCCCCACGCTGCTGTATTTTATCTCTGAATGCCGGATAACTTGCGTGACTTCTCCGCCACCAACTAGGGTTCAAGCCGCAATGTTTTAGTGCACTTTCTGCCTGGAAAACATAGATTTTTCCGGCCGCTGCTACAGCAGCGGCTGCAACAATGCCTGATTTTTCAGGCATGTGTACATGCCTAATTTTTCGGGCCTTTGGTGCTACACTGTGGCTGCAAAAACAAAACAAACAAAAAAAGGAACATTTATGTGTCAATTCCCCTTCGTGATCGTTACCTTGTTGTGGTGAAGGGGCTTGCGTATCACAATGAAGCAACCACCTCTATGAGTGTGTTGGCAATGTTGGCACACGCCAGATGATAAGGTCGTTGCTTCATTGTGAACTGACCAAAAGTGATCAGCTGGATAATTTTTCATAGAAAAAACATTAATTTTCTTTGTGATCATCTAAGGTGATCATTAAAGCCTACTAGGCCAACAATGGGCCCACACTGCAGAATCATTGTTTTCTGGGTCACTTAACTGTCACTGAACTACCTCAGCACGACCATAGGCTTTGAAAAACCGCCATCGCCTGCAATCTCCCAAACGTGCAAACGAGCACAGTCATCACTACACCAAGATTAACGCATAGATCAGGCCGTAGATGAGCATGAAGAGGAAGAGTTGTGGTCACCATTACCACCAGAAGCAGCCTTGTCGTCGTCGATTGCTGTACCTGCGGCAACGCAGAGAGAGGAGTCTGAAGAAGAGGAGTCAGAGGAGGAAGGTGGCTTTGAGGAGGTGGAAGACCAACCACAGCAGGCGTCCCAGGGGGCTTGTTGTCACCTTTCGGGGACCCTTGGTGTTGTACGTGGCTGGGTGGAGGAAGAGACCTTCAATGACGTCAGTGAGGACAAGGAACGGGACATGGCTAGCTTGGTATCCAGCCTTGTGCAAATGGGGAGTTTGCGGTTGTGCAAATGGACTGTTTACGATTGTTTGCGGTGCGTTAAACGGGGAGTTTGGTCTGTCAATGTTAGGTGATTTATGCCCTTTATGGATTAAAACCAGACTCTGCGTCAACTACGTAATTTTCCATGGGAGTTTTGCCATGGATCCCCCTCCGGCATTCCACAGTCCAGGTGTTAGTCCCCTTGAAACAACTTTTTCATCACTATTGTGGCCAGAAAGAGTCCCTGTGGGTTTTAAAATTCGCCTGCCTATTGAAGTCTATGGCGGTTCGCCCGGTTCGGAAATTCATGTTCGCCGCTCGCGAACGAAAATTTTTATGTTCGCGACATCTCTATACATAGACTAACAGAGGTCTCGATGGGAAGGTGCCTGCTGCTAGAGATGACCATTCGAGGTAGAAGACTCCGGCTTATTAACATCTATGGGCCACAGACAGTGAGCGAAAGGACTCAGTTTTTTAATGATGTTAAGCCATACTTATTCATTTCCATTCCTGTTATCATGGCTGGAGACTTTAATGCCACCACTACAACCAGTGACAGGCCTAGTGGTAGACCCGTTACTAGGGACTGTAAGATCCTAAACAATATTATTCTGCAGGCCGGCATGTCCGATGTTTTTGTACAAGGTGGTAAGAGTCCAAAATTCACTTACACCTGTGCAGGACACAGTAGTTGGATAGATCTGGCTCTGGTAAGTCCTACTGAAGCCATCAGTGAAAAAAGGGAAAAAACAGTCCCTTATTCTGATCATTTGGCCTGTGTTTGGGTGCCACTGAGCATCCAGATCTTGGTAGAGGGCTATGGAAACTAAATTCTAGTCTTTTAGATGATAGCTCTGTCCAGGAATACATTCACTCTTTCTTTCAGAATCAACTTGACAGAGTGGATTTCTATGATACCTTGTCTGACTGGTGGGAGGATGTCAAGGAGGAGATCCATTCCCTTTTACAGAGTAAATGGAAGAACTGGAGGCTGACCTATACAGAAAGGGTTACTATGTTGAAGAATTACCTGGTCCCTGTCTTATTGTACATCTCTGTTGTCTTACCTTTGCCAGAATCTATCTCGGCTAGGCTCTTTAGCCTTTTCTTCGAGCCGTTATGGGGGAACCGGTTGAACTCATGTAAAAAGAGGGATCAACTACCTACCTACAGAGGAGAGAGTGTGGGCTGGATATGTTAAATACAAGGGTTTTCTTTGACTCCATGTTTCTTAAAGTTAATTTTGGTTTCCTGGACTCAAACAACAGTCCCCTGTGGGTGAATAGTATCAGGGATTGGATATTGCCATTTGCAGAATCTTGGATGTGAGGCGGCAGTCTCAAGAGGGGCGATTGACTTGTAACTTCCTCCCCCAGTATCTGGACTATGACATAAGATGTCTGAAGAAGTGGGCTATAGACAAATCTTTCATTGAGAGTAAAACCAGGAAAGATCTACACTGCGTGCAGAATTATTAGGCAAATGAGTATTTTGACCACATCATCCTCTTTATGCATGTTGTCTTACTCCAAGCTGTATAGGCTCGAAAGCCTACTACCAATTAAGCATATTAGGTGATGTGCATCTCTGTAATGAGAAGGGGTGTGGTCTAATGACATCAACACCCTATATTAGGTGTGCATAATTATCAGGCAACTTCCTTTCCTTTGGCAAAATGGGTCAAAAGAAGGACTTGACAGGCTCAGAAAAGTCAAAAATAGTGAGATATCTTGCAGAGGGATGCAGCACTCTTAAAATTGCAAAGCTTCTGAAGCGTGATCATCGAACAATCAAGCGTTTCATTCAAAATAGTCAACAGGGTCGCAAGAAGCGTGTGGAAAAACCAAGGCGCAAAATAACTGCCCATGAACTGAGAAAAGTCAAGCGTGCAGCTGCCAAGATGCCACTTGCCACCAGTTTGGCCATATTTCAGAGCTGCAACATCACTGGAGTGCCCAAAAGCACAAGGTGTGCAATACTCAGAGACATGGCCAAGGTAAGAAAGGCTGAAAGACGACCACCACTGAACAAGACACACAAGCTGAAACGTCAAGACTGGGCCAAGAAATATCTCAAGACTGATTTTTCTAAGGTTTTATGGACTGATGAAATGAGAGTGACTCTTAATGGGCCAGATGGATGGGCCCGTGGCTGGATTGGTAAAGGGCAGAGAGCTCCAGTCCGACTCAGACGCCAGCAAGGTGGAGGTAGAGTACTGGTTTGGGCTGGTATCATCAAAGATGAGCTTGTGGGGCCTTTTCGGGTTGAGGATGGAGTCAAGCTCAACTCCCAGTCCTACTGCCAGTTTCTGGAAGACACCTTCTTCAAGCAGTGGTACAGGAAGAAGTCTGCATCCTTCAAGAAAAACATGATTTTCATGCAGGACAATGCTCCATCACACGCGTCCAAGTACTCCACAGCGTGGCTGGCAAGAAAGGGTATAAAAGAAGAAAATCTAATGACATGGCCTCCTTGTTCACCTGATCTGAACCCCATTGAGAACCTGTGGTCCATCATCAAATGTGAGATTTACAAGGAGGGAAAACAGTACACCTCTCTGAACAGTGTCTGGGAGGCTGTGGTTGCTGCTGCACGCAATGTTGATGGTGAACAGATCAAAACACTGACAGAATCCATGGATGGCAGGCTTTTGAGTGTCCTTGCAAAGAAAGGTGGCTATATTGGTCACTGATTTGTTTTTGTTTTGTTTTTGAATGTCAGAAATGTATATTTGTGAATGTTGAGATGTTATATTGGTTTCACTGGTAAAAATAAATAATTGAAATGGGTATATATTTGTTTTTTGTTAAGTTGCCTAATAATTATGCACAGTAATAGTCACCTGCACACACAGATATCCCCCTAAAATAGCTAAAACTAAAAACAAACTAAAAACTACTTCCAAAAATATTCAGCTTTGATATTAATGAGTTTTTTGGGTTCATTGAGAACATGGTTGTTGTTCAATAATAAAATTAATCCTCAAAAATACAACTTGCCTAATAATTCTGCACTCCCTGTATATTCCAGAGTATGTAGGACTTTCTATTGTTTACAGCTAGCACTTACAGACTGTCCAACCAACCACAACCTTACAGGATATTCTGAGGTTTCTCAATGGACCAAGGCTGCCCCCTAACTTCTGTGATATTCGCTGGCTCTCATTGCAGGGAAAACTTTTTGTCAGGGGGAATCTAAAATTCCTCAGTGTGTCAGATCGCTTCACTTTATCTTACAGTGCTGGGGTGGACAGAAAATCTGGCATGACATAGCCGCCAAGCTAAAAATCCTGTCATTACAGTCCCTAAAATACATGGAAATCCATTATGGGGTCACATCTCATGTGAATAACATCGACCGGGGGACCATGTATCTGATAATCACCGTCATCAAATATTACCACTGCAAACCAGAACCAGAGTGTCCATCCATAGTGAGCCATTCCATCATACCACAGCTATAACCCTCATCATGTCAGAACTCAGGTGGATCCGGTCATTAGAGGTCGCGAAAAATGGGGAAAATATAAAACTATGGAGGAATGTCCATCTAGACTAACAGTTCAATTGTATGATGTGACTGAGTTTATTTTCTTATTTTATTTAACTTTCTTATTTATGTATTTTTCTTTTCCTGCTTTAGCTAAAATGTACTTTTAAGGTACAGTTAATATACATTTCATTTTCTTGTGAAAATGTATGATTTATACTGAGTGATCTTGGATGTATTATGATGAAAATGTATTTCTGTATTTATGTTTCTTTTATACCAATAAAAATTGCCTCCTATGTACAAAAATTATGTACAAGAATTATATATTATTATATAATTACTAAAATACTGCCCCTATAAACAAGAATATAACTACTATAATACTGCTCCTATGTACAAGAATATAACTACTATAATACTGCTCCTATGTACAAGAATATAACTGCTATAATACTGCTCCTATGTACAAGAATATAACTACTATAATACTGCTACTATGTACAAGAATATAACTACTATAATACTGCTCCTATGTACAAGAATATAACTACTATAATACTGCTCCTATGTACAAGAATATATCTACTATAATACTGCCCTATGTACAAGAATATAACTACTATAATACTGCTCCCCTGTACAAGAATATAACTACTATAATACTGCCTCCTATGTACAAGAATATAACTACTATAATACTGCTCCTATGTACAAGAATATAACTACTATAATACTGCTCCTATGTACAAGAAAATACCTACTATAATACTGCCTCCTATGTACAAGAATATAACTACTATAATACTGCCTCCTATGTACAAGAATATAACTACTATAATACTGCCTCCTATGTACAAGAATATATCTACTATAATACTGCCCCTATGTACAAGAATATAACTACTATAATACTGCTCCTATGTACAAGAATATAACTACTATAATACTGCTCCTATGTACAAGAAAATACCTACTATAATACTGCCTCCTATGTACAAGAATATAACTACTATAATACTGCCTCCTATGTACAAGAATATAACTACTATAATACTGCCTCCTATGTACAAGAATATATCTACTATAATACTGCCCCTATGTACAAGAATATAACTACTATAATACTGCTCCTATGTACAAGAATATAACTACTATAATACTGCCCCTATGTACAAGAATATAACTACTATAATACTGCTCCTATGTACAAGAATATAACTACTATAATACTGCTCCTATGTACAAGAATATAACTGCTATAATACTGCTCCTATGTACAAGAATATAACTACTATAATACTGCTACTATGTACAAGAATATAACTACTATAATACTGCTCCTATGTACAAGAATATAACTACTATAATTCTGCTTCTATGTACAAGAATATAACTACTATAATACTGCTCCTATGTACAAGAATATATCTACTATAATACTGCCTTATGTACAAGAATATAACTACTATAATACTGCTCCCCTGTACAAGAATATAACTACTATAATACTGCCTCCTATGTACAAGAATATAACTACTATAATACTGCTCCTATGTACAAGAATATAACTACTATAATACTGCTCCTATGTACAAGAAAATACCTACTATAATACTGCCTCCTATGTACAAGAATATAACTACTATAATACTGCCTCCTATGTACAAGAATATAACTACTATAATACTGCCTCCTATGTACAAGAATATATCTACTATAATACTGCCCCTATGTACAAGAATATATCTACTATAATACTGCCCTATGTACAAGAATATAACTACTATAATACTGCTTCTAAGTACAAGAATATAACTACTATAATTCTGCTCCTATGTACAAGAATATAACTACTATAATACTGCTCCTATGTACAAGAACATAACTACTATAATACTGCTACTATGTACAAGAATATAACTACTATAATAATGCCCCCTATGTACAAGAATATAACTACTATAATACTGCCTCCTATGTACAAGAATATAACTACTATAATAATACTGCCTCTTATGTACAATAATATAACTACTATAATACTGCTCCTTTGTACAAGAATATAACTACTATAATACTGCCTCCTATGTACAAGAATATATATACTATAATACTGCCCCTATGTACAAGAATATAACTACTATAATACTGCTTCTAAGTACAAGAATATAACTACTATAATTCTGTTCCTATGTACAAGAATATAACTACTATAATACTGCTCCTATGTACAAGAATATAACTACTATAATACTGCTCCTATGTACAAGAATATAACTACTATAATACTGCTACTATGTACAAGAATATAACTACTATAATAATGCCCCCTATGTACAAGAATATAACTACTATAATACTGCCTCCTATGTACAAGAATAAAACTACTATAATACTGCTCCTTTGTACAAGAATATAACTACTATAATACTGCTCCTTTGTACAAGAATATAACTACTATAATACTGCTCCTATGTACAAGAATATAACTACTATAATACTGCACCTATGTACAAGACTATAACTACTATAATACTGCTCCTATGTACAAGAATATAACTACTATAATACTGCTCCTATGTACAAGAATATAACTACTATAATACTGCTCCTTTGTACAAGAATATAACTACTATAATACTGCTCCTTTGTACAAGAATATAACTACTATAATACTGCTCCTATGTACAAGAATATAACTACTATAATACTGCCACCTATGTACAAGAATATAACTACTATAATTCTGCTCCTATGTACAAGAATATAACTACTATAATACTGCTCCTATGTACAAGAATACAACCACTATAATACTGCTCCTATGTACAAGAATATAACTACTATAATACTGCTCCTATGTACAAGAATATAACTACTATAATACTGCTCCTATGTACAAGACTATAGCTACTATAATACTGCTCCTATGTACAAGAATACAACCACTACAATACTGCTCCTATGTGCAAGATTATAACTACTATAATACTGCTGCTATGTACAATAATATAACTGCTATAATACTGCTCCTATGTACAAAACTATAGCTACTATAATACTGCTCCTATGTACAAGAATATAACTGCTATAATACTGCCTCCTATATACAAGAATATAACCACTATAATACTGCTCCTATGTGCAAGAATATAACTACTATAATACTGCTTCTATGTACAAGAATATAACTACTATAATTCTGCTCCTATGTACAAGAATATAACTACTAGAATACTGCTCCTATACACAAGAATATAAATACTATAATACTGCCTCCTATGTACAAGAATATAACTACTATAATACTGCTCCTATGTACAAGAATATAACTACTCTAATACTGCTCATATGTACAAGAATATAACTATTATAATACTGCTCCTATGTACAAGAGTATAACTACTATAATATTGCTCCTATGTACAAGAATATATCTACTATAATACTGCCCCTATGTACAAGAATATAACTACTATAATACTGCTCCTATGTACAAGAATATAACTACTATAATACTGCTCCTATGTACAAGACTATAGCTACTATAATACTGCTCCTATGTACAAGAATATAACTGCTATAATACTGCCTCCTATATACAAGAATATAACTACTATAATACTGCTCCTATGTACAAGAATATAACTACTATAATACTGCTCCTATGTACAAGAATATAACTACTATAATACTGCTCCTATGTACAAGAATATAACTACTATAATACTGCTCCTATGTACAAGAATATAACTACTATAATACTGCTTCTATGTACAAGAATATAATTACTATAATACTGCTCCTATGTACAAGAATATAACTACTATAATACTGCTCCTATGTACAAGAATATAACTACTATAATACTGCTACTATGTACAAGAATATAACTACTATAATACTGCTCCTATGTACAAGAATACAACCACTATAATACTGCTCCTATGTGCAAGATTATAACTTCTATAATACTGCTCCTATGTACAATAATATAACTGCTATAATACTGCTCCTATGTACAAGAATATAACTACTATAATACTGCCTCCTATATACAAGAATATAACTACTATAATACTGCTCCTATGTACAAGAGTATAACTACTATAATACTGCCCCTATGTACAAGAATATAACTACTATAATACTGCTCCTATGTACAAGAATATAACTACTATAATACTGCTTCTATGTACAGAAATATAACTACTATAATACTGCTCCTATGTACAGAAATATAACTACTATAATACTGCCCCTATATACAGCAATATAACTACTGTAATACTGCAGCTATGTAAAAGAACATAACTACTACACTGCTCAAAAAAATAAAGGGAACACTTAAACAACACAATGTAACTCCAAGTCAATCACACTTCTGTGAAATCAAACTGTCCACTTAGGAAGCAACACTGAGTGACAATCAATTTCACATGCTGTTGTGCAAATGGGATAGACAACAACAGGTGGAAATTATAGGCAATTAGCAAGACACCCCCAATAAAGGAGTGGTTCTGCAGGTGGTAACCACAGACCACTTCTCAGTTCCTATGCTTCCTGGCTGATGTTTTGGTCACTTTTGAATGCTGTCGGTGCTTTCACTCTAGTGGTAGCATGAGACGGAGTCTACAACCCACAGAAGTGGCTCAGGTAGTGCAGCTTATCCAGGATGGCACATCAATGCGAGCTGTGGCAAGAAGGTTTGCTGAGTCTGTCAGCGTAGTGTCCAGAGCATGGAGGCGCTACCAGGAGACAGGCCAGTACATCAGGAGACGTGGAGAAGGCCGTAGGAGGGCAACAACCCAGCAGCAGGACCGCTACCTCCAAGGACAGCTGGCAATATCCAGAGTGCTTGCTGCAGCAGAACACAGGTCCAGTGAACTGATAGCTACAAGTGAAGATACTCATGCAAGAGCCACAACTGAAATGAGAACTATAATCCACGCCCTACAATAGGAGGAGGGGTGATATAAAGAGAGGGAAATCAAACGCATGAGGAACAGCTGGGAGGAAGGAAACCAAAAGTAAACAGAGCAGTGAGAACTCCTCCCAGCTCTAGTAGTGACATCATCACAGGGGTGGAGAAACAGAGCTGTGAGAACGTCCCAAAGCTCTGGTAGTGACATTACCCCCCCCTCTACGGGTGGACTCCGGACACCCAGGACCCACCTTCTCAGGATGAGCCCTATGAAATGCCCTGATGAGGCTAGTGGCTTTAATGTCCGACACCGGAACCCACATCCTCTTCTCTCCTCAGGACCATAACCCTTCCAATGAACGAGGTACTGAAGAGAACCGCGGACAATGCGAGAGTCCACAATTCTGGAAACCTCAAACTCCAGATTGCCATCAACCAAAATCGGAGGAGGAGGCAAAGACGAGGGTACCGTGGGCTGGACATATGGTTTTAAGAGAGATCTGTGAAATACATTATGTATCTTCCAAACCCGTGGAAGATCAAGACGGAAGGCAACAGGATTGATGACTGACAAGATTTTATAAGGCCCAATAAACTTGGGACCCAATTTCCAGGAGGGAACCTTCAGTTTAATATTTCTTGAAGACAACCACACCAGATCACCCACATTCAGGTCCGGACCAGGCACACATCTCTTATCAGCCACACGCTTATACTTCTCACTCATCTTTTTAAGATTACTCTGAATCTTTTGCCAAATGGTAGACAAAGACGAGGAAAATCTCTCCTCCTCAGGTAAACCAGAAAGAGCCCCTCCCGAGAATGTCCCAAACTGCGGATGGAACCCATATGCACCAAAGAATGGTGACTTATCAGAAGATTCCTGACGACGGTTGTTCAGAGCAAACTCAGCAAGAGGGAGAAATGAACACCAATCCTCCTGGTTCTCTGCCACAAAACAGCGCAAATATGTCTCCAGATTCTGATTGAGGCGCTCAGTCTGACCATTCGACTGCGGGTGAAAAGCAGAAGAGAAGGACAGCCGAACCCCCAGGCGAGAACAGAAAGCCTTCCAGAACCTGGACACAAACTGCGTGCCTCTATCGGAAACAATATCAGAGGGAATGCCGTGCAATTTAACAATATGGTCGACAAAAGCTTGCGCCAACGTTTTAGCATTGGGTAAACCAGGGAAAGGTACGAAATGAGCCATCTTGCTAAAAAGGTCCACCACCACCAGGATCACGACTTCCCCGAGGAACGAGGAAGATCCGTGATAAAGTCCATGGACAGGTGTGTCCAAGGACGGGAAGGTATGGGTAACGGGAGAAGGGAACCTGAAGGCCGTGAACGAGGGACCTTAGCGCGAGCGCACGTCTCACAAGCAGCCACAAAACCCTCCACCGACTTACGAAGAGCCGGCCACCAAAATCTCCGAGCAATGAGATCTACCGTGGCTCTACTCCCGGGGTGACCAGCAAGAACCGTATCATGATGCTCCTTGAAGAGTTTGTGACGTAGCTCAGGAGGCACGAACAACTTCCCAGAAGGACAACGGGCAGGTGCCTCAGTCTGGGCAGCCTGGACCTCGGCCTCCAAATCGGAATATAGAGCAGAAACAACTACCCCCTCCGCCAAAATGGGACCCGGGTCCTCGGAGTTTCCTCCTCCCGGAAAACAGCGAGAGAGAGCATCAGCCTTCACATTTTTGATCCCAGGTCGGAATGTAACGACAAAATTGAATCTGGAGAAGAACAGAGACCATCTGGCCTGTCTCGGATTCATACGCCTGGCCGACTCCAAGTATGCCAGATTCTTATGGTCGGTAAAAACGGTGATAGGGTGCCTGGCCCCCTCCAACCAATGGCGCCATTCCTCGAAAGCCAACTTGATGGCCAACAACTCCCTATCTCCCACATCATAGTTTCTCTCTGCCGGGGAGAGTTTTTTAGAGAAAAAGGCACAGGGTCGCCATTTGGCAGGAGAAGGGCCCTGGGACAAAACTGCACCCACACCCACCTCGGAAGCATCCACCTCAACAATAAAAGGTAAGGAAACATCGGGATGCACCAAGACGGGAGCAGACGCAAAACTCTCTTTAATCTTAGAAAAGGCTGCAAGCGCCTCCTCCGACCAAGAGGAAAAATCTGCCTCTTTTTTGTCATGTCAGTAAGAGGTTTGACAACAGAGGAATAATTCAAAATGAACTTTCTGTAATAGTTCGCAAAACCCAGAAAGCGCATCAATGCCTTCTGATTCTCAGGAAGCTCCCACTCAAGTACAGCACGGACCTTCTCCGGATCCATGCGAAAACCAGAAGCAGAGAGGAGAAAACCCAGAAATTGAATCTCCGATACCATAAAAAGACATTTCTCCAGCTTGGCGTACAATTTATTTTCCTGCAGAATCTGCAGAACCTGAAAAAGATGATCCTGATGGGTCTGAACATCAGGGGAAAAAATCAAAATATCATCAAGATACACCAATACAAATTTCCCCATTAAATGGTAGAAAATACTATTAACAAAATGCTGAAAGACGGCCGGAGCATTCATCAGGCCGAAAGGCATAACGAGATTCTCGAAATGCCCGTTAGGGGTATTAAAGGCCGTTTTCCATTCATCCCCCTCTCTGACCCTGACCAGGTTGTACGCGCCTCTCAAATCCAATTTGGAAAACACCTTGGCCCCAACAATTTGGTTGAAGAGGTCCGGGATCAGAGGAAGGGGATAGGGATCGCGAATCGTGATATGGTTCAGCTCCCTAAAATCTAGGCAAGGTCTCAGAGAGCCATCTTTTTTTTTAACAAAAAAAAAACCCGCTGCCACAGGTGACTTTGAGGGACGAATATGCCCCTTATCGAGACTCTCGGAGATATAAGTTCGCATTGCGATTCTTTCCGGTTGTGAGAGATTGTAGAGGCATGCTTTTGGCAGCTTGGCGCCTGGAATGAGGTTAATGGGACAGTCAAACTCCCGGTGAGGAGGTAGCTCCTGAACACTGCTCTCGGAAAACACGTCCGAGAAATCAGAGAGAAATGATGGCACAGTTTTAGTAGACACCTCTGCAAAAGTCGCTGTGAGACAATTCTCTCTACAAAAGTCACTCCACTCATTTATTTTCCTTCCTTGCCAATCAATAGTGGGGTTATGTCTAGTGAGCCAGGGTAACCCCAAAACTAGAGGAGAAGGCAATCCGTTAAGGACAAAACAAGATATATCCTCCACATGAGTGTCACCTACAGCTAGCCGGATATTGTGAACAATGCCCTTCAGAGATCTCTGTGAGAGTGGAGCAGAGTCAATAGCAAAAACAGGTATATCCTTTTCTAATGTGCAAACCTGAAAACCATGCATGGCTACAAATTGAGTGTCAATAAGATTGACGGCCGCTCCACTATCGACAAAAATCTCACAAGAAATGACTTTGCTCTCTAGCGCCACCCTGGCAGACAGGAGAAAACGGGAACTGCAGGTCAGAGGAAAAGCATCAATTCCTACATCAACTTTGCCCAAAGTAGCAGATGAAGCAGAATTTGATGATTTACCTTTTGAGGTTTTTCTCTTATTATCGCTCTTAGTACAGTTCAAGAATCTCCTAGACGGACAAACATTTGCCAAATGACCTATGCCCCCACAACAAAAACACACCATACTCTGAGGACTAAATCCTCTTTTATCAGGGGCAAGTCGACCTAGCTGCATGGGCTCCTCCTCAGAGGGGAGCGAGACAGGATGAGGCCCCTGCACACTGAATGAGTCCGCACCACTGCCCCTAGACTGACAATGGCTGGACAGAGAGGTCTCGTTTCTTTCTCTTAGACGCCTGTCAAGGCGTACCGCCAATGACATGGCAGACTCTAAGGACGTTGGTCTCTCATGGAAAGCAAACGCATCTTTCAATCTCTCTGAGAGACCATGACAGAACTGACTCCGGAGTGCAGCATCATTCCAACCTGAATCAGCTGCCCATCTCCGAAATTCAGAACAATAAAGCTCCGCAGACAGTTTGTTCTGGCATAAAACAGGTAAGTTAGATTCGGCCAGAGCAACACGATGCGGGTCATCATATATCTGCCCCAGGGCCACAAAAAATCTTTCCACGGATTGAAGGGAGGGATCCCCTGATGGCAGCGAAAAAGCCCAAGTCTGAGCATTACCCCTGAGCAGGGAGATGACAATCCTCACCCTCTGCTCCTCCTTACCAGAGGAGTGGGGACACAAGCAAAAATGGAGTTTGCATGCCTCTCTGAACAAGATTCTCACTGCCCCCGGAGAACGTTTCCGGAAGTGAGACCTTTGGCTCGCAACAGACTCCATGAGCCGGAGCAGAGCCCAATGCTTGAAGCTGAATCATAGATTGACGGAGATCCGCTACTTCCAAAGAAAGACCCTGCATGCGGTCAACCAGGACAGAAAGCGGATCCATGTCAAAAAAGGACGGTTTTGGTGGATTATAATGTCACGACTGTAAGTGAGCAACAATAGTATACACAGTAAAAAGAGCTACTGACCGGACCCAAACTAGGGAGGATAAAGGGTGACCCATGTCAGACCCTCAAAGCTCTCCCTATGCTGCTAAAGCACATGCCCGGATCCAAATGGCGGAACGAGGCATGCCCACGTACCTAAGACTGATGACCACTGTAACCCCTACAATAGTGGAAGGGGCACGGCCATCGGTGCCCTGCTCAGTATATGGAGGGAACCGTGGCCACCTCAGATCCAGTCAGAAAATAACCAGGTACACAACAATGTCTGCACACTTAGCTGAAGGTGTTGCAGCCGCAGAGAAGACGGATCCAAGGACAGCTGGCAATATCCGGAGTGCTTGCTGCAGCAGAACACAGGTCCAGTGAACTGATAGCTACAAGTGAAGATACTCAAGCAAGAGCCACAACTGAAATGAGAACTATATTCCACGCCCTACAATAGGAGGAGGGGTGATATAAAGAGAGGGAAATCAAACGCATGAGGAACAGCTGGGAGGAAGGAAACCAAAAGTAAACAGAGCAGTGAGAACTCCTCCCAGCTCTAGTAGTGACATCATCACAGGGGTGGAGAAACAGAGCTGTGAGAACGTCCCAAAGCTCTAGTAGTGACAGGAGCACTGCCAGAGCCCTGCAAAATGACCTCCAGCAGGCCACAAATGTGCATGTGTCTGCTCAAACGATCAGAAACAGACTCCATGAGGGTGATATGAGGGCCCGACGTCCACAGGTGGGGGTTGTGCTTACAGCCCAACACCGTGCAGGACGTTTGGCATTTGCCAGAGAACACCAAGATTGGCAAATTCGCCACTGGCGCCCTGTGCTCTTCACAGATGAAAGCAGGTTCACACCGAGCACATGTGACAGACGTGACAGAGTCTGGAGACGCCGTGGAGAACGTTCTGCTGCCTGCAACATCCTCTAGCATGACCGGTTTGGCATTGGGTCAGTAATGGTGTGGGGTGGCATTTCTTTGGAGGGCCGCACAGCCCTCCATGTGCTCACCAGAGGTAGCCTGACTGCCATTAGGTACAGAGATGAGATCCTCAGACCCCTTGTGAGACCATATGTTGGTGCAGTTGGCCCTGGGTTCCTCCTAATGCAAGACAATGCTAGACCTCATGTGGCTGGAGTGTGTCAGCAGTTCCTGCAAGACGAAGGCATTGATGCTATGGACTGGCCCGCCCGTTCCCCAGACCTGAATCCAATTGAGCACATCTGGGACATCATGTCTCGCTCTATCCACCAACGTCACGTTGCACCACAGACTGTCCAGGAGTTGGCATATGCTTTAGTCCAGGTTTGGGAGGAGATCCCTCAGGAGACCGTCCGCCACCTCATCAGGAGCATGCACAGGCGTTGTAGGGAGGTTATACAGGCACGTGGAGGCCACACACACTACTGAGCCTCATTTTGACTTGTGTTAAGGACATTACATCAAAGTTGGATCAGCCTGTAGTGTGTTTTTCCACTTTAATTTTGAGTGTGACTTCAAATCCAGACCTCCATGGGTTAAAAATTTGATTTCCATTTTTAAATTTTTGTGTGATTTTGTTGTCAGCACATTCAACTATGTAAAGAACAAAGTATTTCAGAAGAATATTTAATTAATTCAGATCTAGGATGTGTTATTTTTGTGTTCCCTTTATTTTTTTGAGCAGTGTATATTACTGCCCCCATGCACTATATAATATGTATGTGTTATGCCGCTTGCCTGTTACCGCTACCACCAGTTATGAGCACTGTATTACTCTCCCACTCTTCCACTTCCATGTTCCAGTGGCTGAAACCCGCTGGACTTCCTTCCCCTCTTCTTTGCAGGCCTGGTCTCATTAGTGGCTGCAGATCCTGCTTGCGCACACAGCTCTCCGGCTCTTAAAAAAGGCCGGTGCATGTGCACCCTAATTTTCTTCAGCCAATGCCTAGCCACCCATGGGTACTTTAGGCACCTTACCCTGTGGGAGGAATGTTTTTGTCTGATCCTTTGGGGTCACCTGACCCCTGTGGGTCAGCAGAAACTACTTTGAACAATGTAACAATATGACTGTTAAATGAGATCTGCTCCTCTTTTTTGTGACGGGGAGTCCTGTCTTCTGCTGTGTATTCTACTCTCAGCTGTTTGATGGGTACATGATGTGACATTTTGGGGTGGTCTTCTCCCTAATTGCAGATTTGCCTCTGACATTTCCAGACTAATGGAGCTGATCTTTGTAAACTCGGCAGAACTCGCTGTTTTACTCTTTCCACTGATGACTCGCGTTTTGCATGAAATGTTTGTAAATGTGTCCACGGAACTAAGCAAATCCATTACTGTCCTGTAAACACAGATCCGTCAGCAGCAGAACTAATGGTCTCCATGGAGGGGAGAGGAACCATCTCTGATCACAGAGTAAGCCATGGTTCTTGGGCCATTGCATTGCAGAGCAGATGTAGATGTTGTCACACTTGGGGTCAATGTTTCTCATGATCGATGTCAACAGGCCCTTGCCATGCTTCTGTATTTTACATGGTGACTTGCCGGAAGATCCATCACAAGGCTCAGGTTTTTGATGGATCTCTAATGTTCTCAGCAGCCTTGAGGCTTTCAAAGATAACATTGGACAACCACCTAGAAGGAGCCTTCCATAACCTTTGGTAATCAGCAGTAATCTGTGGAGGTACATGACAGTGAGTGCTAGAGCATTATACAGTTCCCTCTGAGACCAATGGTCTGAACATTATTGGATACTCTGGGTCCTACAGAGAGGAGCTTACATTTAAAGGAAACCTGTCACCTCCAATACTTATATAAAACCGAGATCATTATCTTACAGTAGCCCCCAGTGTGTTCATAATTATGTGTTTCATTCCTCCATCGGTTGCTGCATACTTTATAAAAACGCTGTTTTAATCTCCATTCGCTTTATCTTCAGAGCCAGCTTGAAGTCTAGGGGGCAGTGACCTCCTTGCTTCAAGTCAAGCTAAGCCCGCCCCTTACCCGTTCTCTCTTCACTTTGAGTGACATCCTGCCGTGCGCTCCTTGTTACTGCTCAATCCCGTCTCCGGCAGTCAGTCGGCTGCTATTGTCTCACTGCGCATGCGCCGGCCATTTCCATCGCGCGCGCGCGCGGCGATTCTGGTCGTCAGCGTGATCACTGGCTTCAGGCGCACGTGCACGATGGAAATGGCCGGCGCTTGAGCAGTGAGACGATAGCAGCCGGCTGACTGCGGGAGTCGGAGACGGGATCAGTAAAAAGGAGTAAGGGGCGAGCTTAGCTTGACTTGAAGCAAGGAGGCCGCTGCCCCCTTGACTTCAAGCTGGCTCTGAAAATAGCGCGAATGGAGATTAAAACAGCGTTTTTATAAAGTATGCAGCAACCGATGGAGGAATGAAACACATGATTACGAACACACTGGGGGCTACTGTAAGGTAATGATCTCGGTTTTATGTGTGTTTTGGAGGCGACAGGTTCCCTTTAAGAAATTGTATCGTTCCCCATTGATTTCTATACATTAATATGGATTAGCTCATATACGAAAATGGTGCCTTTAGGGGTCTCCCTAGCAAAAGTCAAAGGAGCCCCTCTGGAACATGTCACCCTAATGTTCCATTCCAAGAATAAAGCAACCATTCCTTGCTGAAATGTTTCTCAGACTTCTAGTCTTTTGCTTGTTTTTCTGCTATACTGGTGCCTGTGCAGAAGTGGAGCCCAATACTAGTTCCCATCCCTGAAGAACAGAGATACAGAACATCTGAGCTAAGCCCCCTCATACTTGTTCAGTTTTAGCTAGAGGTCCTGCTCGAGTCTACTGTACGTATCAATATGTTTTATGCAGTTCACTACAGTCTATTGTCCCCTGATGTCAGCCATTTAAGGCTGGTTATTATAGGATGACTACAGTGTTCTGCCATGGGTTGAGGGATAGGAAATGTACAAAACTTACTGATCCCATCATCAACTGAGACCCTCCACAAACATTTACATCCACAAGCAAGATCATAGCTATCAGGGGTGCAAACATGGCATTTGCCCCCAGGCCTAAGTGGGCCCAAACATTAATATTTTGTGGGCCCGAACACCAATATTCTAAATACAAAATGTCACTTGTTACAGATTTAGCAGTTTGGTCCAGGACGCATCAAGTTACAGATGTATCCTATGCATGACAGAAATCAGCCACACTGTTCTAGAAAGTTTGAGACATGAGACACTGGCCTTTATCCCATCCTGGTTCATATATAAGGACATACTGTAGCTGACACTTCATTTATCCTTGTACTTTTGTAGATGAAACATGGACTTAGACATGGTCAGTGTTCTTCTAACTCATAGTAGATGTGTCTATCACTACTAACACCAGAGTTTTGTGACTCTGAATTTCTGAGCTAAGGAACATGCCGCCTTATTTCTAAGATGACACTCCATTAAAATCTATGGCACCTATTTAACTTTCGAAGCCAGCGGCAACTTAAACACTAAGTTGGTACCAGATAAATGAGGTCAAGTCCATCAATAAAGCTGCAGCTAAAATGGGGAGGGGGCGCGATTGGGGGCCCTTCAGAATGAGCTAATATAAAATGGGGTTTCCTAAACCAGTCCAGCCCTTCGAATAATTTTTTAAAATAATTGCCTAATTTTCAGATGGACCATAGATGGTCTGAATTGCTGGGCACTATCCAATGGCCCAGAAACTATAGGGTCCTACAGGCCCTTTTCCTTCCACAGATGATGGAGCCTAATGGTAGAGCCCAACCTGAAGCTCAGTAGAGTAGTCAGCTGGTGAGAAGCAAACGGAAGCTCCTTGGCCCCAGTGCAGAATTTGTATGGCGAAGAGGGACCACTGGGCCCTCTGCATGTGCTATAGCTATGCCTCTGATGTGACAGGATCCACATTCCTCTTCTGGGCAGTACACACTTAACTTGACATCATTGTTCTCATAATAAGCCATGTACCAATGATGGGCAAAGGGAGCAAACGAAGATTATATTGCACAAGTGTCTAAGAACTAGGGGGTGATAGGATGATGGTCTCACACTGATCCATTAGTTTCCCACCCCAGTTCACCGGTTGTAACTAGTGGTAAAAACCCCCCCACAATGCCCACCATCTTTGGATCAGATCTGTTTCTCTTCTTTATTTCCCTTGTGGTGATTGTCCTAGCAAAATGAATAGGGTTAACTGGGCCAGGTCACCACTCTGTAGGCCTCAAGGCAAGTTGTAACTCCTGGCAGCTGAGACACTAGATAAATGTCTGTCATATTGAAGTGGAAAGTTTCTAGCCCTCAAATGGTTAAAGAACAAATGGGAACCGTGCCCTCGAAAATCTAACTTCATTAGACGTGGGGAGGAAAAGGGGGATATAGTGCCGTGGTGGAGAAATTCTGCGTATATTGAAGATAAATAAACGGAATATTATGAAATGAGTCAAGCTCAGTGCTGAGATCTATCTATAGCCGCTTTCTTGGCTTCCATCCACCGCTCTCCTGAGGTCCTATTATTATATGGGTGATGGGCTGACGATGTAATCAAAACGGGATTTACTCTTCATAGAGGATGTTTTATGGCACCGTACAGGTGTAAGATGTTTTGGGAGTCTCTTTGGTGCCACCTTCTGTTGGGTATGAGGGTTCTGAACACAGGAATAATGCTGGTTATTTACTTCACGGCCTTCAAAATTTTGAAGTTGATGGCAGGGGGCTAGGGTAAAGAGTATAAATGAGCGAATTTCTCAAAAATTTGATTCGGCAGGTTCGCTGAATTGAAAAAAATAATTTGGTTAGATCCAATTTATTCGTGGGAAATAACGTTAAAAACAGCTATTTCCTGGCTGCAGAGAGCCTGTATAGTAGGGTAGAACACTGTGCCTTGCAGTAACACGCATAGGGAGTCTGCTGTGGTAGTGAAATAATACTGTGAGTCAGTATGACATGCAGATGACAGGCGTCTCTCTTAGAATCACTGCACACTTCACTTAGTTGGGCAGTCACGGGGCCAAAACTGACCAAATAACTCAAGTATGAATTCAGCCTTACAGGTCGATGTTAGCGTCAAGAAGAAGCGCACTCCTTTTACACTGTCGGCAGTTGATTCCACATAGATGTCTACAGAACCTGTTCTATTAAACGATTATACAAGTAGAGCCCCCCGAGTGGAGAGGGTGTCAGAAGTAAGTTTGTGTTGACGTCACTGATTATTTTGCCCTTCCTCTGATCTGTCAGAACAATAACCCTCAAAAAACAGATCCTGTCTGTGAAGCATCTGCCTTCACTCGGTCAGCATTTGGTCAGTAATCCATCAGTATTACTAAAGCCCAAAAAAACAGGAGTGGATCCAAAACAGAAATGACACGTGAATGGATAATTTGCATGTCTTCTGTGTTTTGTACCCACTCCTGCTTTTGGCTACCAAATCACAAGCCAATTCTTATGGGACCATGTCATACAGGCCTTACAGCTGTTACATAGACAGGATCCATTGTGCGTCTCATTTTTCCTTCCTTCTGACAGATCAGAAGAAGGGTCAAATAAATGATGATGTTAGCCAGGCCGAAAGGCTAAATAATGGCCCAGTCATGAAGTGGGAAGGTTGGCAACAGCATGAGAAGTCCATAGAATGGCTCTATGACATAGTGGTGAGGTGGAAGCAGCATGAGGAGACGATAGAATGGCCCAATGACAGAGTCTGGAGGTGGCAGCAGCATCAGGAGGAGGATACAGAGTGGCACAATGACAGTGTGGAGGTGGCAGCAGAATCAGGAGGTCACAGGGTGGCACAATGACAGTGTGAAGGTGGCAGCAGCATCAGAGTGGCAAGGTGACATAGTGTTGAGGTAGCAGCAGCAGCATCAGGAGACCACAGAGTGGCAAGGTCACATAGTGTTGAGATGGCAGCAGCATCAAGAGACCACAGAGTGGTGGCAAGGTGACATAGTGTGGAGGTGGCAGCAGCATCAGGAGACCACAGAGTGGTAAGGTGACATAGTGTGGAGGTGGCAGCAGCATCAGGAGACCACAGAGTAGCAAGGTGACATAGTGTGGAGGTGGCAGCAGCATCAGGAAACCACACAGTGGCAAGGTGACATAGTGTTGAGGTAGCATTAGCATAAGGAGACCACAGAGTGGCAATGTGACATAGTGTTGAGGTGGCAGCAGCATCGGGAGACCACAGAGTGGCAAGGTGACATAGTGTGGAGGTGGCAGCAGCATCAGGAGACCACAGAGTGGCAAGGTGACATAGTGTGGAGGTGGGAGCAGCATCAGGAGACCACAGAGTGGCAAGGTGACATAGTGTGGAGGTGGCAGCAGCATCAGGAGACCACAGAGTGGAAAGGTGACATAGTGTGGAGGTGGCAGCAGCATCAGGAGACCACAGAGTGGCAAGGTGACATAGTGTGGAGGTGGCAGCAGCATCAGGAGACCACAGAGTGGTAAGGTGACATAGTGTGGAGGTGGCAGCAGCATCAGGAGACCACAGAGTTGCATGGTGACATAGTGTGGAGGTGGCAGCAGCATCAGGAGGAGGCCACAGAGTGGCACAATGACAGTGTGGAAGTGGCAGCAGAATCAGGAAACCACACAGTGGCAAGGTGACATAGTGTTGAGGTAGCATTAGCATAAGGAGACCACAGAGTGGCAAGGTGACATAGTGTTGAGGTGGCAGCAGCATCAGGAGACCACAGAGTGGCAACGTGACATAGTGTGGAGGTGGCAGCAGCATCAGGAGACCACAGAGTGGCAAGGTGACATAGTGTGGAGGTGGCAGCAGCATCAGGAGACCACAGAGTGGAAAGGTGACATAGTGTGGAGGTGGCAGAAGCATCAGGAGATCACAGAGTGGCAAGGTGACATAGTGTGGAAGTGGCACATCAGGAGACCACAGAGTGACCCGGTGACAGAGTGGGGAGGTGGGTGGCAATACCAGTACCAGCTGAAGATGGTGGGTGAAAGAAGGAGCACTTGGCATCAGATGTGTGGCATCAGGCGGGTGGCAGCATCAGAATAGTAGCTGAGGCCAGTAGCCAGAAGAAACCTGTCTCGTTTGTCAAAGTGTTGGTGTGGCACCATGGATGAACTAGTCTGATGCATCAGGCATTGGTGGGTGGAAATCCGGGCTGATCCACGCCTGATTCACCTGGACAAAGGTCAGTCTCTCCACATTTTGGGCGGACAGGCAAGTTCTTCTTGGGTAATTATGGCCCCCGCCGCATTAAACACTCGCTCTGATGCCACAATACTGGCCGGGCAGGACAGCTTTTCCAGGGCAAACTCGGCCAGTTGCAGCCACAAATCCAGTTTGGCTGCCCAGTAGTCCAGCGGATCTTCAATGTGGGATGGCAGGGTGTTGTTTAAGTATGCCACTACCTGCTGGCTCAGGTCCTGCTCCAGGTCTAGCTGCTGCTGCTGCTGCTGGTGAGTAGTTTCTTCACTAGGCGGGTGAAGAAAGCTGCTCATCAGTTACTCTAGACTCAAGTTGCTGCTGATGGAGCTGGAACTGCTCCTACCACCCCCACCCTTCCACAGCAGCCATGGCAGAGGAACGGTGCGCAGAGGGCCCGAGAGGATGGACGATGGCGCAGATAGATAGGATGTCTCTATAGTAGTTCAGTTTGTCCTCCCTCTCAGCGGGTGAAAAAAAGGCCCTCATTTTGGACCGGTAGCAAGCTTCCAACAAGGTGGAGAGCCAGAAGTCATCCCTCTGCCGAATGGTGACAATTCAGCTGTCACTACGCAAGCAAGTGAGCATGCATCGGGCCATTTGTGCAAGTGACTCGGAGGGACTCCCTGCCTCCATCTCCACTGCATACTGCCAGGATCGTCAAAACCGGAGAGGGGAAGGGGTTTGCCTTTATGTAAAGTCCTGTCTAAAGCCCACAGTCTGAGAAGATATAAGTGAGGGACATGAACATGCAGAGTCACTGTGGGTAGAGATACATGGAGCTAAAAACAACAATAAATTACTAATAGGAGTTTACTATAAACCACCTAATATACCAGAGTCCACAGAAAATCTACTACTAAACGAGATAGACGAGGCGGCAAATCATAATGAGGTGGTTATTATGGGGGACTTCAACTACCCAGTTATAGACTGGGAAACTGAAACTTGTATATCTCATAAAGGAAACTTGGCAATAACCAAAGACAATTACCTCTCCCAACTGGTTCAGGACTCGACTAGAGGGACGGCCATACTGGACTTAGTATTAACCAATAGACCTGACAGAACAACAGACATGCAGGTTGCGGGACACCTGGGAAATAGTGACCATAAAGTAATAACCTTCCAATTATCATTCAAAAGAGCGTTTCTACAGGGAGGAACAAAAATACCAAACTTCAAAAAAGCTAAATTTAGCCAACTAAGAGAGGCCATAGGCCTAACTAACTGGGACAAAGTCCTCAAAAATAAAAATACAGCCACAAAATGGGATATCTTTAAAAGCATCCTAAAATCTCATTGTGAGAGGTACATACCGTATGGGAATAAAAGGTTAAGGAACAAAAAGAAACCAATGTGGATAAATAGAACTGTAAAGAAAGCAATAAATGACAAAAAGAAAGCATATAAATCACTAAAACAGGAGGGTAGCACGGAAGCGCTGAAAAACTATAAGGAAAAAAATAGAACATGTAAAAAACAAATAAAAGCGGCCAAACTAGAGACCGAGAGATTAATTGCCAAAGAGAGTAAAACTAACCCTAAAATGTTCTTCAATTATATAAATGTTAAAAAGTATAAATCTGAAGGTGTCGGCCCTTTAACCACCTCCGGACCGCTGTACGCACAGACGCGTCCTGGAGGTGGTTGTTTCATTCCGAGTGGACGCGCCGGCGCGTCTTCTCGCGAGACGCGAGATTTCGGTCACAGCCGGCCCGCGCATGCGCATCGCGGGCCGGCAAAAGTTCGAGGAGAGTTGCATCAGCAGCCTGCCAGCCAATGATCGTTGCTGGCAGGCTGGTGATTTTTAAAAAATCCAATCACAAGCCATATAACAGATCATATTAGTAAATATGATCTGTTATATGGCTTCTCTGCTCCTGTGCTGGTCCTTTTCGTCGGTTGGATCCAGCACAGGAGCAGACTTCACAGTGAGTACACCAAACAGCACACCTTAGCCCCAGATCACCCCCCTGCACCCCAATTAACCCTTTGATCACCCCTTTGATCGCCCCTGTCAATCACTAGTGAAAGGAAAAAAAAGTGATCAGTGTAAACTGTCACTTTTTTTTTTTCACTGGTATTGGCTGTTAGGTTTTAGGGATAGTTTAGGCCCCTTGGTTAGGTAGTTAGCGTCAGTTAGCGCCCAGCCCACCGCACCGCAGTCACTTTTATTCGCTGATTAGCGTATCGCTAATCAGCATTTGTACTTTTATAGTATCTGTAAGTGATCAAAACTGATCACGGTCAGATCTATAATAGTATTAGTGTCACTTTAGTTCGCCCTCCACCCAAAACGCAGTGTTTGCCCGATCAGGCCTGATCGGTCGCCCACACGTGCGTTCACCCACGCCCGCCCCACCGCAGTGACAAAAAATTATTATTTTTTGATCACTGCACATTCACTTTACACGCACTGCGGCGATAAAAAAATCAGTTTTGATATTTTTTATCAACCGCAGCGGCCTCCGGTACTTCGCTAGCCTCCCCTTTGTAAGACAGGTTTGCTTTTTTTCTTGGGTAGTCTCAGGGAATACCCCTAAATTTAGTAGTCCAAAATGTCAAACAGGGGGTATTCTTCTGAAGAGGCCTACAGGATTCTGACCCAGTCGGATGAGGAGTGGGAACCCTCATCTGACGAATCTAGCGGGTCAGAATATGAACCTGTAGAAAGCAGTGGCTCTCTGACCCAAGTTCGGACGAGGAGGTTGAGGTCCCTGGCAGCACCAGGCCGTACCCGGCCCCGTGTCGCTAGACCACAGGTTACGCAGGATCCGCTTCAAGAGCAGCAGAGTGGGGCTGTCGCTGCCGGATCACGTGGTGAGGCATACACCAGCAGCGCAGCCCTTCCTGGACCTAGTACCAGCACTGCCGTACAACCTGGTGAAGTAGCGAGCACCAGAAGGGCAGTTGAAGCTGGTACGGTGGCACGTGCAGTAGTTACCCCGTCGCAGCCACCGCGCAGACAGGCCCGTAGACCCCCTAGAGTCCCTGAGGTGCTGGCAAACCCTGATTGGCAGTCACCAACTTCAGCCGCACCTGTAGGTTCCCCCTTTCACCGCCCAGTCTGGAGTTCGGGTTGAGACGGCTCAAATCGCTTCGGCCCTGGGATTTTTTGAGCTGTTCTTGACTGCGGAGCTCTTGGACTTAGTCGTGGCAGAGACCAACCAATATGCCACACAATTTATAACCGCAAACCCGGAAAGCTATTATGCCCAGCCTTTCCGGTGGAAACCAGTCCAAGTTTCCGAACTTAAAATTTTTCTGGGCCTTCTCCTCAACATGGGCCTGACAAAAAAGCATGAATTGCGGTCATATTGGTCACGCACCCGATTCATCACATGCCCATGTTCTCTGCTGCTATGTCCAGGACACGATTTGAGACCATCCTGCGTTTTCTGCATTTTAGCGACAACACCACCTCCCGTCCCAGAGGCCACCCAGCTTTTGACCGGCTCCACAAAATTCGGCCCCTCATAGACCATTTCAACCAGAAATTTGCAGATTTGTATACCCCTGAGCAAAACATCTGCGTAGACGAGTCCCTAATACATTTTACCGGGCGCCTTGGCTTCAAACAATACATCCCAAGCAAGCGTGCCCGGTATGGGGTCAAATTGTATAAGCTCTGTGAAAGGGCCACAGGCTATACCCACAAATTTCGGATCTATGAGGGAAAAGATCAGACCCTGGAGCCGGTCGGTTGCCCTGACTACCTGGGGAGCAGTGGGGTAGACAGTCTGGGACTTGGTGTCACCCTTATTCGGCAAGGGGGTACCATCTTTATGTGGACAATTTTTACACAAGTGTGGCCCTCTTTAGGCATTTGTTTCTAGAACGGATTTGCGCCTGTGGCACCGCGCGAACTAGTCGCGTGGGCCTACCCCCCAACGGCTTGTAACCACCCGTCTTGCAAGGGGGGAGAGGGCTGCCTTGTTGTAACGAAGAACTGCTCGCGGTGAAATGGAGAGACAAGCGTGACGTTTACATTCTCTCCTCCATTCACGCAGACACGACAATCCAAATTGAAAGGGCAACCCGTGTCATTGAAAAGCCCCTCTCAGTCCCACGACTATAATGCGCTCATGGGAGGGGTGGACTTCAATGACCAGATGTTGGCTCCCTATTTAGTTTCCCGCCAGAACCAGACGCTGGTATAAGAAGGTGTCTGTATATTTAATTCAATTGGCGCTGTACAATAGTTTTGTTCTCTACAGTAAGGCTGGGAGAACAGGATCCTTCCTCAAATTCCAGGAAGAGATAATCGCGAACCTCCTTTACCCAGGAGGTTCCGTGGCCCCATCCACCAGTGTAGTTAGCCGTCTACACGAGCGACATTTCCCCAGTGTCGTTGCTGGTACCTCAACCCAACCGCCACCCCGAAAAAAATGTCGTGTCTGTAGCAGGAGTGGAATAAGGCGTGACACCCGCTATTTCTGTCCTGACTGCCCTGACCACCCTGCCTATGCTTAGGAGTGTGTTTCCGGAAGTACCACACACAGGTACACTTAGCATAGGCATTGCATCTCACAGGACAGGCACACAGGGCTATTAGGGCCCTTTTACTCACAGCTGCTGCAAACCTCTCCTTTCACCTGGGATAAAGTGCATAACGTACTTCGCCACATCTTTGGGCGATTTGCGCTTTGCACATTGTCCCATGGGGAAGGAGAGGTTTGTTCTATAAAGGTAAAAAAAACTAAACAAAAAAAAAAATTACCGGTAAGTAAAAAAGTTACAAAAGTTAAAAAAAAGTTAATATGTTCTGTTCTAAAGTTAATAAAGTTATTGCTTTGCGGCCTGGTTTTTTCTTTTTTGTTTTGTTTTTTTTTACCTTTCAGGTGGACCAACCGATCGACCAGCTGCAGCACTGATGTGCATTCGGACAGAAGCATTGTGCTGCTGTCAGATTACACGGCAAGTCGGTGTATGCGGCGCTGCAAGACGAGATTTCTCCTCTGCAGTAAAAGATATGTTTGCCGAGGCATATGAGCTGAGGAGGTGGCGGTGTTCATATACTTTGGCAAACACTTTGTATATATAAAAAAAAAAATCCGGCAATGATTTATTCATCCACATCGATTGATGTGAATGGAGAAATCTGGTTTGCCAGGGCATACGAGCTAAGTGGGCATGGATGTTGGGCGGAGCTCCTATGTCCTGGCAGACGCCTTTCCCCTCCTTTTTCTTTTTTTTGGCAGAGATTTTTTTCATCCACATTGATTGATGCGAATGAAGAAATCTGTGCCGTTCATTTTTTTCTTTCAGCCCAGAGGCTGAACGGAAAAAAAAAAATCTCATTACCCGTATGCTCAATATAAGGAGAATAGCAGAAAACTCCTAATGCTGGGCATACATGTAATGATTGCGGAGACCCTCAAATGCCAGGGCAGTACAAAACCCCCACAAATAACACCATTTTGGAAAGAAGACACCCCAAGGTATTCACTGAGGGGCATATTGAGTCATGAAAGATTGAAATTTTTGTCCCAAGTTAGCGGAAAGGGAGACTTTGTGAGAAAAAAAATAAAAAAATCAATTTCCGCTAACTTGTGCAAAAATTTTTTTTTTCTATGAACTCGCCATGCCCCTCATTGATACCTTGGGGTGTCTTCTTTCCAAAATGGGGTCACATGTGGGGTATTTATACTGCCCTGGCATTTTAGGGGCCCCAAAGCGTGAGAAGAAGTCTGGTATCCAAATGTCTAAAAATGCCCTCCTAAAAGGAATTTGGGCCCCTTTGGCCCACCAGGCTGCAAAAAAGTGTCACACATGTGGATCTCCGTATTCAGTAGAAGTTGGTGAATGTGTTTTGGGGTGTTCTTTTTACATATACCCATGCTGGGTGAGATAAATATCTTGGTCAAATGCCAACTTTGTATAAAAAAATGGGGAAAAGTTGTCTTTTGCCAAGATATTTCTCTCACCCAGCATGGGTATTATTTAAATGAACCCCAAAACACATTCCCCACCTTCTCCCGAGTACGGAAGATACCAGATGTGTGACACTTTTTTGCAGCCTAGGTGGGCAAAGGGGCCCACATTCCAAAGAGCACCTTTCGGATTTCACAGGTCATTTACCTACTTACCACAATTAGGGCCCCTGGAAAATGCCAGGGCAGTATAACTACCCCACAAGTGACCCTATTTTGGAAAGAAGACACCCCAAGGTATTCCGTGAGGGCATGGCGAGTTCCTAGAATTTTTTATTTTTTTGTCACAAGTTAGTGGAAAATGATGATTTTTTTTTTTTTTTTTATTTTTCATACAAAGTCTCATATTCCACTAACTTGTGACAAAAAATAAAAAACTTCCATGAACTCGCCATGCCCATCAGTGAATACCTTGGGGTCTCTTCTTCCAAATTGGGGTCACTTGTGGGGTAGTTATACTGCCCTGCATTCTAGGGGCCCAAATGTGTGGTAAGGAGTTTGAAATCAAATTCTGTAAAAAATGACGAGTGAAATCCGAAAGGTGCTCTTGGAATATGGGCCCCTTTGCCCACCTAGGCTGCAAAAAAGTGTCACACATCTGGTATCTCCGTACTCAGTAGAAGTTGGGGAATGTGTTTTGGGGTGTCATTTTACATATACCCATGCTGGGTGAGAGAAATATCTTGGCAAAAGACAACTTTTCCCATTTTTTTTATACAAAGTTGGCATTTGACCAAGATATTTATCTCACCCAGCATGGGTATATGTAAAAAAGACACCCCAAAACACATTCCCCAACTTCTACTGAATAAGGAGATACCAGATGTGTGACACTTTTTTGCAGCCTAGGTGGGCAAAGGGGCCCATATTCCAAAGAGCACCTTTCGGATTTCACTCGTCATTTTTTACAGAATTTGATTTCAACTCCTTACCACACATTTGGGCCCCTAGAATGCCAGGGCAGTATAACTACCCCACAAGTGACCCCCATTTTGGAAAGAAGACACCCCAAGGTATTTCGTGAGGGGCATGGCGAGTTCCTAGAATTTTTTATTTTTTGTCACAAGTTAGTGGAAAATGATGATTTTTTTTTTTTTTTTTTTTTTTTCATACAAAGTCTCATATTCCACTAACTTGTGACAAAAAATAAAAACTTCCATGAACTCGCCATGCCCATCAGTGAATACCTTGGGGTGTCTTCTTCCAAAATGGGGTCACTTGTGGGGTAGTTATACTGCCCTGGCATTCTAGGGCCCAAAATGTGTGGTAAGGAGTTTGAAATCAAATTCTGTAAAATATGACGAGTGAAATCCGAAAGGTGCTCTTTGGAATATGGGCCCCTTTGCCCACCTAGGCTGCAAAAAAGTGTCACACATCTGGTATCTCGTATTCAGTAGAAGTTGGGGAATTGTGTTTTGGGGTGTCATTTTACATATACCCATGCTGGGTGAGAGAAATATCTTGGCAAAAGACAACTTTTTCCCATTTTTTTATACAAAGTTGGCATTTGACCAAGATATTTCTCTCACCCAGCATGGGTATATGTAAAAAGACACCCCAAAACACATTCCCCAACTTCTACTGAATACGGAGATACCAGATGTGTGACACTTTTTTGCAGCCAGGTGGGCAAAGGGGCCCATATTCCTAAGAGCACCTTTCGGATTTCACTCGTCATTTTTTACAGAATTTTGATTTCAAACTCCTTACCACACATTTGGGCCCCTAGAATACCAGGGCAGTAGAACTACCCCACAAGTGACCCCATTTTGGAAAGAAGAGACCCCAAGGTATTCGCTGATGGGCATAGTGAGTTCATAGAACTTTTTATTTTTTGTCACAAGTTAGTGGAATATGAGACTTTGTAATAAAAAAAAAAAAAATAAAAAAAAATATCATTTCTCGCTAACTTGTGGACAAAAAATAAAAAGTTCTAAGAACTCACTATGCCCATCAGTGAATACCTTAGGGGGTGTACTTTCCGAAATGGGGTCATTTGTGGGGTGTTTGTACTGTCTGGCCATTGTAGAACCTCAGGAAACATGACAGGTGCTCAGAAAGTTCAGAGCTGCTTCAAAAAGCGGAAATTCACATTTTTGTACCATAGTTTGTAAACGCTATAACTTTTACCAAACCATTTTTTTTTTTTACCCAAACAATTTTTTTTTATCAAAGACATGTAGGACAATAAATTTAGAGCAAATTTATATATGGGTTTTGTTTTTTTTTGCAAAATTTTACAACTGAAAGTGAAAAATGTCATTTTTTTGCAAAAAAATCGTTAAATTTCGATTAATAACAAAAAAAGTAAAAATGTCAGCAGCAATGAAATACCACCAAATGAAAGCTCTATTAGTGAGAAGAATTGGAGGTAAAATTCATTTGGGTGGTAAGTTGCATGACCGAGCAATAAACGGTGAAAGTAGTGTAGGTCAGAAGTGTAAAAAGTGGCCTGGTCTTTCAGGGTGTTTAAGCACTGGGGGCTGAGGTGGTTAAAGAGTAATGAGGGGGGAGTTGCAGAGAGCGACGAGGAGAAAGCAAAGCTGTTAAATATTTTTTTCTCCAATGTATTCACTGAGGAAAATAAAATGTCAGATGAAATGCTGAATGTTGAAATAAATTCCCCATTAAAAGTGTCCTGTCTGACCCAGGAAGAAGTACAACAGCGACTTAAAAAGATTAAAATAGACAAATCGCCAGGACCGGATGGCATACCCCCCGTATCCTAAGGGAATTAAGTAATGTCATAGCCAGACCCTTATTTCTGATATTTGCAGACTCTATACTGACAGGGAATGTCCCACAGGATTGGCGCATGGCAAATGTGGTGCCAATATTCAAAAAGGGTCCAAAAACAGAGCCTGGAAACTATAGGCCGGTAAGTTTAACATCTGTTGTGGGTAAACTGTTTGAAGGTTTTCTGAGAGATGCTATCTTAGAGCATCTCAACGGAAATAAGCAAATAACGCCATATCAGCATGGCTTCGTGAGGGATCGGTCATGTCAAACTAATTTAATCAGTTTCTATGAGGAGGTAAGTTCTAGACTTGACAGCGGCGAATCAATGGATGTCGTATATCTGGACTTCTCCAAAGCATTTGACACTGTACCACATAAAAGGTTAGTATATAAAATGAGAATGCTCGCACTGTCACTAGTGGGGTACCTCAGGGGTCGGTATTGGGCCCTATTCTCTTCAATATATTTATTAATGATCTTGTAGAAGGCTTGCATAGTAAAATATCAATTTTCGCAGATGACACTAAACTGTGTAAAGTAATTTACACTGAAGAGGACAGTATACTGTATATATATACCACAGAGGACAGTATACTGTATATACTACAGAGGACAATATACTGTATATATATATTATATATATATATACTACAAAGGACAGTATACTGTATATACACTACAGAGGACAGTATACTGTATATACACTACAGAGGACAGTATACTGTATATACACTACAAAGGACAGTATACTGTATATATACTACAGAGGACAGTATACTGTATATATACTACAGAGGACAGTATACTATATACTACAGAGGACAGTATACTGTATATACTACAGAGGACAGTATACTGTATATATACTACAGAGGACAGTATACTGTATATACACTACAAAGGACAGTATACTGTATATATACTACAGAGGACAGTATACTGTATATATACTACAGAGGACAGTATACTGTATATATACTACAGAGGACAGTATACTGTATACACACTACAGAGGACAGTATACTACTACAGAGGGATCTGGATAGATTGGAGGCTTAGGCAGATAAGTGGCAGATGAGGTTTAACACTGACAAATGTAAGGTTATGCACATGGGAAGGAATAATGCAAGTCACCCGTACATACTAAATGGTAAAACACTCG